>NW_020955362.1:191359-256092 GCF_003031625.1 Empidonax traillii | reverse complement strand
TAAAACATCCCTGTGTTTTCAGCCCTGTTTCCAGCACAAATCCCAAACCAGCTACTATGAAGAAAATTAGCTCTAGCTCAGCCAAAACCAGCACAGAAATAAAAGAGGAGGAAGGGTAGAGTGGAGTAGTCAAGTCAGAGAAGGGACATACTTTGTGTGAATGTCCTTCAAATGAGAGTCCTCAAGAGGCAGCCAGCTTATTCTAAAGAAGTAAATTAAAATGTGGACCTCTTCTGTATGTGGACATGGCACTTGAAAGATGAAACAGCTGGATGAGAAAGCATGGAAATAAGGCGTTTGAATACTGCACTGATCATTCAGGTATATATAGAGAGCTTTAGACAGAAGCATTGCTTTAAGTGTTTTTAGTTCTAAGGTTTCTATCAATCAAATCAATTTCATCCAGATGTCAGTAATTAAAAGGCTAAGTAAATTTTTGAAAACAGAAGATGAATCAGGAATGTCATCACTTTTTTGTGTGCTTCTGCTCACCCTCTAGTACACCAAGTACTGTCACTTGTTTCACCTCTCCTTTGCAGATGTTGCACCTGTGTGGCCCCAGGACATTTGTTAGTTTCTTTGAATTGCCTGTTTTTCGTGGAAGTATCATGCTTGTTCCATGTATTGTAGCAAATGTGTAGGGAAGTAAATTTCTTTTTGATAATAAGTGCATTTGTTCATACTTTCAGCTCTTCTCTGAAGGTTTGTTTTAAATGAAACATACAAGAAAATATTTGTGTCCCCTGTGTACACAAAAGCATTTCAAGTAAACTCTGGTTGAGACAGCTTTATGCAGCATTTGATTGCTTATGCCAACATGTTTATGACAGCACTTTAGGGTCTTTAGTAATGGAATGTAAGTTGTGCAGTTTTTATTTTACCTAGAACATAGCTTTACATTTTGCAGGCCAAAATGCTCAGTTTTAAACAAAGCTGCTACAGGAGAGTAGTAGAATGTTGTTTGTTTGTTAATAGGAATGAGCAGTCTGTACAGTTTAATGCCCCTCAATCTTTTTTAGCTGTTGGGGACAAACCTAAAGTCACATTTAAAAAATAAGTCTAAAAACAAGTAAAAGGTGCAGACCTTTCTATCTTGTCCTTTAAGCATCTTTAGCCTGCATTATTTTTCCTAGTACTGTCTGCGCCATCAGATGCAGCTGTCTCTTCCAGCTGATTGTATTCAGTCACTGCAAAAAACTTGTTGCTGTATACTTGATTCTCTTAACTGCCTTCCCTTCCTTGAAAATATGATGAGGCAGTTTTTTATGTGAATAATACTTTATCTGTAATAGGGCAGTTGATAGAGTGAAGTCAACAAACTGAGAAACCTTAGTTTATTAACTGAAAAAACTTGTTTGCTGGGAATTGTAAACATTATGACTTCAGTAGCTGGAGTGTGTTATCTACAGATTATATTGTTTAATCTAGTTTTTTAACTATTTGTAAATGTAGATATATTTTAATCAGCTGCTTCAGTAATGAAGTAATTGATTATACAAATCTGTTTTCGTACGTAACAACATTAGGACACTAGAACAGGGGTTTTAGGTAGTTTAGCACTGCTGGATTCAAACACTTTTCTAAGAGTGTTTTCAGGTTTTTAAATATTTCATCTCTGCAAATGTCTTCGGAGAAATCATTTCAACATTTTACTCTCCTAAACATCTTTATAGCCAATGGCAAGTTAGGCAGCTAATTAGGAGACAGACGTTCAACCACTTTCATGGGTCTGACTCCATTAACTTGGGGAATAAAGTATCTAACAGTGATTTTTTTTTTTTCCTCCCCCCCAGTATCCTAGAAGTATGGCTTGCCTTTTCTTACTGTCCTTTTTATTGCTCTTTGTACAATCTCTGGACTGTATCACTTGTGATGTAAAAGCTAGCCTTAATTGTATTTATTGCAATTATGAAATAATATACTTTGAATAAAGACCTATTCTTTAATCTAGAAATTTGCTTTTGGATACTACAAATTGGTTTCTTTGCTGGTTTTATACATTCATATAGCAGCTGTTTTTTCTTTTATGTCTTAGTAGCATTCCAGTTTACATTTTGTTTACACACATCAAGGAACCATAGTCTTTACTTCTGTGATCTTATAAAGCTTGCAATAATGATAAGGTTTAATTTGACCAATATGTGTACAAGTTGTAAAATATCTAACATCTTTTGTTTGTAAACCATTTCAGATTTTAAAGCAAATCATGGATTGTTTTTAACTTCTAAAGTGCTAATGAATTTTTAGTAGTTTTACTGAACTTGTATACGGTTGATTGGGGTTTTTTTTCCAAGCACTACAACAGAAACTGTCTTTTATCAACACCTCTTGGAGCATTGTTTTCAACCTTTTAGTCCAGCAGAGAACCTTTTTCTCATTTAGAAATACCCAAACTTTTATTTGGCCAGAGCAAGGGTGTTTCGTAAAATGCTTTGTTTTCTTGCCACAAAAACTCTAGGAAGCCCTGTTACGAAAGAAATGCTGTCAAGTGGCTTTCCTCCTGCCTTTATCACTGATGTTCAATAACCATTCAAAACTTAGAGGGTCAGGTAAGAGCTTTCTTAATAGAGCAGTGACATTATTTCTGGTTAGCCTCCAATATGTTATATTTGCTGAGAGCTCCAATGCATTTTCATTTGATTTTTTTTTTGTTTGTTTGTTTTTTTGTTTTGTGGTTCTATCATCTTTTACAGAAGGGAATTTTTTTTTTTTAAGTTTAGTTTAGCCAACTAAATGCTAATGGATCCACTGAGAGGTTATTCAGAAATGTTTGCTGATGTGTTTTGCTTTAGGAAAATACCCAGAATAATTGGGTTGAGAATGCAGCATGGCAAAGTGTTTTTCCAATAGCAATATTTGGAAAATCGTATATGTGAATGGTGCTGTATGCTCATTGTTGCATATATGTGTGTGTTTCAAGCTACAACAGATTAAGTGAATACTTCAACACAGCAAAATAAGTAGAATGAGCAACTCTGAGTACTTGGCATAGTATTTTGGAGCTTCAAAATTACACCTTTACTTGCTTGATAATTGAGCTTGTTATTTCTTTTTTACCTGTCCTTTAAATATTGATCCTGCAAAGGCTTGTGCGTGTGATTAACACTAAATGGAAGTGTTCAGGCTGCTAAAATTAGACAGGTTCTTCAGTCCTTGCAAGATTCAGGTCTCTGGTTCCTTAATGTTTATATTCTTGAGATATATTTAATTATTTTAATTTTTTTTTTAGTGTAATGCAAAGCATATTTCCAAATATCCTGGAAGAGGTTTTGTTAGCTTTTCTTAATAGGGTAATTTAAGTGGAAAAATTAAATTTTTATTGTGGAGTCAGAGGGAAGGAAAAATGTTGTAATGAATGAGGGGAAATTAATGGCAAACTCTAATACAAGATTTCATAAACATTACCAACAGCAGACACACCACCATATTCACCAACTTTACTGCTATGTCACTTTTCAGTAAAAAAAACCCCATACCTATTTACTATGAGTGTTCCAAAGGCAATAAATGTCTTGACTACTCTAATTTTTAGCACTGTTACTGGTGAAATGGTATGAACTCTCTTGCAACACCCTGAATGCCTCAGTGTTTGGGTGTTAAGAACCTGATATACTTCACATTAGCTCTCAAGGTGACACATTTGTTTTCCTATGAGTTACTGCATTAATAAGGACTGTAAACTGGCTCTTTAGAATTAGTGTTATCAAGAGAAAGCTGTTTTGTAATCTCTTCTTAATAAATTACCAGTAGTGAGAAGCTGATGTAAAACCCGAGGCTTGTCTTCATGCTTACCTGTCTTCATTGCTTTTTTATAATTCTGTGCATTTCTCTGTCCTTGTTTGTATGTATATCATTCACTGTGTACATTCATATGTGTTTCTGCACTAAGTTTGTGACTGTCTAGAAATCAAAATTCTCAGTTGGGTCTTTGCTTCTGTGGGTTGAAGATATACCTGCCTGGTTCTTGATTTTTTTTTTTTTTTTTTAATATACCATACAGCTGCCTCTAGAGAATGAAGATCCAAAGAAGCTAGAAATGTGATAAATGAAAAATTAGAATAGTGACATCTGTGTTTCATAAGATGTTCTGAAGTCAAATATGTTCGTGAAGTCAGAAATAGTCTTTAGGAAGTTCATGTTTATGACTACTACTGTGAATCATCTGTTCTACTGCAAAGAAAAAGCTATCTTCTGTAAATGTTTTATTTTTAATCACTTCTACCTGAAGAGAATTTGCTATTACTTGTCAAATGTTGTAAGATATACCTAATTTGTTTTGGTTTTTTCTATTTGCATTGTAGGTTTTGACTTTTGCCTATAAGCATGCACTGGTAAATAAAATGTATGGGAGAGGTCTCAAGTTTGCCACAAAACTTGCAGAAGAAAAGCCAACAAAGGACAACTTGAAAAACTGCATTCAGGTAAGCAGTGTTTGCTCAAGTAATGAGCTATGTCCATGCTGAGTAGACTTTTAAGAGTAAGATATAAGTCTTTTGGAATTTTTAATATTTTTTACATTTTAGAAACCACTAAATGTAACATTTTATCTTTATCCAGGCTTTGGTAGCTTGGCTTCCATTTTTGATAGTGATTTTTATTTCTTTTTCTAGAATAACTGGTTTGTGAGTAACTGTCACTTTTAGCAGATTTACTTTCTGGCACTTCCTTCGGGGCATAAAGGAGTTAGACAACTTAGCCAAAGATACCTGAATATTTAAAATCCTGTTATGTTGCTGTTTAGCCACTATTATTTTTTACTATTATTAATGATAATTACTGTTAAAGGAATATAGGTTGAGAATTAATGGAAATTACTGTAATTCCTAGGACAAGATTTTTGTGCATTCAGTTAAGATTGTAGACCGTATAGCAGGGGAGAGGGAGGCGGAGGGGGCAGAAGTTTCCCCCTCTCAGGACTAAGGAATTCAAAGATCACTGGTTCTCCAATCTGTTATCTTTCTGATAATTGACGTTTTTAGTAAGATGTTGATATCTCTGCAGTGTTTGTTTAAATTTAGATGTTAGAAAGAATGACTCGTTTTTTTAATGTCTGCTTTTTTCTTCAGCTAATGAAGTTGCTTGGATGGACTCACTGTGCAACTTTCACTGAGAATTGGCTTCCTGTCATGTATCCACCTGATTATTGTGTGTTCTAGAAAATCAACTGTTGTAAAATTAAAATGATTTTATAAGGGGCAGGATAGGAAAAGATAAGTTTGACTTTTTATTCGAACGCATGTTTTCATTACTGAATGCTGATTATTAAATTGTGTGTATTTATCAGTAAAGGCACCTGGGTACAGTTAATACCTGCTAACCTAACTCCTGTCATTAGGGAGTTTCCTTATTGTGCATCCCATTGCTGGCAATGGATGTGCCAGAACTGCCAACACCGAGGATTTGGAATCAGGTTGGAAAGACTTACTGCATGCATGTTAGGTTCTGAACTGTTACTTTTAACTGCAAACCTGTAAAAGTTCTGTATTTTTTACGGTAAACTGAATTTTAACATGTTTGATCCTAATTTCAGTTGTATGAAGGCCTTAAAGCTACTTTAAGAGTAGCTAAAATCTTACTAGACGAAAATAATGGAACACATGTATTGTTTGCAAGAGTTTACATTTAATTTTTTTTTAAGAAAAATTCAACCTCTCAAACTGTTACAATGTTTAACTTTGAATTGCTGATGCATAGGTGCTCTTGTAAATCTTCATTTTGGAGTGATTTCAGACAAACTCGAAAATCTGTGTGAAGCTGAGTATAAGGACAGACTGATACATGTATAAAAGTGCCAGACAGTTACATCTTGATTGGATATTGTAAAGCTATACATATATGTTTATTAGTGTTAAAAATATAAACCACAGCAGAATAAATGTGCAAAGTTGTAGGTCAGAAAAACATTATGTGCACTCTGATACTTTAAAAGATTTTTATAATTAATAAAAATACTGAAGCTAAAAATTGTATTGGTTTCTGGATTAGTACGTAAACAAAACTTGCTGAAAGAAAACACCTTACAAACAACAGAAGTTCAGTGCAGCCCAGAAGATCAATGCTTTTTGTTAAAGCCTTATTACTGACTACTGCTATGAAGGTTGTTCCTTCAGTGAAAGGAAATTGGTCTGTTTGAACAGCTCATATGTATCAACCAGAGACTAATTGCCCTATCTTTTGCCTTGCTAGTTTTTTCAGTGCTTGCAATGCAAAACTTGGATACAACTGCGACTTTACAGACGTAAATACACATAAGGTGCAACATAATCCTGCAAAGCATTCCAAACTGTGAGGTGGTGCCACTAAATCAAGAATACTGATAATTTTCTCTTTAATTTTCTCTTACTGTGGCTTTAAGCAGCTTGACATTTGATTCTGGAAATTCTGCTAGAACAGTTGTGTTAAATATATTGGAAAGTTTTTCCAAAAATTCATAGTCTGTACTGAATCTGAATTTATTGGCCCATAGTAGTACTGTTCCTGGCTTACAAAAATATACCATTGTTGCTAGCAGGGGATCCAGAGCTGCATGATGGTACACAACATCAGTTGCCAGTATGAAATCATAATGGTAAGTTGATACAGGAAAATCTTCATTGAGGCCTTCTCCCCATACCAGTTTTCTTACTTCAGGTTTGTTCATATTCATGTTCTGTGTATTTCTTGAAATATTATATGAGAGATTTTCAAGAACTTCAGGCAAATCAGTAGCTGTAACATGAGCTCCTAAAGAAAACATGAATTTCTTTCAATTCACAGAATCATCAAGGTCGGAAGAGAATTTCAAGATGATCTGGTCCAACTGTGAACCCAGCTCCACCATAATCACCCCTAAACCATTTCCCCAGATGCCTCTTGAAAACTTCAGAGATGGTGACTAAACCACACCTCCATGGGCAACTTATTCCAATCCGTAAACCACTCTTACAATAAAAAAAAAAAAAAATATCTAACTTAAAGGCCATTTCCTCTCATCCTTTCACTTGAGACATGGCAGAATTCATAGATACGTAATTTAATATATATAAAACTTTATCTACATAACTTCTCCAGGCTTCCCCTCACCAGTAACTAGGGTAGTTAACAAAACAGGTTTTTACAATAATTTTCATTTAAAACAAAACAAAACAAAAACCATGATGGCAAAGTTAACTTCAATTGTTGTTGCATTTCCCTAAAGTGACAATGGCAGGACTGAATCAATTTTCACAGAAAATCTAAAAGAAAATACAAATTTACCAACCTAAGATACAGGCCACAATGGAAAGCAAGCCTGTTCCAGCACCAATTTCCAAAACTTTTTTGTCTTTGAGGTTGAATTGTTCTTGATTTGATTCCAGATATTGAGATAAAGCCAGTGCCTAAAACGGTTAACACATATCTGTAAGAGGGTAACAGCTAAGTTGCACAGAAATTCATTAGATGTTTTTATGCAAAGGTGTTGGTTTTTTTAGTACAATGAAAAACACTGAAGGGTGTAACATAAAAATGTAATATGGAAAGAATTGCGATGTCCTGCTTTTTTATATAAAGAAAAAAAAATAAAGCAGTTTATTTTTAATTTACTTTGATGGGATGTGGATTTGCTACACATTTCTATGTGAGTCCTCTGACAGCTCAAAATGGACAGTGGTAAAATGTGAACCATACAGTCAGAACACCAAACAAGAGGTTTAACAATATGTAAAAATAATGTTCTGGTTTATGGTAATAAACGTTATGCTTTATTATCACTATCATCATCAAGTAAATTTAGGCTTCAGCAGAGATTTTTGGAAAACTTTTTTGGTTTAATTTTTTTTTAGCAAAGAAAATATTAAAAATTTGTTATTTACCAACTTGGTACTTGTCTTGATAATCGTATAAACTTTAGACAGGAAACAGCACTGTATGGAAATATTGTTTATCAGACCTTTGTAAAGATCTTATTGATAGAATATAAAGGGGCTGTTTATAAACAACATAAACTGATGCCAAAGAAACTGTCTTCCCCCTTTTGCTTCTCTTCTTTAGAGTTGTGTTACTGTTTTGACTCTTGTGCTTTTCATAATACAACATTGTCTGCCTGCTTTGGGAAAGCTGACAGCTAATAAATCACCAATTTGTGCAACCTCTCCATTTTCTTGGATAGTTGTACCATCTGCATTCCGACACCTGATTAATGTGCGAATTAATGATCTGACATGTCAAAATAAGATACTGTTTCACCCACACAAACGCTTTCTTTCTATTGTTTTGAAATTGCCATTTTTTGTGAGCTTTTTAAATAAATGTGGATCTGAAAACTTTTGAAATCCTAATTTTCATATCTTTATCAGTTGACTTTCTTTCCTCAAAGGCAGTTTTCTCAGTCCACGTTTTTTAAGAGCAGAGGAAGCAGAGATTGAAGAGCTGCTTGCAAGTATGGTTTTCCATACTGCAGTGGAGCTGTTCCAGCCTTTTCTTTAAAGGAAGCATGTTTAATTGTTGTAACCTCATTATTTAATCTCTCACAATTTTCTTTTTCAGCCTCCTTTTTGTACTGCTGATTGTTTACCTCCTAACGGTGACTGATTGGAAACATGGTGGAAGCTGAATGCTTCTTCCTGCATTCCCTTTCTGAATTTTATTCAATGCCTGCATCCAATTTACAGATGCTTAAATACCATAGCCCTTTCGGTGTGAACTGGCAAATTACCTTAAGGCAGAGCTTTCTGTTGAAGGTCTTTGTCCTGCTTAGGGAAACCTCTATTGTGGGAAGCATCATCCAAGAAAGCTTCCTTAACGTTCGTGTGCTGCTGTTATGTTTACTTCTGTGTCCTGTCAGCCTTCTGCCGTATCATGTACTTACCCCCGGCCATACCACGGCTCCGAAGTGTTCTATGGACTCCTGAATGACGATCTGGTGGCCCACGTATGTATAGTGCTCTTTATCGAAGTAGTGTGAAACTCTAGGAACCCAGTTCTGCAGTATTTTGAGAGTTACTGGTGAGCCTGTGAGAGAAAAGTGGAAATTGGTGGTTTTATATGCAACTTGGTAAAAAGTGTCTTGCAAAAACTGTGTGTAGGCACACGGACTAGAAAGTTGTCAGGCCACTGGCCTTGAATTACAGAATCATTAAGGTTGGAAAAGATCTGGAAGACTGTTGAATTTAACCCTTAACCAACCCAGCACCTCTGTGTTCATCGCTAAAACATGATCTCAAGTGCCACATCTGCATAACTTTTGAATACTTATGTGGATGGTGATTTGATCTCTTCCCTGGGCAGCCTGTTCCAATGCCTGACCACCCTTTCAGTGAAGACCAGTTGCTGTCCAAAAGCAGATACTCTGGCTGGCCAGGTAGTGAAAGAAACAATGGTCATTTCCTGCCATTCTGAGTGTTCACGTGGGCAATTTACAGGTATAAACAAGCCTTTTAGGAAAAGCTACTAATTCAAATATAAAGTTCAGCTAATAACAGCTAAAAGACTTTCTGGGCCAAGTTACCTTGTATTTTGGGGTAAGCTAGTTCATGTTGAGTATGAAGATAGTATGTAGGTGTTTGTGCTGTAGATTTCATTTGTGGGGTCAACAGCTCTAGAACATCAAGCGTCTTTTTAAATAAGAAGTATTTAGAATTCACTTCTTACGCTGAAGAAAACCTAACTCTTTTTGGTGGTTGTTTTTAATTAAGCATCCTTCCATGGAAGGAGAGTTGTAAGATGCTCTTTAAGTATGTGTTGACATACAGCATGTCAGTTCAGCAAATCAGTTCTATGGCTGTGCTAGTGAGTCTCATCATAGAAGGAGGCTCATGGGTGAGGCTTTTTAGAAGAGCTGGGCTCAACTGTTCCATTTGATCTCACTGAAAACAAGGACACTGACCTGAATGACTGCACTGTTGCTGAAAGCCTGTCAGCAGCATGTGCACAGAATTAACCTTAACTGCAAAGAAAAATTTCGCTCTGGCTAGCATGGATTTTAATTGTTGCCTGCCAGAAATGCTTGGTAGCTGGTGGAGCAGTTTAGCCTGTTGAAATTTGTAATGCCATAGCTTCAACAGTGCCAGCCCAATTAATGCATATTGTAATCATATCTCTAATTGTAATTGATAAATAATTCTTAGATGTCCAAGTGAAATTCAGAGACCTTTTTCAATATACATCTGAATTATGGAGATAGTAATTTTTTTTGCAGGTTTGATCTGATAATATATGCGAATATAAGGGGAAATGGGAAAACTGGATGTCAAAAGGGAAAGTGACATGGTGACATCTGTTTGAAGACTGACAGAAATCAAAATATGAACTGCTAGAATACCACAGCAATTGCAGTATTTAAATGGGATTAAACCTGTGTTAGATTCTGCATGCTTGGAGCTGCAAGTGCAGTTTTCAGAGTCACACTGCTCTTCACAGGTTTCTTCTTCCTCAGATTGGCAGTCCATTTCTCTTTGAGTTTTGTTGGGGAATGATGGCTGCTGTGCAGAGATCATGGCAGAAGAGCTGAAATGGAAGGGGAAAAATAATGTAAAATCTTGCAGGCCCTCTCTTTGTATGAGACATGACTGGAAGAAGACATGAATAGTTTGGGTGGCCTTGGTTGGCCTTTTGGGGTTTTTTTTTCAGTGATGGGTTGAAGGAAAAGGATGAGATGTGACATCCCACTCCACTGAGTTATGACCACTTTCTGATAATGCAGTAATGCTGTCAGAATTTTCACTTTATCATGTTTATCATATTTATTATCATGTTTATTTTAACATTTATACAGAATCTTAGCTTTATGTCACTGAATTGATGCCACTGATCAGTCTGAAAATTGAGCTGCTTTTATCAGTTGAAGCAATAACTGAGAAGGATAACCCTCTTTTAACATCTATGACTTTTTATCTGTGCAATTTACTGTTTTCCAGAAAACTTGGGACTTGGCATTCCTGAGATAAAACTGTTTCATTTGCTCCAGCCAGTGCTCTTGATTTTGTCTCTTTGCATCCAGTTGCCTTCTCTTCCCTACCTTTCCTTGCAGAGCAGCTTAATGAATTACTCTGAAATGTAGTGAACTGCAGATTATGTAGATAGCAGTCAGGAAATCATTGCAGTGAGAAGTTTGAATCTATCGGGCTTTTTGGAGAACTCTGTGTGTTGTGAATGACTGTGCATCCTCAGTGTACAGGGCAGCACCCAGCCTGAGAAGGAACTGATTGATACCGACTAACATCAATAAAAGCAGGAATAGGACTGGATCTAAATTTACCTGGGGAGAAATATGTCAGTGAAACTTCTTGCTTGACTAGAATTTTCTTCACTGAAGCACGGGAGTATGTCTGTGTATGTAGATAGATAGATAAATAGATAAGCTATACACACATATCTATGTAAAGAGCAAAAAACGGGTTCATAACTTGCTCTGGCCAGAGGCTGTACAAGCTCACCCTTCCCACATGGGTGGAGTGAGCTGTGTTTTTTATCCGTGATGAAAACATGTATCCATTCTGCTCATTCTTGAGACTGCATATTTGCTCTCTCCAGCCATAGGCACTGCAGACTAAGCGTTGTATAATTTGGGTTGCATCATACTGCAGGAGGCTGTTGTAGATATCCTGACCCGAAGGGGTAAATGTTTGGCAGTGACCAAGAGGTTCAGCAATGCCTGCAGGTAGCTTTTTAAGGAGCAGAGTGACTGCTGACTTGGGTGGGTGGTTTATTTGCACATGTCATTGACACCATTGCAGTTTTACTGATACCTGATATATTCCTTATTGCTGCTCTGTTTATGTTCTAATTCCTCTGACACTGCATTTGCTCAGTCTTGGCAGCAATTTTGTACTGTTTCAGAAAAGAGTGCTTTAAAGGAAATTGATTTCTGCAGATTTTGATTTTCTTTTCTTCAGAGGCCCTCCATCTGGCCAGTAACAAGTTCTGGCTGTGGACTTTTGAGTGTGATTTTAGGTGCAATGAACGTAGGTAAGAGGCTGAAGTTAATTCTGCAGTTACTACATTCCCAGACATGAGTAAATGCATCCATGTTCACAGGTCACACATGGCATTGTGCCTCCTTCCAACAGCAATGGTTGCTCATGTAATCAAAAGTAGACTTCTAGTTTTCAGCAATGCCTCCTTCTCATGCCTTGAGCTAGAATAAAATCTGGTCATGTTTTAACGTTTTAGGAAATCTCTGTGAAAAATATTTTAAGACTTGGGCAATTGTGAAGGTGCATAATGAAAGGAGAAGAATCGGTCAGAACTGGTTCTGGCTAAAGCCAGAAAACAGTTGGTTAAAGACTCAGTCTTCTTAACATTTCGTGCTGAAACATGCAAAGCACTACATTGTCATATTTGGGGAGTTTGGGATGAGTGGTTTGTTTGTTTGTTTGGGTAGGTTTTTTTGTAATTGAAATTTGTGCAATGTAAGTGAAAAAGCCAATCCTGAAATTAAAAAGCAGGAGGAAACTTTAATCTTGTCCAGTACTTTTCTGTGTATAAAACCAGAAGGGCTTGTTTAATGAGTAAGCTGTAATTTATCAGTCTGGGTAGAAAGTGATCCCCCTGCATTTTTTTCCTTCCTTAAACAAGTCCTTACTGCAACAGGCCAAAATTTCGGTTAGCTGTGGGCAGTGGTGAATTCCAGAAAACAGTTTGGGAACACGCTTAGTAAATGCGAATTTGTTGATAAACACTATGCACTCTGTGTTTGTGTGTCACCTAATACACTGGGATCTGGTTTATGGCTGGGCTTCAAGATGCTATATTAATATCTTGTCAGAGGTGTAGCTTTTGCTAAACAGAGAGGGGGTTATATATTTGTGTGTATATATATATATATATATATATACATGCACATTCTATTGCCATAATTATGTTATATATTTCATAATATATATATTTCATATATATAGGAATTAAAAGTAAGGCTTTGTGGTTTTTTTTTTTAGCTGCAAACAACAGCTTTAAAAGGACAGTTTTAGTTGTATAAATTCAAGAATTCAAGCATATTAGTGTCTTGTCCTTATTGATGCACAGCTTTATTTTATCATTTTAAGTGACAAACTACTTGAAGACTACAGGCACAAGTGAGTATTGAGAGGCTATTTCGAAATGGGTGGTTGCATTTTTACACCCTCCATATGTAATACAGGTGAGTTGTTGATGTGCTTCTAGAATTATAAAAAACATTTCTTACTGTTTTGACATTTTTCTGTTCCATATTTTATTGAAAATTATATATCTCTAAAAGAATTTTGATTTAATAATGTTACAAGTAAAATCCATTCCCTTTGAAAGTGTTGGCTTTTTCTGAACGTGAGCAGCCAGTTTTTTTACAAATTGATCCTTTGGGAAATAATCATCTAAATTCTTTCAGAGTTTTAAGACCAGCATTGACTTCATTTTGTTCACAACAGCCTTAAGCTGTTGTGAACAAAATTTACAAAATCACATTTGATTTCTTCAAAACCTAAGGAAGAAAGAATAATTCATAAAATTATATCTATTTGACAATACCACATAAAATTAACAAGGTAATTAAACATTTAAGGGCAAATTGTAAGATGATGATAAACCTTAAGGTAACACAGTTTATCCCCTATAATAATAAACTTTGTGCCTCTTAAACTGTTGAAATCCATTGCTCAAGAAGAGCTTTTCAAATCCAGCTATATGGCAAAAAAAAAAAAAAAAAAAAGGAGATTATTGAGCAGTACTGTTAACACAATTCTGCTGAAATGTGTTTCCCTCATCTCTACATGAAGTTGCACGGGGTACTCTGGTTTAGTCTGAAGTGTTTGGGCAAAAGCCAATTTCATTTGCTCACATGGGAAATGTAATTACAGTGTGTTCTTTGCAAGACAGGGCTTAACCATACACTCTTACCATACAGTAACATCTCTCTTTCTTAGGGTTCATGCAGTTTTCTCATGTTATCATGCACTACATTAAAAAATCAATATAAATGCTAGGAAATAAGTGAAACTCCAGTGCTAGCAATATCAATATAAGAAACTTATATGATATTTGAATCCACAAGGTAAATGGACTGAAATACTGAAAACCAGCAGTGACAGTCAATCCCCACAAAACAGAAAGGGTTAGGAAAGCTGGATTCTGTTGGCAGACAGAGCTGACCTGGAACACGCGAATTCAGACAAAGCTGATTCTGTTGTTAGTTAGCAGAGAGCACAAAGGCGTGCCAGACGAGGTTAGCTGGGCGGCTGTGTGGGTACCTGATGTGACAGGGCACGGGAAGTTTCCTGTGGGTGGATGCATGCTCCAGAGGTTTTTTATACAGGCGTGCACCTGAAAAGAATAACCCTCCTCTCTGGCCAGTCGGATTGCAGGCTATTTAGAGTAACATTACCAGGCAGTGCTCGAAGAACTTACCATGTTACACTAAACTCTTCCACATTTGCAGTACAAAATGAAAACTCCCTAGACTTTGAAGTCCCAAGCACACCAACCTTCAGAAATAAAACCTCAGCTTCCTCCTACCTCTTGTCCTGTTTTTTGCAGATGGAGTGTTCCCCGTGTTTGCCTTAGATCAGCAGAGCTGAGCCAAGCAAGCAACTTACTGTGGGCAAACTAGAGCATAAATAACGTGTGTGGCCACTTGGCAGCAGCCCAAGCGCACAGAAAAGTTCGTGAAGCTCCTACTGCCAGGAAAAGGTCAAGTCTTACTTGCCCTGCTGAGTGTCTGGCTGGGAAAGCTCTGGGTACCCTCCCCTGTCCTGAGTCACAGAGGGTAGGGGGAACTGACACTCCTAAGGAAATAACAACTTTCCCATTGTGTTTAGTGCAGGTCATAACCATAGGAAATGTTATATCCACTGAAAAAGAGAGTGCAAACCTGAAAATACCAATTTATCATAAAATCTTGCAGTGGCTTTTTTTTAAAACAGGTGGATGTTGTAGATGTTGGAGATAAACCAAAGGTGTATTCCTTACACAGTTCAAGAATCTGGGAGGTTTATATGCATTTATTCCTTTGCTGCCCTTCTGCCCTCCTTTCTCCTTCTTGGAAAATTTTCTGTGGAAAGAAATTTAACTAGAAGACAGAAAAATTTAAAAGCAACTTTGAAAGTCATAAAGCTAGAAAACAACCCCTGGCTAATTTGTGAACAACTGAAGGTTGGCAATAGAAAGCGGGAGGTGGGAGGAAATGTAGATTTTTAACTCAATTTATAGGCATCTGCATTTTTGGATGAACAGCTTTTGAATTCAAGTAGTGCTCTCCTGAAGAGTGGCAAAGGGAAAAAATGAACCTTTTCTGTCACTTCAGCTGTTTCCTGCATTAGCTGCTGTTCCTAGTAGTCACACCAAGTATAGGAGACACTTGGCTCTGCATTCAAATGTTCACCAGTTTATTTCCTCTCAAACTTTATAGTTAAAAGACACTTTTAAATTTATACTTGAGAGCTAGTATTCAGATATTAACTGTATTAGGTTGATATAAACATTGCATTTCACAGACCCGCCTGACTTTACAAGTAGTGCAACATCCTGTTATTGGAAATAAAGGAGCAGATATACTGCTGTTGGAATGACTGCCATAGCTTTTGTTAATATGTGGTTCTTTTTAACAGGCATGTTCCCACTGTCATATTTATTGTAATTGTCACCAGGAGTGAATGTAACTCAGACTGGTGCTGCTGTCAAAGTTCTATCCTAAGCTTTGGCAATGGGATTGATACTGGACATAAACTTTTTATTTTTTAAATTAAATCAGAGGAACTGGCTTACTCTGTGTTATATTTCTTTTAAAGAGGATGCCAACTATATGAACAGTGTTACAGCTTATTTATGAGTGACGCAGACATGGCTTAATTTCTTGTTTATAACTGATAGAGGAATCGACACTAATGCTCTGAAATGTAGTGTTGGTTGACAAAGATTTACTATGTAATTTCTATAAATACTTCTTGTTCTACACTCTATCTCCAGGCACTTCTTTAACACTGAAAATGTGTGTTGTCTGGAGGGCTAGCCCCACGGAATTAAAATTTCTTCAGACTTCCATGAATAGTAAGGCTGAGGAGAGCACAACACCTCAGTTCTATGCGTAAAAGAGTGACTTTCAATTATTAACATTAAATTCCACAAAGCTCTGGATTACTCAGTTGGCTTTTCTGCTTCTCAAAACACTCATGGGAATTTTGCCATTGGTGGAAGACAAAATGAGACCACTGGTGGAAGATACAGCACAACAGGCTGCAAAATGCAATGAAGTAAAGCAAACCTCAAACATTTTTGAATGTATTTATTTTTAGTGTGAATTGTGTAGCTTGGGTACGTCTGTGGGGGTTTAAGCCCGGTTATATGAAACTTAATTGGTAGCATGGGTAGTGTACAGGCAGAGTAAAACTATACTCATATTATTGGATTATATTACAGTGATTTAAATTTAAAACAAATTTAAAAGTTTCTCTGCTGTTAAAGCTGATAAGTAATAGGCATACGATGGGGAAAGGAAGAAGGTTTTATATGTTCTTTGATGATGTCTACAAACATGTAGTTCACAGTCCTCCAGTTTACAGCATATGTGGATTTCCACAAGCTTTTCATAGGCCACTAACTTAAGATCTTTACAGGAACTGAGCTTTGCTGGGATAAGGCATTATGTTTTGTTTCAATAGAAGGCAATAAACGGTCAGGTTTACAATGACCCAGGAGGAGCTGTGCTGCTGAGTGTATTCCTAAAAGGTAATGGAAAATGTAGAAAATAATATGGTGACAATAATGTAGAATTATTCAAGACAGTGAAAACAAAAATAAGCTGCAGAGTTCCAAAAGGATCTCTCGACGTGTTATGAGAGGTGATAATATGATAAATGAAATTCAGTGTTGACAAGTATAACATAATACACAGGGATAGTCTCTAGCCACCTAGGAGAGAGATTTTAATGGCCCCAGAGGCAGCTATATAAAAAAACCTCTGCAAAACCACATAGGAATCAAAAACATAAAGAATTTATTGCATTTATAAGGAAAAAAGCAAACAAACCAAGAACTGAAAAACAATGAAAAAGGAACATTGATTTTTTTCTACCCTAGGAATTCAGATATTGTCTCGTACTCAGTGTGTGCCTCAAGTCCTTGGTTAAAACATTCAGGGTCCTGAATCCTACAGGATTTGCTGGAGGTCCTGGGTGATCTAGCAAAAGACTGATGAAGAATGACAGACTCACAAATCTGGAGTATATTCTCCTCATCCTTATTGCTGGAGGCATCTGCTGGACTTTTCTGGATGTGGAAAGCAGGTTTGCATTCTCCAACTCACAGGGACTTCATTAGTGCTGTTGGCAGTCAGCTAAATGTCTACAGCATCGTCTTGACAGGACCTGTGCTGTTTGTACAAACAACTAAGGGAAACCTTCTGGTCAGTGTCTACAAAAGGCCCCTGATCAAGGGGACCCTACTGATGAAGCCCTTTTGCTCCAGCTGCAGGAGGCATTGAGCTCACCAGCAGCAAAGTGCTTCCCACTGTTAGCAAAGATCAGGTTCATGACCACCTGAGGAACCTGATTGTGCCTAAGTCTATGGGACCCCAGGAGATGCATCCCAGAGTCATGAGGGAATTGGCTGATATAGTTGCCAAGCCTCTCTCCATGACATTTGAAAAATGAGGTGAAGTCCCAGGTGACTAGAAGATGTGAAACATTGAATACACCTTTAAAAAAGGTAGGAAAGAGGACCCTGGGAGCTACTAGCCTGTAAGCCTCATCTCTCTGCCTGAGAAGATCATGGAGCAGATACCTCTAGAAGGTATGATAAGGCCTGTGGAGAACAGGGAGCTGATTCGGGATAGCCAGCATGGCTTCTCCAAGGGCAAGTACTGCCTGACCAACCTAGTGGTCTTCTGTCAGTGGACAAGGGAAGGGCTACGGATGTCGTTAATCTGGATTTCCATAAAACATTTGACATGGTCCCCCATAACATCCTTTTCTCTGAACTGGAGAGAGATGGATTTGATGAGTGGACTATTTGGTGAAATAGGAATTGGTTGGATGGTCACATCCAGAGGGCAGTGGTAAATGGCTCAGTGTCCAGAGGGACACTGGTGATAAGCGGTGTCCCTCAGGGGTCCAAAATGAGATCAGTATTAGTTAATATCTTCATCAGTGACATAGATAAAGGGATCAAGTGAACCCTCAGCAAATATGCAGATGACCAAGCTGAGTGGTGCGGTTGACACACCTGAAGCATGGGATGCCATCCTGAGGGACTTGGACAAGCCCAAGAAGTGGGCCTGTGGGAATCTCATGAGGTCTAACAAGACCAAGTGCAAGGTGCTGCTCCTGGGTTGGGGCAACTCCCAGTGCCAATATAGGCTGGGGATGAACAGATGCCCATGCCCGGAAACATTCAAGGTCAGGTTGGACAGGCCCCTGATCCACCTGACACAGTAAAAGATGTCCCTGCTCACTGCAGGGGGGATTGCACTAGATGACCTTTAAAGGTCACTTCCAACCCAAACCACTCTATGATCTTTGGTGTTTGGCATTTTCTTATCCTATTCCTTATGGCTCTGGAATGACTCCTTAGCTTGAAGCCACTAATACCCAAAGTTAATTCTGGTGGCCCTCCTAAACAAGGGCAGCCAAAGGCGAAGGATAACACTGAACACCGAATGTGATCCTCAAACCAAACACACTGTTTTCATTATTTTTAAAATAAGAAATCCTTTCTTCTTGGTAGAGACCTCCTTTTGCTTGCCTAGCTGAGGTAACTCAACCACTTCCCTGGGCAGTCTGTGCCTGTGCTTTACAGAAACATTTTTTTTTTTTCTTTAATTGATTTAATGTTTCATGTTAAGTTAATCAAGTCTAACCTTATTTTCACATACAACCAGATGACACACATCTCAAAGAAGACAACAAAGCAGGTAAGTAACTTGGAACAAGTTGTCCAGATCTCATCCCTGAAAGTGTTCAAGGCCAGGCTGGATGGGGCCCTAAGCAACCTGGTCTAGTGGAAGGTATCCCTGCCCAGGGCAGAGGGTTTGTAACTAGATGATCTTTGGGTCCATTTGAACCCAAGCCATTCTGTGATTCTACGTATTTATTTGAAATTGTGGTGCTATATAAGAGATCTTCATGTTCAGGAGCACGGAAGAATGAAGAAATGCTCCAAGACTTTATGCTAAGAAGAGTGACACCAGGCTGTGCCCACCTTGTCAGTGGCTCCTTCCTGACTGCTGTTAAGCTGTGTATTGTGCATTTAATGCCTGCTCTCTCCTTCCCTGGCAGTGCAGGTGCTGCAGCTCAGTAGCAAAGCTGTTGGGGAAACCAGTGCTGCACCACCCGGGCTCGTCACAAGGGCCAAGATGGTGAGGAATGGGACTCTAAACTGAGTCATCTAAGCATCCTCTGGGATTTAAGCTGTTCTGGATTAGGCTAAAGAGCCTGATTCCTGTAAGAATAGATGTGTTCTGTACTTCCTGTGTCTATCTACATGATCTGTTGAACAAGAGCTCTTCCTATCTTGCAAAAAAAAGCAAAGGGACAGGTGAGTCAAAACTTGGCTTTGGGTGGTCTGAGCACAACCTTCCTTCACTTGTCTTTAAGTGAAGAGCCCTGGAATGTTATTTAAGCGCAAACTCTAATACCAGAGTTAACTAGTTGGGGTTTTTTTAATTACTAATTTCCTTGTCGAGGTTTTTGTCCAGCTTCTGTATGTGTCTCTTATCATGGCAAAGACCTGTTAGATAAATGAAAACAGCTAATTTAGATGCCATGCACTTGCATGAGGAGATTGGCTAGAGAGGTACAACTGCAAAGGGAAGTCAGAAGAGGAAAACAGAGGCACAACATCTGGTACTGCTGCATGTCAAAAGTGCATTTAACTGCATGAAGCCATAAGCAAATTAAATCCTTTGCCCTCATTTTCACACATTGACAGCAGCAACAATATAATAGTCCATGGATTTTTTTTTTTTTCTTTGCAACTGCTTAACTCCTGCCTTATTATAAAGTCACACATTTCTGCTTCCCTCAGCAATGAGTTTTAGGGGTGTATTCAAGCCTTCTGTAGTTAGTTTTTCAAAATCTGAAGCTGTTTGCCTCCAAGAGATTGTTTTAGTTTGAGTTTCCTCATTAATCCTAGTTCTCCTCTGTTTTAAATAGGGACAAGTTTTTCCCTTGGTGCTACTTCTTTCTCATCTGCTTATTCATCCCTCCTGTTTCGAGAGCTGCTACTCCCTGAGAAGTCACTAAAGCTGAACTTTCATCTGAACTCTCTCAAAGCTTGGGAAGAATTTTAGCTCTTCGCTGAGGATCCCTCTGCCCTGCCATGGGGTGTTGTCTTACCTCCTGTGGTCCCCTTGCCATTTCTCTGCTGGTTGTTTGGAAAAGGACTCAATGCCATCTGCTATTTTTTCTTTGTGGCAGGGAAGGAGATCTTGAGCTAATTCCATGTGGCTTTTTATAGAGCAAAGAGTGTGATGGCCTTAATATACTGAACTGGAAGTTTTACAGCTGGGGCTCCCTTTACTCGGTCTGTTTGGGGCTGGTTACTATATACACAAATGAGGGACCAGCTTAAGCTGGCTGTGTCAAGAATGACCACACCACTCTCGTGGCTACAACCTTTGCTTGGCTGCAGTTACTACCATTAATAATGACAGGGCTTTTTTAACAGCTTGCCTTTCTGTTTTTGTTGAACTGTTTGGATTGGGTTTGGGTTGGGTTTTTTTTGAGGGGGACGTTTAGTTATCCCGTATTTTAATAGGTTTTGCCAAGCAATAAATTCTTCAACTTCCTAATCAGGTAAAGCTGCTGAAACCAAGCAGTTTTGTCATGTTCTGATTAATGGTATCCCACTGAATAGTCTCCTTGCTTCTCTTCCTGATGTGAAAAATGTGATGTTTCTCTAGAAGGACAACAAAAATGTATTTAAAGACATTTCAAATTAATGACTAATGAGTAGCTCAAGCACTATTACACTGAATCAATTTCTTTTGCAAGAGGAATTAAGTATTCAGAGATCAGTTTCTGCAGACTAATATTAGAAGTAACTTGACCTTACTAAAACAAAAATTAGATGGAAGAGTTTCTATTGACTTAGAATTCTAGAATCATTAAGGTTGGAAAAGACCTCCAAGATCAAGTCCAGCTGTTAACTCAGCACTGCCAAGTCCACCACTAAACCACATGGTTTTTAACAAACCTGGGCTTGTATGAACCTAACTGTACAGATACAAAGGGTAATACAAAGTCTGTTTCCTTAACTATTGTGTGTGCAAATCAAAGAATCTAATGCAAATCAAAGCAGCTCTGTGCCTGAATTAGTGCACAGACTCCTGCTGACATTATTGAAATCACCGCTGAAATGTCAGATGGGGACTATAAGGTAGATTTCTATGTCATTGGAGTCAGTGGGGATTTTTTGCCTTGGACTGCAAAAAAATACATACTTCCTATTTTTTTCAAGTTTATCTGTAGCTGGGCTCTTAAATATTTAGCATTGTGGGAGTTTTTATTTTTCTGATTTATTTTCTCTCTTCTCCCCTTTTTTCCATTTATAGAGTGAGTTTGGGTGTACAAGGGATAGTTTTGAAGTCTCCAGATTCACTCAGATTTAATCAACATCTGTGTGCTGCAGTGTGCAAATAAGTCTGAAAGCTCAGCAGCTTTGTGTAAGCGAGAACTGTGGAATTTAATCCTGAGTCACTAGTAATATTTATTTTTAAAGAATCTATTAAGCTCCAACATCTATCATCACATCTTTTTAACTGCTGTCCACATCTTGCTGTGCACCTGCTTCGCAGGCAAACCTGTTCTGTCCATCTCTTAAGTAGGAATAGGGTGCTGATTTGGCTCTATAGAAGTTTAAAAGGATTGCACTCTGGACATTTAACAAACAGCTTCAGTCAGAAGTTGTCATTAAGCCCTTCTTAGCTCACTAAAAAGGGATCTGCTGGCAATGTACCCATCACGATTTCTTTAGGACATCAAGATTGGTTCCTGGTCGTGGTCTGCAGAAGCACTAATTGGGCTTTGCTGCCTTTTGGAGACATAAATCAAAGTTTGAATGTCAGAAGGGAGAGATTTGGCTTTTTTACTCTATCAGAGGGACAGCTGAGTCTTAGCTCATTTCCATTAGCCCCAGCTACTGTATCAGTATGTTTTGTGGAGGTGAGAGGCAAGAAGGCCCAGGAACTCAGTGGCAGGGAGGAAGTCAGGGTTGGTAAATGTTTTGTTGTGCTGCTGCCTCTGCAGTCATGTAGCAGCAGATTAAATGTCTGTAATATTTCAGGAATAGCCCAGAAAAAGCAGAATTACGTTATCTGGAAAGTACCAGTAATACTTAAAGCTATGAAAGATTTGCCTGGCAGATTTTGTAAGACTGTTTAGAAGAGATATTTTGGGATGGCTATTACATCAAGGTTAAAACTATTCCCTGCCAGCACCACCAAAAAGATGAGGGGTTACTTCAAGCCTCTTAAGCCAGTGATGGGCCCCACAAACATTTTGCTGGCCGTGGTCTAGCAATTGGTAGTCTACCATAGTCAAGCCTCCATAGTCAAGCCAATTGGTCAAAAAGAAAATTGTTTTTAAAGCTCTTTAAGGGCTAGAGTTGCAGCATTACAGCACAGACAGAAGCTCAGAGAAGGGGTAGCTGTCCTGTGTAGGAAATTATCTTCAAGTGAAAGGTATGCCATGAGCAACAATATCGTGCCATAGAGCACAGGCTACAACAGCAGCAACCCTGGACAATTACACTTGGTGTTCCAAACCTCCAAGAACTGAGTTTTGCAGTATTAGACTTGTTTATAATAATATCTTCTTTAGCCTACACTCTTGTTCTAATGTTTCAGAGACTTCAGACAGTCATCTTGGTTGGGTGGCCCAGCCTTCAGCAAGGTCTGTCTTTGCTGTAGGCAAAAGGAAAAAACAGGAGCAGAGACAAGAGACATTGTTTACTATGAACAAGATTTGGTGTTATAATTAACATCTTTTTCAAAATGTATCATTGTAACTTGCATAACTGTGTCACACTGGCTTTTAAATACCTTATTTCTGTATTAATTGCTGTGTGTATATCCAGCATCTGTGTGAGCTGAGGCAGCTGTTCCCTCTGACCACGGCCTCCTGTTGTTCCCATGCTGAGTGCAGTGTTTGTAGGTGGGTGCTTGGAGCATCGCTGACTTATCACCTGGATTTGAACATGATCACTGCTGGGCCCTGCATGTCCCCACACGTAAAGCTCCTCTGCTGATGGAAGCCACAGCTCCCTGCTGCATTGCAGGTTTTGGGAGGCAGTGAGCAACGTGGAGTGCCTGCCCATTGCTGATGGATGTACTTCTCTCCCAGCTGTTGGTCCTCCTGCTGTGTGCTTGCAGAGGTATCTATTGCAAAGGCACTTGTGACTTTTTTTTCAGTCCTTGCTGAGCAGATCCTGTAATGTCACACAGGTGTGAGAGTACAGCGATGTACTCTCAAGTAAGAAGTTTACCCAAACCCTTTTCAGTTTCTCTTGTTCACAGAAACACAGAATATTCTGAGTTGGAAAGAACCCACGATGCTCATCGAGTCCAGCTCCTCGGTGAATGGCCCATGTGGGGATTGAACGTGCGACCTTGGTGTTATGTTATTAGCACCGTGCTCTGACTGCTCATGTGCTTGTGTCAAACTGACAATGGAAACATTTCATCACCTTGGCACCGAGGTTTTATTTATCCCTGCTGCTCCTCACCTGGCATGAAACAGCAAAGTGGCATTACCAGTTTATTGGAAGGGAGTTTATTATCCTTAAACCCTCTCACGGAGGTAAAACAAGAGATCAGAACTACGTGAATTGCTGTCTCACAATGGAAAGACGTGCTCACCAGCAGGAGCATACAGAGACAATTCTGTACATTCATCCAGTGGATCTCTTTGCAAAGTCAGAGAAGGTACCGTAAAGAATTAAATTTGTCAAGACCTTCACTCTCTCCTCTTTAACCTGGAGTGTATCCCCATTAATTTCTTTAGTTTAATCCCTCCTTTCACAGCTCCACTACAGGTCAAGATTTCTCTTGCTGTGTGTTATCCCTACCCATTTACTACTGTGCACAAAGGCTAAAGTTCGTTCTCACCCAAAAAAACCCAGACTGTCAGGCAAAGCCTGTGTACTCCAAGAATGAATTTTATCTGAATTACTCCAACTTTCAGTGCACATTGTGCTGCTCTGCAAAGTCTATGCTGATGCCAAAAAAATAGAATTTCAAACCACTGAATATTGAAATAAAATTGATAAATCTCTCTTGAGGACTGGGTTGGTAGAAATAAATACGAAGACCTAGCAGCATAGCTCTACTAATAAGAAAGTGCTGGGGATCTCTGAAAGTGCTGTTAGTGTCAAAGGGCACAGCTCATATCACTTTGACAGGAGCACCAGATCAGACAAAAAATGGAAATCTCAGCCTCAGTCTCCAATATGCTTTTTGAGCTGGAAAACACTATGGAGTGCAAAGTAAGCATGGAGTGAATAAGTGCTGCCCGCGTGAGCCAGTGGTGAACCCACTGCAGCCAGCATGCATGACAAAAGTCTTGTGAATAATACCAGTGCAGACTTTGGCTCTCCCCTTCCAGAGGCATCAGAGTGCTCCTGGCACTGACCATACCGACAGCATACTCCCAGCCCTCTTCACGATACAGATGGCTTGAGTACAGACGCCTAAAGCCCTCTGAGACACCTCAGCATGTCTGAAATAATTGCTTGGGGCTGACAGAGAAGACATGGCACTGCTGGAGGACCCTCAGCCTCCTGCAGCAGCAGCTGGAGTCCAGGTGGGGTACCTGAGATTGTACTAGACAGCCATATTGAGGCCACTTAATCCTGCTGAGAGAGGACATTCGGTACCAGGTGAGAACATCTAAATTCAGGCATGAATGTGGGAGTTCAGTTCACTCAAGTCCAAGGAGATATATCCTGTATAATCGATGAACCTAGAAATAATTAATCTTTATAAAACCAGGATTCAGTTGCCTTAAAGCAAGTGTTTAATGCTATTTCAGGTGTTGTGGAATATCCTGGTTGGCATCCCGTTGCTTCACCAAAAAGAGCGTGGACTTCCTCTGCCTTGCATCATATCTGCCAGCCCTGTGCAAATGTCTCATCTATCCTGGAGTATCAAATGGCAGGAAAAGCCAACATTAAAGGAAGCCCATCTGTGCTGGTAGGGCATATGAATCATCCCTCAGGCTTCCTTGACTGTATCAGTCAGATCTCTGTGATTAAAGAAGGAGCCAAGATACTAAGCTTTAAGATAACATATAAGCCTGACTCTCAAAAAAAACACCCCATTTCTCTGGAAAAAATAACAGGATTTAGGACACTGAAAGCCCCTTTTTATCCACAGCTAGATGATTTATAGGTGCAACTGTCTCTATTGCACCCTTTTCTGACTTTCCAAAACAGCTTACAGGCTGATGGTTATTTTTAAGTCAGTTTTTCACAGTCCCTCTTGTTGTAACTGCACCCTTGGTGTGAAAGAGGCTTGAGCATCCCATTACCCAGAGAAGGGTGTCACAGATGTGTTCGACTAGGCATTCAGAAACAAAGTATGACATGAGGCAAGGTCTAGGTTTAAAATTAGGTCTTCGCCTTGCAAAGTGAAATAGATGGGAATGTGTTTCTTTGGAAAATCCAGCAGGCCTTGTGCTCAGACAAAAGCATTTGGATATGAGTAATTGTAACTATGGCCAGCAGCTGATGAGGTGGAGATTTTACCATGGAAATGGAGTTAAGGGGAGATTTAGCCAGAGACAAGCAGCAGCTTAGGGTGGGAGTTCACAGCATAAACATTTTGGACTTTGCTGCCCAGGGGCTTACGATTGGCATTTGTGATCTAGAATTTCTTCTGCTTGTGTCGAGCCTTGGGAGAAATAACAAGTAAAATAGAATGGAAAGAATGTCCTCTCAATCAGTAAGTTGAAAAAGATTCTCTTTCCCAAGAGGAAAACTTTCTCTTTTCAGTCTTCTCTTCCTGAATGTGATACCTAGGTAAACTTAGAAAAGTTTAACAGCTACAAAAAAATCTGAATAATTAATATGATTTGTTTTAATTTTTGCTACTAGCTAGTAGTTGTATTTGTCATCCCTTTTGTAGTCTAACCATCATGTTAATTTCCTAGAGGTCTCAGAAAATTGGGTTGCAATTGCTTGTAGAAAGTCATTCTTCCAGCCCAAGGTAGGAGCAACTATACCTGAACCATTCCTGGCAGATGTTCGTCCAACCTGCTTTTCAAGACCAGCAAAGAGTTTCAGTCTTCATTTTACTGAGATATGTGATGAGCAGAGGATTGCAGGTGGTGGGTGCAAGGGTGAAAGCAGGTTTGCACAGTTTGGTTTTGTGCAGCCTCTGGCTGAAGCACCAGGTCAGGTGATAACACAGGTGTAGCACAGTCACTAGGGACACTCCAAATCCCATTAAATCCAATCAGATTAAACTGAAAAATATATGCAAATGCATCTTTGAATGACAACTGCAAATGTGTTTGAGCATGAGGTAGGATTACTTGACACCTTTCTGTATCCCATGGTGCCTTGCTAGACTGAAACTTACGTGGCAAGAAGTTGCTACAGCCCCTTATGAGCCAAAAAGTTTCACAGTGTCCTCTGAATTAAACTGTGCTTCTTAGGAAGATTAAAGGGCAAATGCTCATTTAAAGAGAATAAATAGATGGTAGATGGATACTCTACTCCCATCCCCACAACATTTCTAAATATTTCTAAACTGAAAGATGTGTGTGTGTCACTCACTTGGTGGGCACAGATAGTGCAGACATCTATGCTGATGGAGGACCACGTGGAAGAAAACTGCTTTGGTATGTTGTTTTTTCCAAACTGCATCACTCTGAAGACCGGACAAGAATGTCCTTACTCCTCAAAACTGGAATGAGAGCCTGCAAACAGAGCTATATCCAGCAAAGTTTTATAGACTCAGAATTATCTCCAGCATCTGCAAGAAACATGAGAAAGGACATTCACTCAGTGATTTAAGATGTTGCTAATGAGGATAAGGTCGCCTCCACCAACTCTTGTCAGCTTTCCCATGCAGATTCAAGTTATTCCATCATTTCAAGCCCTCCTCTTGAACACCATCTTGCTAAGGGCTCTCTTCTAAGGGCTCTCATCGAACAGGTCTCATGTGTTGTAGTGCACCTGTACAAGCAAAACACTTGTCTAAGAGCATTCTCCACGGCACATGCCACTCTTCTTCTGTAGAAAGCCATGTCACCAGTTTGTGTGTTGTCTGACTAGAAGAACATTTATCTGCTGCTCAACTGATGGGAAAATTCAGACTTGTTACTCATTGTCTTAGTTCTTGGCAACAAAACACGTAGCACTGCCGCAGGCATGACTATTTTGAGCATTGTAGCACAGGTCTTTCCAGTCAGCTGCTGCCTAGGACTGGGACAGCAATAGCCAAAGGGTCAACTGGAAGTAGCCAAGACAGTATAAAACCCCTTTAAAAGTATAGCACTGTTGATTTTTTTAAATTATTTTTTTTAAATGACAAAGCAAGTATAGCCTCAGTTGAAGGCAACAATTTCTGCAAACATGCTACTTAACTCACCTTTAAAACATAACAGTTTTAAAAGTTTTCTTCTCCACTTCTAATTTAACATCTGGTTATGCTGTTCTTAATAGGATAAGAAGATCTTTTTTAAAAGATCTTTGATTTGTTGGTTTTAAATTATAGCTCAGAAAAAAAACAAAATCATTATCTGTTGCTTTAGAAATATGTAATAAACAACAGAGGCAAAAGCCATGTACAGCTAAGCTTGTTGTGTGTAATATTTATCTTTTCATTTAAATTCAGCAGTGAGTAATAGTGTCATATTATTTAGGGGAATGCCTTGCCAGAGTTTGCTAATCACTCTTCCTAAAAGTAACAGATATCCTGCATGGTCCAACAAACTGTAAGTCAATCTTCAGGTTCAGTGAAAGGCAATATCCTGAAAGAAAAATGACTTTGGCAGTTTGTGATGAGCAACTTGAATTACAGCCTTGGTACTCTGAGCATCACACTGTTTCATTTAAGAAACATGACCACATGTTTGTAAAGTGAGGACTGGGTTTTTATTTCATTGCAGGAGCCAAGTTAGAAATCATAAAGATAGCAAGAGCAACAGCCTGCCTCATCCAGAGAAGGAAAAATCAGAAACTACTGTTAAGTATAAGAGGAAAATAATTATATATATTATATGTATAATGGTTTATATAATATATATAATACCAATTATAGCATTGGACTGATGACTGTGTAATAAGAGACTACTGTGCTGGTTCCATTGCTTTGATCTCTGGATACAAATGTGGTATTCATTTTTTCCACTGTGAGTACCAGTTTATCAGAAACACTGAAATGCTTGGTGTGCCCTGTCTCTGGAAAGGTCCCTTTCATGCACTTTGGGCTTTAAAGCACTGCCTGAAAAGGCAGAATTGAAGCAAAGACCAGGGCCTGTCTCACTTTGTGTCCTGCTAGTGATAGGGTCCCTGCAGACCCTGCCCTTGCTGCCAGAACTGGCTTGGCTGAGCACCTGGGCTCAACCCAAACAGTGCCCAGGATGCGCAGGGTGCACCTGCTTCAGGTATTAACCCAGAGGAACAAATGACGGTAGCCCGGGCTTGGCTACTCCTGGGAGCCAACCCGGCGAGCAAGGGGCATTGTCAGGGCCATTTGTAGGTGATTTAAAGAATCTGTAAGGAGCGGGGCGACCCAGAGAGAGCAAGCAGGGGCGTAGCACATCAGTTTGCACGGCAGTTCTTACAGGCAGGGCGAGCAGGAAGGGCACAGCCACTCTGCCGGCTCATGTTGGTGGTTTGTGTGGTAGGTGTGAGTGCTTTTGTTTGGTGGTTGTTTGGGGTTTTGGTTTTTTTTTTTTCTCTCCAACCCAACTAGATCCAGCAATGGTTTCTAAAGCCATTGCTGCTGCTGCCAGCAGGAGTGTTCTAACCCAGACAGAACCCCCCAGGAAGGACACAGCTGTTCAGGTCACTGGCTGTAGGGAGTGTCAGAGCACCAGAGGGCAGCGCGAAAGACACCTGCCTATAGTGGGGTCAGGTGCATTATTTGCTCTGTGTAGTGGAAGAGCCTAAGGAAGAAGCAGACAGGCTAAGGAGTATATTAGGGTGAGTGAGAGGGAAATAGGCTGGTGGAGTTGCACCCTTTCAACCCCAAAAGAAGTTCAGCAAGAGTTAGAGAAGCCCTGCCCCTCTTGCCATCAGGCAGATAGAACAGACCAAGTAGATGGTGGGGGAATGCAAACTGCTGTCTTCAGGGCCTAATTAGCTTAGTTTCAAATGAACCATGAGACCCTCTTGAGCCAAGCATCAAATTTCCAATCACTTGATATGACCTACTCAGCCCTCAACGGGACAGTAGGGGACAGACTTCATGGGCAACTGAGACAGTTCCCACCAGGTCAAGGGGTTTTCCAGGAGAGGGGCCACCAACAAGCCAGAGCTTGGGGATCTTGGCAGAGTAGCACCCACCTGTTCACACACCTCCATATCAAAAAGTGGAGGCCCTCGTTGCGAGCGGGAGGTTTTGTTTCCCACTGCTGCGCCTTCCTCCTCAGCCGGCTCTCAGCCTTTAGGTGGCCCTGGCACTTGCTCTCTGTGACATCCCTGAGCTTGGTAACCCTCCCTCCACAGGAGGAGGGGGCCTTCTCCTAGAGAAGGTCTGTGTGTGCCACAGTGACCAACTGGCACCCAAGTGAGGGCAAGGAAACAGTGGCACTGTGTGGTGGGAAGTGTTAGGAAGAGGAACAGAAGTAAAAAAGGAAGATGAGCCACATTCTCACTTCCATTCCCTGTCCTGTGCTGGCATGGAGGTTCACACCCTGCCTAGAGTCCTGCAGCTGACTCACTTGAATTCAACAGGGCATTCACACACCAGGAATGAAGCTGGTTTGAGGGTTTCTTCTATGCAGAAGTGCTGCAGCCCCTTTGCCATCCGGATTCAGGAGTACCCAGATTCAGCACATTGACATTGTACATGGGTAGCAATTGAGATGTTGAGAAGTCACCTTTTTTTGCCCATTTTTTAACCCATTCTCCCTCTTACTCTGTTGTGTTTCCAGGTCACTCTCATTACTTCTTGGCTAGAAAAGTCCACTGGCACAATTTTACATGAACAAAGACTCCTTTCACAGAAACAGGAGCTTTTCTAATTTTATCCTCTCCCTGCTTTAGAGACATGCATTTAGACCTCTGACCAGGTACATGGTTAGTTGTCATGACTATTACAGCATTTCTAGTTCAAGAGGACAGTGAATAACTCAGGCTGCCTTTTCTGCTGGGCTACTGGACCAGTCACACCCCATCACACAGGCATTCCTGCTAGGTTTATTGATTCCCTACGGAAAGAGACCTGTGGTTTCTTGATGAAAATCCACTAACAAAAGCTTGTCAAAACGTAATTTAAACAAACCTAAGAAGTGTCCAAGGGCGCTACTTACTGCATCTACAATGTAACATGGCCTCAGCAGACCAGGGTCTCTGACCCTTACAAGCCTGCTGAATTTCCATCAAGGTAATTGCATTATTCATGTTCACCTTTCTACTGTCAGTGGCTTTTTCTTATTGAATCAAGTAGCATTGAGTTTTCATGAGCAGAGATTATGTCTGTTTGCCTATAAAGCACTCATCATAGTGAGCTTACCTCAGCCAGGTGTCCTTTCATCCCATACAGTTGCAGATGTCACATCTTAACAGAGATTTCACCTCCTCCTTCAGACACAGGCAAGGATAATAGGGAAGAGATTAATCCTTTGAATTACAGACTTTAATGTAGACACACTGTAATGTCTGATTCAAAGCCTGCTGGGCCATGGGACATGTCTGTGCTGGAATGGAAACACAGTTCTGTTAGAATAAAGTTCGTTGTACAAAATAGGCCTTCTAATTCAATTATTTCAGTAAGCCAGCACTCCAAATTCTAATTCAACAAAGTTCACAGTGGCACACATGTGGCACACAGTGGCACACAGTCGGGCACATGTAGCTCTATCCATTAAATAATACGTGGCATGTTCAAGTTATGGATGTGCCTAAGAGCTTGTGTTTGACCTTGGTCCTAGCAGTGAACTCCTTTGGATCTGATGTGGATGTGATGTAAGCAGTTCCTGTTCCGTTAAATGTGGCCTGGAAAGCAACTATTTAATAAGCTGCAGATGAATTTATGGGTCTACATATTTAAGATTATTTCTTATTTTAAAAGAGACTGGAATTGTTTATTTCTATCATGTGGTGCAACTCTTCACAATTAACTCTTCTTGTGTAGTGAGCTTTTGAACCCAAGTGAACGTATCTCACTTCAAGCACACCCAGTCATCTGGACCTGTGCAGCTGCACACCTGTAGTACCAGGAAACACACTGAAGTGGGACACCTGACACAGCCAGGCACACTCCTGATCCTGCTCCTCTGAGCAAAGAGGAAATACCCCGGCAAGGTCCTTCCCTGGGAAACTGAAACCTGAAGTCAGAAGCCTCAACTACCAACCTGCCGGAATAGTGCCAGAGTGTTGCCTCTGATATCTGTCACAGAGTCAGAGGTTAATATCCAATTACAGGGAAAAAAAAATGAGCTCCGCAACCAAGAGAAAACTGATGCTACCTTTCCAAAAGCTGGGAGATCTTTATCCCTGGGAGAGAGGGGTTTTTTTGTGTTGACTATGAAATATATAAAATCACTGTGAGATGTGTCTTCATTAAATTGAGAGTGAGAGCTTTTTTCAATGTGTCACTACAAGTACAAGGGACATTATACACAGAAAGGTTTTGCTAATATATGAGGGGAGACACTAAACTGGTTAGCACTATCAAAGACTAAAGTTATCTTGATCAACATCTGACACCTCCCTACATTTCAAAAACACAATTTACCTTTGTCCATTTTTATTCCACTCATTTTACATGTCCATTGGCATGGCTTTTTATGCTTGCCATTTTCAGAGTCTGTGGCAAGCTGCTGAGCAAGTTAAAAAGGCTAATGCAAAGAATGGCACCAGACATTACCCTCTGCACATCAGAATATAGGATACCCCTGCCTCTGTGGGGATTATGTTAATGCCAAGTGAGAAGGCCTTCATGGTCAAAAATACCCTGGGAACAGTCCATTTCCTGACTCTCCATAATTAGCAGCAATGGGAAAATATCTGCCATGTGTACCTGCGGAGAGCACTTCTCTCTTCACTCCCTCACACAGGTTTGGGGTGCCCCTGCCTCTGCAGGCTGTAGTGCTTTCCCTCACCCAGGAGGAACTGTGAGATGCTCTGCCTTGAGATGTGTTCCCCAAGGGTGACAGAGGCTGTGCTGTCCCTCTGCAGTGACAGCAATGAGATGGCAAAGGGTCACCTGCGGGGTCAAGGTGCTCACACTTCTCCCTGCTGCTCCTGTCAACCTACAGGAAGCTGATGCAGAAAACAGTGGCCAGGAAACTAATCCAGTAGGGGCAAAACAGTAAATAATTTTCTCTGCTTTTTGCCCGTTCAATTCCCTGAATGCAACAAGACTTTCTATGGGAGCATTGTAAACCAGCTCACTGAAAGAAGACAGGAGAGAGCGTAGGAGGGCTGGGCAGGTGCTGACAGCGAAAGGAGCAAAGTCTTCCAGTGGCACATGGACATCTTGTCTCATGAACCACATGCTTGTGACTTCTGGCAGTTGAAGAAAATGAAAAAAAGATGAACCTTTGATGATTCGCCTCAGCAGCAGGAGTTGAGCCCTGCTCACAGACCCTCTGTGAACTCTCTGCCTGGTCCCCAGGAGAGTGGGGGCAAAATGTCCTTCTTCTCCAGTGACTAAAATGTAGGTGAAACCAGCCATCACCTCTTTCTCCACAACCCATCCTAGAGGCCTCAGTACACTGCTTCCTGCCACCTGCCTCCTGCCACCGAGAGATTTGTCACTTCTCCTGACTGACCAGTAATGGCATGTGGGCAGAGGAGGACAAGATAGTGGTGCTCACTTACACAAAAAAGGAGAATCCATATAGGGAATTGGAACTGTGGGATACAATCCTGCGGGGTTTTTGCGAATATCTCTCTGCTGCCTGGAGGGACACCCAACCATAGCCATGACGGAGGTCACCTCGTGCTTTTGGCAACCTCCTCCACAGCTGTTCCCAGCACTGCTTTCCTTGCCCTTCCTGCAAGCACCTGAAAGTTTATTGATCATATCCTGGCATCCTTTTGAAACCTACCAGTCTCCTAGGCCAGGTAGCTTGAAATTACTGTTTGGGACGTGGTGCGCGGGAGGCTCCTGCAGAGCTCAACATTGCAAGCAGTTAAGGAAGAAGGCACCAAGAAGGGCTTTTTGCTACGCCCAGGCCACTTCTATCTCAAATACATCCTCAGGCACAGTCTTGTATCAGCAGAGTGAACTCCCTGGCTTGCTGACATATTGCTCACAGAGCTGCCTCATGGGCAGGTATTTCAAGTACAGCTTGAGTAACATCTCTAAAATCATCACATTCCCTGGGGGACATTGATCTTGCAGCATCTGTACACTTAAAGCAAGGAAGTCACTGTCACCAGCCAGCACAGCCCTGCCCAGGTGCAGGCATTTTCCAAAGTTATCCATTGGCCCTGTGGGGCACATGGGGAGGTGCTGCCCTCACCTCCATGGCATTTTTGCCTAAGCTGCACACCAGACGCCTTTCATAAAAGTGGTGTCCCTTGCATAAAGACATTTATTCATTTATTCCTGACTGATCAACCCCAAAGGACCAGGATGCCACTCAGTGCGTGTTTCTGCCTCATGGATGCACCTTCCAGCTCACTCCCCTAAGCACTGGTGGTTATCTTCCCCCAGCAGCATGGGGTCCAGTTTAGGCTTCAAATCCTATCCCAGAAATGAACAAAACAGCTCAAGCTGAGCTCCATGCTGTGACATTTTAATGGTTTGCTGTTGCTGAACTAGCAGTGTTTTTGATGGCCTTATCTGATATGGGGGCACTCCCCAGGCTGTTTTCACAGCACCGCTGCTCTTTCCCTTCTGGTGAGTGTTTTGATGGGGATTTCTGCCATCCAGAGAATATCTGGAGAAGAATTTTCTGGTAGGAGCAGCTGACCAGCAAGGGATCCAGCCACCTTCAAAGCTGTCATGTGAGACTTTTCACAGGATGCCAGAGAGGGCACTGAAATCATCGAGATCACAGGATTTCCAGGCATGGGTTCCTGGTCATCCTATCTCTAACTATTAACACAAGTATTACTTCACAGTGAATGAACTCTACCCACTCCCCTTCCAGAGATGTGGTGTGAGGATCTTGCAACATTTAATACTATTTAACCTCTCAAACTAGGGCTTTAACAAGGCCTAAATACTGAGTTTGTGCTAGACCTTCCAGAAGAAAGTTTATTTCATCCCACAGGCCTAATATGCATAAACTTGTAAGAATTCTGATACAATTTTAAAAAAGAAGTGGTATTTTTCATATGCATAAGCATACCTGCATATTTTTATGGGTGTTCCCATGTTCTGGTGTTTGAAAATGCACCCCATGAAGTTTCTGGCCAAAGAATAACTAGCATAAATATAAACATGAGAAGAGATTGGTTTGGTTTTGGGTTTTTTTCTGCTGTATTTTATTGGCTGCAATAAAGACAACATTATCATTGCAAATGAAGAATGGGAAGTTCCAAGACTGTAAACGTAACCCAATAACACGTAAATATTGCAAGTCTCCATTTATCCCCCTTCTGCACAGAACAGAAAGCATTAACAATGATCCCTGTGGTCCCTTGAAGCTCAAGATACACCAACAAGTCCTTGTGGCTTGGACAATTCTTTTATCAGTTGCCTGCAGATTAGTTAAAATACCTGGTGTCATATAGATGTTGTAGTAAATGTACACATATCTTCCAAAGATGCAGTCTTATTTTCACTGCTGCTTTGGGACTACAAAGAGTAGAAAAAGGAAAAAGAAAGACAGTTGAGGAGAGTGTCCTTGGAAAGGTAAAGAAAGGGATGTGTCTATTGGAGAAGAAAAAGTAATACTTGACGTATTTGAGGTATTATCAGCCTCAGACAATAAACTAGAAAACTTGTGAAAGGAGGCCAGAACAATACTCATAAGCACAGGAACTTAAGGAGTACATCTTCATGAAACTCTGAAGTCTCTGGCTTCAGGCTGCCCAGAGTCTCTGGGGGTTCGGTCAGCAGGTTGGTGATGAGGCCTCCTGACAAAGTCTGCAAGTGAAACCCCTTGGTTTCACATGGAGTGTATCTGGCAGAGCAGGCTGGTAGAAGAGACACTGAGCTACTGATCATGTGACTACCAGCTATCCAGTTTCTCTGCTTTGGTAGAAAGCAATGTTGGGACATATCTGAGAGATGACAATGTGACATTTCTGACCACTCTGCTACCCCAAAATTTGGAGGTGGCTCTGCAAGTGTCAAGGAATGGTCAAGTGCAGAAAACAAACTCTTCCTACAATCTTCCACTGAACCAAATCAGAAAGAGAGGTCAGTTCAGGAAAGAGAAGCCCCCAGAATGGAATGTTGCATCCTCCAACCTCTACTTGAATGATTCATCTGTAGTTATGTGAGAGCCCTGCCTGGTCACAAGTCAGCACACCCTGATCAGGCCAGGCCATTTGGGGTGCCCACTTTCTGTGCCAGTCTGCAGAAAATTTGCCTGCCCTGCCAAATGAAAGGATGAACACTCCTGGGAGCTGAATTAAAACACTATGCAACCGTAAGTGCAGTTCTGTATTAAATGTTATGAGCTAGCATTCATTATTATGCAGGCAAGCTGTGGGGTGGGGGCTTTGCACATAAACACTTTGTCATGTGAACATTAAACATGCACTAACTAATCTGCACTGTGTGTGAGAAGAGGAAATAAGCAATCCATTTCAAAAGAAGATACACAGTTCATTGCACACTTCCCAGAATCACAGAATATGCCGAGTTGGAAGGGATCCGAAGGATCATCCAGCTCCTGGTCCTGCATAGGACCCTACCAAAGAGTCACATCATGTACCTCAGAGTATTGTCCAAACATTTCCTAGGCAGAGGGGGAGAGGACAAACAGCTGAGGTTAATGATACTCTTTGATATAGGCATAAAATCACAGGAAGTGAGAGAGCTGCAAGGACTAAACAGATTACCTGGTATGCCTGTAGTGGCACAACCTCTTCCTTCCCCTCTAAGTGGCTGTGTCACTGCAAACACAAGGACTGGTGCCATAAAGTGGTCTTAAAAGTTCCCAATAGCTACCACAGCGAATGTCGTACAACGTTGTTTCGGCAGGGATAAAGTTAGATGACATAGCTGGATTCTCTCATTTCTGTGGTCCTAGGAAAATGCCTTACCACTGAAAGACATTTAACGGCAGTGATGTCGAAGCATCTACTGAGATGCATTTCTCCTGCATCTCCTTCTGAGGCTTTTCACTAATATATATTGAAAGAAAGATTTCAAGAATTTTAACAGATTGATGCAAAATCAAAATAAAACCGTTAGTTTCTTGCAACTCTTTTTGGACAAATCAGCTGACCTATCTCACAGATCAGCTGATCTGACTTCCTTTTCTGCAGATGCAAATTAATTCCTGACTGTATGGGGGCCTATAATCTCAGCCCAGCACTTGGATAAGGCCAAGAACTCAAAGTGAACAGAGCATTAAAGAGAAGGTCAAGTTTATAAACATGGTTTGCCATCACTGCATGCTAAGACTGATTTGGCCGTAGTGCTGTGATGGGTCCAAACTGATGGCTTATAGATCTCCCTTAATCTGGAAATGGTTCATTTTCTTAACGGTCAATATTCTAAACTCAGTGGCCAGAAACCTTGCAGTTATTTCTTCTGGGAAAACAAGCAAGCAAAAATCCAAACCAAATAACAACCCAAAAAAACTAAAATCAAACTGAAAACCACAGGGAACAAATGCTCCCTTCGGAGCACATAAAATTGGAAGGACTGAAAGCAGCAATTAAACCACAAAACATATAGCACCATAAATTCCATCCTGCAGATGAACTTTCCCTAGGTCCTCTTTTCACCACCCCTTTCATTAGCTCTGTCCCTGGCTATCACACTATGAAGCAAAAGCTTGACGTGTGTACTGGCACAAGCTGGCATAGGCATGATGCAGTTTGCCAAGCCTGCCTCCTTCTGACTTTATCACCGAGTTGCCTCTTGACTCCACAGATGGTGTTGCCTGATGTCATTACTCAAATATCCTCTGTGATTTGCTGCCATTGGCAAAGACCTATGAATTCCCTATGGAAATGAGTCCTCCAGCTTCTGAGTGTAATGTTACTATCCTTGGTGTTTTCCCAGAAGGCTGAAGTGTAATGATCTTCTTGTAGTTGTTTTTCAGCTAATGAGATTAATTGCAGAACAGACATGTGAGAGACCTGTGATCTTAGATCCAGTCTCCAAAGTAAATGATTGGGTTTTGCTTATTGAAGTATCCAGGTGATCAAGACAAGGCTGCATGTCCAAAAGTTCAAAGGGTGGATGACCAGTCAGACATAAATAAAAGCCATGTCATGCTCCAGGATATTTGAAGTATGATGGTATCATGGTGGATGAAATCCTGTGCTTCATCTTTCTTCTTGCAATCTTCTTGAAATTATTCATGTCATATAACCTATTGATTTACAAGTGCTGAAGAGAAGTGCCAAGCACGCCTGGGGCTAAAAGCTGTCACGTGGACTCCAGTAATTTGTTCCCTTGCAGCATCCCATGGGAGATTTTCCGCTTAGCAATCAATGTGCCCTTATAAAAGGAAAGCAGAGTTTGCGACATGCAACCCATAACTTCAAGTGTAAGTCAGGATACCTGACTTGCTTAATTTAACATAGCAAGAAGCTTAGAGAAGAACCAGGTCAGGGCACATTTAATGGTGTATCAGAGAAGTACTTACGAGCCTCAGCTTTCTTTAAAATCTGAACTTCAAATGAGTCCATGTACAATGTGTGTGCTACCACCTGCACCATTCCCAAATCTTCTCTTCCAGCCTATTAAAGTCTTTGCAATGGCTGCATGAGCCATTCCCATACAATTGTATAACAGCTTTGATCCATTAATTTCAGCTGAGTTCGAGCTAATTGACCACAGCAAATGAAAAAAACAATATAGTCAGAGCATGTCTTTCAGCATTATTTAAAGAGTGTTCTTTGGTCACCATTTAGTGTTCCAGTTTTCGTGCATCTCTCTTGTAAATTTTACAACAAAACAGCAGAGCACAAACAGCTGGCATAGAGATCACTAGAACCATACTTAACCATCGCTTTCCAGGAAGCTGTAGAAGATGTGAAGAAACTCTTACACTTGCCAAAACAGAGGTGAGAATACACCTGGCCAGGTTTGAAAGCTCCTAAATGATGCTGTTTCTGACTGGTCTTTCCCTGGGAGGGAGATTGCAGAAAAGAAAGGAGGGTGAATGTAAGGCAGCTGAGATGGAAAAAAATCTAGTATACAGAAAATGAGGAGCTTCAGCTCAGTTGAGGGAGTATGGATACAAGGACCCAAGAAAAGGGTAAAGAGTAGTTTTTCAGCTACTGTTGCAGCTGGGAACACAGGAGAGCTGTAAGACAGAACATTGTCTCTCAATATTCAATTTCTTCTGTGTTCAGAAGAGCACGTTTTGTAAAGAGATTTGCGCCAAAGATACCTGAATCCAAGACAAATGTCACCTCTCCAGATATGCTCAGACTAGTTTTAGATATGGCACGATATGCAAGACTTAAAAAAGTCCACCTTCTTGGATTTGCAAGGGCAGTCAGAAGACAAAGGGCAATGGCTTTAAACTGAAAGAGAATAAGTTCAGACTGGATATTCTGAAGAAATTTTTCACTGTGAGGGTGGTGAGACACTGGAACAGCCTGATCAGAGAAGCTGTGGCTGCCCCACCCCTGGCAGTATTCAAGGCCAGGTTGGATAGGGCTTTGAGCAACCTCGTCTAGGGGAAGGTATCCCTGCTCATGGCAGGGGGATTGGAACTAGATGATCTTTAAGGTCCCTTCCAATCCAAGCCATTCTATGCTTCTGTGATGTACCAAGTGCAGCAAGATGCTAGCTGCTGACAGCACTGAGGCATGGAGCACGTGAACTGAGATGAATTCACTATTTGGCTGAGCACTGAGTGCAGCTTCTCATGACACCAGGAGGATTCAAAATAGCTGGCAATAGCCTCAGAAGCATTCCTCCACCTAAGGCTCACTGAGAACAGTTAGATGTTGTACGAACTGTCCTATGAACACACTAAGCTAGAAGACTGCTCTGGGAAGTAATAGCACTTTTAAAAATTCTGTGCAGGGCAACCCATAGTCACATCTGTCAGTCTTCTGACATTTATAGGCTTGTTTCCTTGCTTGCTAACACTTTCAGTGTGCATGTATGTAAGTATGGAAGTTTATATTCAAAAGTATATAGATGGTAGCAAACTATATCCTGTTACATGTGTAAATTCAAGACAATGTGTAAGATAAAAGGGGAAAATAAGAAGCTAATAATTAGAACTTTCAGTTTAACTTCTGTTTCTAGGCACTAAGCAAATACACGCTATCTGTGTACACTAAAATCTACTTACAGTTAATAAGTTGTGTTAAATCAAATTATTTCTTCTCCTACCCCACTGTAGCAGATTTTGTGAACAGCAACGGACGTTGACTTCATTAAACTTTGCCATTGCTTCTTTCTATCTGACTAGAGAATCATAGCATAAATTAAACTTCCGACAGCACTAGGGGAGGTTCAGGCTGGACATCAGGAAGAATTTCTTCACTGAAAGGGTGGTTAAGCATTGGAATGGGTTGCTCAGGGAGGTGGTGGAGTCACTTTCCCTGGAATTGTTCAAGAAATGACTGGATGTGGCACTTATCGTTATGGTATAGTTGACATGGTGGTGTTCAGTTAAAGGCTGGACTCAGTGCTCCCAGAGGTCTTTTCCACCCTAAGTTATTCTGTGGTTCTGTGATTCTATCTGCCTAAATGAAAGAAATAACCTGGAGGAATGATAAATTAGGAAGGTGTAACAGACATCTGCAGAGCCTCAGTTGCTCATTCTGAGAACTGATGGATAAATAAAGGGATTAATTCTCGAATTTCTGTGAATCTCTGTGTGAGCTAAAGGCAAAAAAAAATCTGATGTCACTTTCTGCATCTCAAAATGATCAATTTTTTAAGGGAAGTGAAAATGGCCTAGGAGCTTGCTACAAGATACAAAACGTACACAGTGTCCATATTTGGTGGCTGTAACACTGTGCTTATAATTATAACTAGCAATAAACTCCAGATAAGTAACCTACTTGGATGATTGATGATGCTACTGCAAGAGGGTATCAGATTTTTGGACTAAAAGATAAATGTTAAAGAGTTTCAGATCTTAATTCAGTGTACTAAACAAAGGTGATCCCAGCAGCAGCAATAATGTTCTTTACCATCCCTTACCACTCTAATCTTTTGAAAAAAAGACAGATAAAACCAGAGTGAAACTTCGGAGCGAAAATATACATGGAATTGAGTTCAGCATTCAAAGATTGTACGAACATGCCATAACTATTAATTCTTTCCTTGCAGCAGTGGGACTAGAAAGGTTTGTTCCACTGGCTCCTGGCCAGGTCAGTTCACTATAAGCCAAGGGGACAGAATACCCAGAGCAATCTCCTGCCAGCCATGCTCTATGCAGTCCCAGCACACGCATGGATTGTAACAGCTGCCACTGTAAAACAAAGTGGTTGCATTTCTCAAGAACAATGAAGGAATACAAAATCCCCAACAAAGACTCTGAGAAATGTATAGCATCCAAATTTTCCACCCAGAAGCATGTGTTATGATGACACCTTCCTTAATTAAAGTAAGGAAATTCCATTTGGCACTACAATCACAAAGTCAAAAATGTTCCCAAAGAGTCTCGTGCAGTTCAAAGGGAGAGAAGTCTTTATGTGCTGCACATTTGCTACCTGACATTATGTGACCAATGTGGCGCTTGTGGCCAATATAATGCTACAAAAGTCACCAGTTCTCTGTACAGGGCATAGTTTCACAAAAATAAGTGTCTAGCAAACACACATCATATATTTATTATATATTATATATACTACATTACTAGGTAAGCATGTTGCTGATTTATTACAGTTTGAATAGGCTCACTATATAACAGGTGAGCACAATGGGAAAGCTGAGATCATGGGAAAAATATAATAATATAAAAAATATATATAATTATATATTAAAAAGTATAATAATAAAACAATTATAAGGTTATCAATGGGAAATGAACAAACTGCTTAATAAGTACACTTTATCAGATTGCATTACAGAATTACCACTAATAGAACTGTTTTCAGATTGGTTTGAATACTTTGCCTTCTGACCAGCCCAAAGTCCTGAAAAAGTTATAGCCAAGACAGTTTCTGATCTCACTGGTGGCCAGTGTCTCTAGCTTGATAATGTTAGCATCTGGCTTGCTCCTTCACCCTTGCTAAAGAAAGTCATCTAATGCAAATGATCGAGTTTTCCAGCTCATAATGGAGACATGGGGAATTACATATGCCACATTAAAATCCTGTATTTTTCTGCATGTTATAGTGGTTCTGCTTATTGCCTGCCCATCATTTCCTTTTTCACAGAGGACCTCTAAACTTTTTCAGACCCTCTAGACATATGATACAATAGTTAAAAATTAGGCAGTGTTATGGATATCACCACTTTTAAACACAGGAAACTGTACTGGCTAATTAAATAATAGCTTGCTGATGATCCCTTTAAGAAAATTAGTAAAGTTGCTTCTGATGTTTGTGAACAGAGCATGTTCGTGTGTTGCTGCGTATCCACATCCTCAGGAAAAGAAAAAATGAAGGCTCTTATTCAAAAGTCAGGTGTGTAATTTAGAGGGACAGTTGAGCTTTTAAAACAAAGATGTATGTCTCCAGACTAAAGCAAGCAAAAAAATTTTGATAGTATTTTATTAAACAGTTTAAGAACAGAAAAAAATGTTTCTGATCCCCATGCCAGTAAGCTGCCAGTTATTTTGTGCTGAAATACAGAAAGAAAACTCCAATATATTCTTTTACACTTATAATTACTTTTAAACATTTTTCTAAACAAATCTATTCCAACACAAGATTAGTGCAAAAGGTCATCTCTGTTGTTCCCATTGCATGAGTTGTGTTAACCTAAGTCTCTGGTATGGAAAGCAGTATTTATAATCCAAGGAAAAGAACAGGGATTGTCTGATGTGCTACTGAAAGTTAACAGGTCCCAAGTTTAGACTGGGGATAATGTTGTTCTTTGATAAACAGCCACTGTTTCCTCAAACCCAGCTGTCTTTGGCATATCAAATCTGTCAGAGGTGCCTACAGCAGTGTGTAGGCTATTATAACACTCAACATATATTCTCACTGAGAAATGTCAAATCACATACCTTTCATAGTTTTCATATTTGGTGGCAAATTTAGGTTACTATGCACTACGTATTGTTTTCAGAATAAACTTCTATTTCCAGGGGTGATGTAAGATGAAAGTTATGAAATTATGTCATGTACCTAAGAAACCACACTTTCTTAGATGTTTCATTAAAAACATTATTACAGAAATTCAAAAAATATTTATAATATGTGGTTTAATTTTTTTCAAAGGTGGGAGCTTGAACTTAGACTTTTAATTCATGTATAAGTGTGTAAAGAAAATAATTAGGATTTTCAATATGCCTGTAAGGGAATACAACTGGTTTTCAGAAGAGTTATCAGAACACTTGCAAATCAACCAGAATCTACTTAAATGTTCCCCTAAACCTAATTTTGAATACTTAGATATGAGGATTGCCTTTTTGTTGCAAAATTGAAAAACAATTCATTTGCATGTAAATCAATGTATTTCATTACATATGCAGAACTTAATAAAAGCCAGAATTTATCCATCATAAAAAATATGCCCATGAGCTGGAATCTAATGTATATATTTATAACTCAAGTTAGCCTTTGACATATTAGCAATACTTGGGGCCACTTCCTTTTCCAGAAGGAAAATTACTGCAGGAAAAGTGTGGCAAAAATAGGTTGGTCCAACCCCATTCACATGGAGCAAAGGATAAAAAAATGACAGAGTCTCTCCTTCCTTACACATTCATTTCATCGTAGAATCATAGAATGGTTTCGGTTGCAAGGGACTTTAGGGCTCATCCAGTTCCAACCCTCCTGCCGTGAGAAGGGACACCTTCCACTTGCTGCCTAAATGGTTGTGGGGAAAAAAAGACTCCAAGCCAAATTAGGTAGGAGATAAGATAAGGATACAAAGGCTTTAATGAGCCCCCAGGCTTTCTGGAATACCTCTAATGGCTGCTCCTGAATACAGGTGTTCACAGTTTTTATAATGATTTTCATCCAATCCCTGTCCGGCCACCGCCCAGGTTCTGCCCCAGGCATGCCTCTTGGGAATTGGGTCTGGGGGCGTTTTGGGACCTTCTACTAGGCAACTAGTGACAGGACAAGAGGATATGGCCTCAAGCGGCACCAGGGTAGGTTTAGACTGGACATTTGGAGAAATTTATTCACGGAGAGGATTGTTAAATGCTGGAATGGACTACCCAGGGAGGTGGTGGAGTCACCATCCCTGGAAGGTGTTCAGGAAACCACTGGACGTGGCATTTAGTGCTATGGTTTAGTTGACGTGGTATTTGGTCAAAAATTGCGCTCGATGATTTCAGGTCTTTTCCAACATAACTGATTCTGTGATCTGTAACTCGTCAGAAGCATCATATCTGTATTCCCTAAGTCAGTGAGAACACGACTTTCCAAGCAATCCCTAGGTAGTTTATTTCTTCTGAATCTCCACCCATCAGTCCGTGGGGGTTTTTTGCACGTACAGGGAAATAAAAGTTATTTATGGCGAGTTTTTGTTTACTTAACGCGACTCAACCCACAGACGCCCAAGGCTCCCCCACAGCCCCAGCGCGGCCCGGCTGCCCGCTCCTGCCTTAGGGGGCGGGGCCTCGCCCGCTGTGGGCCAATCAGCGCCAGGCATGGGCCAGCCCCCGGGGCGGGACTGGCTCGGCGGGCTGTCACTCGCGTGACGTCACCGCCCCGCCAGGATGAGCGGGCATACCGAGGTATGGCCGCCGGCAGGGTTCTCTGAGCTGTCCTTGTTGCCGGTGGGGTCCAAGTGCTTGTGTTCCACTGGGACACGGGGGGTTCTGCAGCCTTGGCAACTGCCCTTCCCTTCTGAGAAGTCCCCGGAGCTGAGGAAGGCGGGGCGGGGTGGGGTGGGGTGGGGCGGGGTGGGGTGGGGTGGGTGTGCTACCGCCTCTGCCTTCCCCGGAGAGGCGCATCCATGGCTGGTGGGCGGCTGAGCCCGCCTGGGCTGGTCCTCCCCGAGCAGCGACCCGGAGGTCGGAAAGTGCGGCTGTGGCTGCTCTGCCCAGCTCCGTGTGCAGGCGCCTCTGCCATCCCCTTGTCTGGCATCTCCCACCACTCCAGCCGGGCAGAGGCTCTGGCAGCAGCAGCAGCTCGGCCAGGCCGCCGCCAACCTCCTGCCCCTCTGCGCAGTTCCCCTGTGGGACCGCTGCCAGGGAGAGCCTCTGGGAGACAGTGGCATGAAGTTGGGTTTCATCGCAGCACCGGGGTATTTGCCTTTTTGTTCTCAGAAGCTGCAGCAGGAACACGTATGCTGTGCCGTCCAGCTCCCTTTCGTTCTGCAGAACATCAGCTGGTCCCATGTTTGGTTCTGCTCCTCCTGTGAAGCTGGCAGCACCTTGCTGTCTCCTGTCCCCGGGGAGAGTTCAGTCCTCGACTGTATGCAGGCTGCTGTTCCACAGAGTGGTTCCCGCTTTGCAGTCTGGAGGTGTTTGCTGGGCTGTGTCTTGACGTCACATATTGTGGTTTAGGCTGCTAGTTAGCTCTGGAAAAGCTAGACATAGATACATAGAGAAGGTAAGGATCATTACAATTTATGCTTTGAAGCCAGGGATGCTTCATTTTCTAATGCAGCACATAAGGTGTTGAGTAATAAAGTGACTCGCCCATTTTTACATGGAAAATCTTTGATCCAGGGGTAGAGTTACTCGTTTAGTACTCTTAAATGGAAGAAATACAAGCAGGCTTGCAACTTTTGTTTATTTCTTGTCTGATTTTAGTTCATCATAATGTGAGGCCTGGAAACATGCTTCCTTTTTTTTTTTTTTTTTTTTTAATAATATTAGGGTTTGTTTCATTTCTAGGTTAAAGTGAAAATACCTTTTGGAAACAAATACCTTGATGCTATCTTCTCTGTCCCAGAGAAGAAATCAACATATGGAGTGATTCTTACCCATGGAGCTGGAGGAGATATGAATTTCCCTCACTTACTGTCTCTGGCAGCCTACCTGGCATCCCATGGAGTTCAGTGCCTGCGGTTTACTTGTAAAAGCCTTAATCTTGCTTACAGAACTAAGGCTTTCAAAACAGTTGTGGTAAGAAGTGACCAAATTCTGCCAAAGCTTAAATCCATTGGCGGGGTCTTCTAGGTATCTTAAAATTATGGCCAAACGTTAGTCAAGGAAGGGCAGGAAAATTGGAACCAGTGATTAACTAAATGGAGTGCTGTCTGTACACAGAAACAGCAGAAGCAATTCTTACATGGGCAATAGCTGGAACAGCTTCCACAAGTGTGTGGGTTAGAGTGCAGGGAGAGAAAGGAAAGCTTGAGGAAAAAGCAAGGGTGTTTCCTGGGAAAGTTTACAGCTTGAGAAAAACTCAAGTGTTTGGGATGGAAACAAGAGGTAGGTGTTTTGGGAGGGCTTGGTGAGGGGTGGGGGATTAAGAGAAACAGCTTTGGAAGTAGTTTTGAGAGAAGTTGATCTGGGAGTTGTTCTGGGTCTCTTAGGCTTGGAAGCTGGGAGAAGCAGACTTTTGGGAAAGCGTAGGGGACTGGGTCACGGCAGGATTTGAAGCAAGAAAATTTGGAATTAGCATATGAGAGCCCTAGAACCTAAGCAATCTTTGATTTCAAAATCAGTTTAAACTTCTATATGCAGGTGTTTCTCTCCTGCTGCTGCTGCTACATTGTTAAAGATGCTCCTACGTAATTAAGTTTTGTTAAAATAAGGAAGTTTTTGTTATAGTAGAATCAGTTTAGATGATCCTCCTGTTCTGGAGCATGTAGGAAGGAGTGGAAATTTTTTCCTGGTTATTTTGTGACTTTTAGTGGGGCATGGGAAGCACTTTTCCTTGAGCATGAGGCAGTTTTGTAGGGGAACAAATTCCAGTTCTTAAGGAACCAATTTGTATATCACTGTGATTATATGTACATTAACTTGAAGTCAGACTTTTCTGTCTTTAATTCTTTTTGAAAGAAGCACAATGTTGTTAGTGAGTTTATGTTAATATGCTGCTGTGTAAAGGTAGTTTAAAGGCCTCTGCTAAGATAGCATCTGATTAGTTATCTCCTAAAAAACTGAAAAAGTTGTTGCTGAATTTTATCTTTTCTGTCAGACTTAACTGATCGTGTCTCAAACGTTTAATTGGAAATACATGATGTGAATGAAGGGCATTTTTGGGTAACTTATTTTGCCTTTTGATGGGCCAAGAGTGTGTATGGCCTCTGTTACTATGACTAAGTTGATACACGGTAATCGCTCATGTTTTGGTAACTTGATAGGGCACCTGATATTTTAGACTCGCTGAGAGCTAATGTGAAATCGATTATGTTTATGTTGTTGCTTCAAAATGTTATGAAACCATTTGTGTGAAAAAACCAAGAGAGCAACTTGTATGTATCTGTTCTTTGTTTAATCTAAACTGTTAAAAGTGCTTCCAATTTTGTGTTTACTGGCTACAAACAGAAGAAATCTCCAGCTTTGTAATTTTGACTTGTAATGCTTCTCTTTATTTCTTTAGGAATACTTAAAACTTTCTGATGATTATAAACTTTATGGTGTCTTCCTTGCAGGTATTGTTTTATTATCAATAATTTTCTCTCTTACACTGTCTCCAGTAATAGCAGTCTGTAATTGTTCCAAGTCTGTCCCACTTTGCTGAGAAGTGAATGAACAGATGTGGGTAACAGGTTTCTGTCTGATGAGGGAACAAGCTGAATAACCTCCCAGTAGTGGGTATTCCCTGGGGAGAGCTGGCAGTCGAATGCTCTGTAACCTTCATTAGTGGATCATCAGCCCTCTGCCTGCCCTGGTACCATGGGTGCCAAGCCCACTTACAGATCTGCATTTGGGGGTCTTCCCCTGGAGCTGAATGTGACCAGCCCTGGAGCTGGTGGCTGTGCAGGGCACATGTGCAGCTGGCTTGAGCAGCACTGCTGCTCGGGTCACCAGTGGGAACGTTCAGCCTGCTGCTTCCATCGGATTCTCTTGAGAGCATGGCTGTCTAGATCTATTCACCCTTCTCACGGCGCCACAGGTCTTGCTGTAGAGGAGGAGGGAAAGAGCAACAGATTGTATTTTCCAGGTACTTTGGGAGGAAAACTTACTTATCTCTGAAAAGTGACAGGGCATGAGTTTTTTGGTAATCCACGTGTACTTTTTAACTGCAGGTCTTGAAGAATTCTGGTTACGGGCAAATGGAAAACAGTTTTCCCAAAACAGGTTTTGGTAATTAAAACCTTGTGTGAAAAGGGGAGTAGATGGGGGTGATTAGGAATAATTTGATATGGGAAATTCAAAACGTTCTCTGACTAAGTGAAACAAAATCTGTAGTTAAATTGCAAGTTAATCCCACTGGAATCAGCCCCTTGCAACACTCAATTACAGAGCATTGTCAGCTCATATGCCTCGTCTTTGAGGAGATGCTTTGATATTCCCTTGCTGTCACTGACTGACCTCGTGCTACAGGTTCATACTTAATCTTTTTTTTCCCCCTTCTACTTTCACTTTTAGGTTGAAGTTTGAGGTGTGCATAAACACTTGCTGGTTTTGGGTGTAAGGTGCATAGAACTTTGTTTTAATTTGAGCAGATTGGGGTTGCATGAAAAGAATTATACAAGATTATATAATAGTTATCTCAAATTTCAAGGCTCTGGAGCTCAGGACCTGTCCCTCTCTTCCCCCTGCCCCCAAGATGGGCTGTATCCGTCCAGTATTGCAAAGGATCCCTCTTCATGTATCTTTTCTTTCTTTTTCCCTTCTTTTTTAAATGGGGACATGAAATCATAATATACTTAGACAATTATTTTAGCAGAAAACATTGAAATTAAGGTTAATATTTTTCATGGAATAAAAGAATAAAAGCATCACTAGCATTTCTTACTGCGGGTACACTGGAATACACTCAGTTGGATTGTTTTAGGAGTTGTTTACTCAAAAAGAATGTGAATGAGGTGACAGCAGATGTACTTTTTTCCCTTTATTTTTACATGGGAGAAAGGCCGTTCCATGGGCTCACGAGCTGCTGCCTCTCTGATACGTCAGCTTAGCCAGAATGATGATGGTGATGACTTCATTCGAGGTCTCATATGTTTATCTTACCCACTGCATCGACCAAAACTTCAGTCCAAGCTCCGGGATGAAGATTTATTGTTTATCAGGTGTCCAGTGCTGTTTGTCTCAGGATCAGCAGATGAGATGTGTGAGAAAGTGAGTACCCTTGTAAATCCTGCTATGAAAGGGCAGTCTGGAGGAGTAGAAATGAGCCAGAGTGACATCTGTACGGTGTACCTGATTACAGCCTTCTCTAAATATATGTCTTCTGAAGGAAGCCTTGGGTAGGAAACTTCACTGGACATAAGGAAGCCTGGTGGTGCTTTCCTTTGCTACTTAAAAGCTATGGATCATGCTTGATCTTCCACTTTAGCAAAGTCATCTTTGGGCCACTGAAATACCACTGATTTAAGTGTTTTTTATTGTACAAATTAAAAGCAGAAGGAATGAGTTGTTATTTTAACCATTTCAGATTACAAAATGTATGCTGTACTGTGCTACCAATTTCATATTTGTCACATTTTCATGACAAATTCTTCTAGCAAAGCAGTTCTGGCTCAGAAATCAGGCTTCTATGGTAGAAACTGATATTTTTGTAGAGTTGAAGAACAGGTGTGCAGAGGTGAGAACACGGTGGTTTTCTGCCTCATTTTCCTGCAAACACCTATCTGTTGAACAGGTCAGCTTGAATTTGGGAGTGTGTCCAACCAGCACTTTCCATGCCTGGACAGCTTCTAAGGAGTCATAGTGCTTTTGAGAGGAATTGTCACCAAAATGAGTCAGACTAGCAACCAGCAAGATCCCTGCAGTGCCCTCTTAATGGGGAAATCTTTAAGAGTTTCTGAACTGGTTCTTTGATCTGTTTGCTGAGAAAGTGCAACAGCATCAAAGTCAGTCCCTAAGGAATTATATTGCTATTCAGCCCCTACAGACAAACCTGACTTAGGAAGTATCTGTATTGCTAGCACTACCCCCTGACAATAGAAGTGGATTCCTTCGTCATTTTGGGGAAGGTGCCTGCACAGGGCTGTAACCTTTTCAGTTTTTGAAGTTTTAATTTGCTGCTATTCTGTGTTTGAGTGAGGGCAGACCTTTGAGCAGATCCTGTTGCTGAGCACAGCATTCATATCATGAATACAGAATACATCCTGTTTTCCTATCAAGGTGTTTTTCATGTGCACACAGATCCATTTTGTTTTTAAGAGCTGCCTATCAGGCATTACACAGGCAAAGCGAGAGACATCTAGGAGTTGCACAGTTTGTAGCAGCTGATTCTCTAACTTTTTAATTCTTATTTTCTCCATAGCAATTGCTAGAAGGTGTGGCAAGCAAAATGAAAGCCCCTAAAAAAATCCATTGGATTGATAAAGCCAACCATGGGATGGCAGTCAAAGGACGAACAACAGACGATGTCATGGAAGAAATAAATGCCCAAGTTTTTTCATGGCTTAGAGAGAATGTTGAACTGGAGCACAAATAATTTGCAGTGTTTATGCAGTATCTTCATATAGTTTTTCCTAAATATGGCAAAGTAAGAGTTTATTATTTTTGAGAGGCGTATTTTTTAAAACATCTTCTTAGAGGTCTCAGTGCAAATGCAAATAAAGCTTTGTATAAATGAAAAAAATATGCAAAACAATAAAGAACTTCTTGAAGGACAGAAAATATTTCATATCATGGCAGCATTTTTTTCTGTGTTTCTGTGCAAATAACCGTATACAACACTTAGGAATGCAGAGCACTAAGTAAATGCTTTTGAATAACATTTGAAGTAATATACTGGAAAATATCTACTTAGCATAGCTTTAGGTACCTTCAATTTCTGAGTACATCACTGATGCTCTACATGCTTGCAATTAAAACCTACTGATTTGTAGAATTCTACCAGCACATCCCTTGAGGCTGGCGGGCCTGGTGTACTCACCTGCCTTGGTGCCACTCCCAGATGCTGAGAAGAATCTCTCACGGTTCACAGTGTTGCCACCTCAGGGAGCCAGACTGTGGGCCTGTGTGGGGAGGCGGAGGCAGTGCAGGCACAGCTGGGCAGTGGATCCAAGACTGGGTTACAGTTTTGAACAGTCTCCTCCAGACACGGCCTTTGTGTAAAGGACTGATCACGGAGGCCCTCTCATAAATACTGATAAACCACAAATTGTATTTATAGTGATGGAGGAGCTCCTGCAGCAGGAAGCAGTTCTGCCTCCATTGTGACCTGCTGCACAAGGCTTCTCTCCAGAGGGCTCTAAAGAGGCAGGCCAGGGTCTGGACCTCATTACACATTAGCAGGGGCAACTCAGGTCCTTGTCTGAGCTCTGACATTGCACAGCAGATGAAACACTTTGTGTGTGCAGGCAGCTGCAGCCTTCCCCATTAAGGGCTATGAGTAACCTGTGGGTGTAACCAAAGCTTACAGCAATATATGAATTGTGTTTTTCCTTCAGGTTAATAAGATTTATTATGAACCCTTTTTGAGAATACTGATCCTCTCAGAAGGGTCAAGGTTATGGTCTGAAAAAGAAGCCTTTGGGTAGATATGTGGTGTGGGGAGCAAATGTACAATTCTCATCTGCCCTTTTTTGCAGAACATACTTCTGAAAAGACTCAGTATAACAAGCATGAGTAAAAAGTATCTGCATCTCCAAGGTAACTCGGGACAGGAATACATGACTGATACAAACCTGTTTTTTATTAAAAAAAAAAAAAAAAAAAGTGTTTGAACAAGACTCTGCCACCACTGCATGATAAAAAGGAAATAGGACGTACTTTGTTTTCTTCCGTATGTTGATCATTATATGGCAAACTTCGTAATATCCACTGACATTATCCACTGGCATATTAACTCAAATTTTTCTTCTTTTTTTAAGAAGACAGTCTCAATGTAGGCAAGTACTGAAAAAAATTAATTCCTTTCTGTCAGAGTTCATCTTTGGCCTGCAGTCAAGAAAGAAGAAACTTGTTTCAGTTAACTGGAAGCTCAATTTTTCACTGTCTAGTCCTGCAAATACATCAAGAAAAGTTTCTAAGTTTGATAGGTGTTAATGGCTTGGCCTGGTAACTGATACCAGGGGCACTGAGCAGCGCCTCTCCTAGGGGGGTTGACAAGAACTGAAGACACTCAGCACTTCATGTTTAACTCTGCACGTGCTGTACCTTTTTTCGGTGGCAAGTGCACGGGAAAAGGTCATCATCAGGCTGTGGCACCTTCTCCATTCCATCTCTGATTTTTGGCTCACTCACTTGCAAGCTGGCATATTCCTAGTTTAAAAAAAAAAAATGTATCATTAAATCATAAACTTGTTAGATTGTATGTCTGGCTGTAAATACTGCACCAACCAACTCAGCTGAGTAATTCTATAAAAACTCTGGGGTACACAGTCTGTCACTCCACACTGTGTCACAGACAGGGTAAGCAGACACTTAACTGCAGAAGGGAACCCCTTCGGGTGCCTCACTGGAGTTTTGGTACCTTGGTGCTAATGCACAGATATTTTCAGCTGTGGTTCACAGGGCGTGCATCTAATGTGGAATTCTTTGATCGTTGTGGGCAACATATTCTTGCAGATTAGATCAAGATTTATGGGATCCGAGTGCTTCTCAAAGCATCATCATAGTCTTAAAGGGTTTCACAGGATATAATTGAATACAATGTTTGTAAACCGAATTAAGATTTTAATTGCTGCTGCTTGCTTTGTGGCTTCAAGTACTGGGCTGCCCAATTTCCAGCAGCTCTGTTGCCCTGAATTCTTTCTCTGTGATTTCTATTTTTGTGCCAGTAGCCATTAAAAATATACTGACCTGGAAAAGTTTGAAGTAGTAACAAAAAATGTGGTCTCCCATGAGATGGTTTCTTGCAAATTCTTGTCCAGATTTTGCAATATTTTTTGCCTGTCAAAAAAAATATTGCTTTGGTTTTTTATTATTCCCAAAACTAGTATTTATTTGAGGATGCCAGTGTTGGTTATGAAGTTAAGTATGATGTTGACAGTTTAGGATAACTTAAATAAGCATTTTTAATTTAAATGTTAAGGCACTGTTACGAAAATGTTCCTAATTTTTTACAAAGTTTAATTTCAAATTAAGGGCAGTATTATGTATTTTTCAAGTGGTTTTCTCATTTGTGGAGTTGATGAAAATAATGTTTAAGTTCTTCTAATATTTTTTTTGTTTGCTTTAAAGAAAGGCAATTTTTGTTCTCTTCTAGAAACATTACTGAACACTTCTAAATGTGTATTTACCTCTTCATCATGCTCTTTTGCCCACTGTAGTTTTTCTAGTAGATCACTCAGGTCACTTTTAAATGGAATATAATGTTTCCATGGCTGCAGCTCATTATAGAAATGCTCATAGTATATGGAGTCTTGCTTTAGCACCACACTGTTTCCTGCTAGTAGATAAGGCAATCTGTATGCTGCCACTGTGCCATCAATATTAATTTGATATTTATACTGGAAAGAAAAGGACCACAGGTTATGAACAAACACAAGATCCCAGTGGCTTGGTTAGGTTATATGATTCTGAGGGCACTGGTGTTACTGACTTGCCGATATTGAGACATGTAGGATTGGCTAGGCAAGCATCAATGTCTAAGTAGGTTTTATTATTTAGGTTGGAATTCATCACAGTGCAGGGTACACACAGCTGCCCTCTTCGTCAGTTAAGTTCTCTGGGAATTCTTAGACGCTCATCCTCTGATGTGAGGGTAGATGTGCCACTTCATCCACCGATTTTCCCACTATGTTAGTTATGTTAGTAGTCCTGATCGCTGAATCAGGAAAAAGAAATAAAAAGGAACTTGAAGTTATATAGATTACACAAGGTTCTACAGAACCTTTAGATGTAAATCAGACATAATTATCCTCAGTGTAAGAGCTACATAGCAGTTAATCTCCCTGGAGGGATGTCTATTCATGCTTGTTACTGGTGTTGTCCTGAAAAACTAAAACCCACATTATTAAAAATAATATATACTAAGTTATTTGACAATGGGAAAGAAACATCAAGAACCTAGTTCAATGGAAATGGTTAGTGGCTTACCTTAAAAAAATCAAAAAATGAAATGTGCTTAACAATGGGGCCATAGAGGCTTTCATCATGTTTAAAGAAAAAAAAGTTTGTGAAAGCAGCATCTATGGTCTCTGGATATTTTCTGCTGAGTTTTACAAGCTCAAGCCTCTCTTTGCGGCTGTCACGTCCTCTCCAGAACGCTGTGGTATTCTTGTCTTCCCATGATGGGCCAGTGTTGGCTTGAACTGACATCATATCCAGACTGACTCTGGAGGAGAAAGAAGTGATTTAATAGTGAAGCCTGCTGGAAATATTTTACATTGCAATTACTTCAAAGTACCAACAAGCAAATACCAAAGATGAAGGTAAGTCATGAGCACACCATGGTCTGCATCAATATCAGTATTTTGCAGCAATAAAACCAGATAACAGATGTTAAGTTCATAAGCGTGTGGCATGACAGCATCAGTTCAACAACATGGCATGTGGAAAGAGTACCTGGCAATTGTTATGGAAAAAAGTAGGTAAAAGTGGATATGTTTTCCAAACACGTGAAAGTGATGCAGGGTAAAATAACTTGCTTAATACATCATATTTCACTTCCTTAAAAACGTTGCTAAATTAAAACACATAAACTGGGAGGGCAGGAGGTAGCAAAATTAGAAAAAGTCTTGATAATAAAAAAAAGGAACATGAACTCAATGCAGTGAAATGATAAACAGTTTCAAGATGGATTATAGAGATCTCTTAGAAGCTGGCTTGGCAACATTTCAGGACAACGAGAGAACAGTTGCCAAGCCTAATCATGATCAGTAATTAAAGTGGGAGATGGTAGCTCCTAGTTCAAGAATTCTAGCTGTGTTGGGATTTTAAAGGTACAGAAAAAAGGATTCTAACAGAATCAGGAATAAAAGACACCTGGCCAGTCATCAACATGTTCGTGCAGGGAGAAACAAAGCAAACAAACCAAATGCCTACCCTTGAGAGATTCTAAGTACTATTAATTTTGTTTTTTTAAATAAATGTTAATGTATTGATTACACAGTTATTGCCTACCTGCAGGGTGCCATTGTCTCAATGAATAAATGAAAACAGTTAATACACTGTTAATATATGTTATCTCTATGGAAAATCATTCACTGTGAATTTTGTGGAAAGTTTAAGCAATTTCTTACCGTCCCATAGTCTCCAAAACTGAGTCTGTTAAGTCATATGTTGGCATAACGATATCTTTTGACTCATTGGACCCACACCACGAGAAGATGGGGTGCAGGTTCTGTGGGGACTTCCTTTTCTCCAGAGGCCAGTCCCCCAAATTAACAAAAAATTCTACATCTGGCATTTTCACCTAAACAGAAGCAAAGTAGGCACAAGTGCAATTTAACACAAAGCAGTACTCTTCTGCTGGCATCTTGTATTTTGAAAGCAGGAGGAAAAAATAACCAGGAGTCTAATATACTTAATATACCTGTAATAAATCATTAGACTTCAGAAACATGTTAGAAGTACTGAGACTGCAGAGTAAAACCTACAAGATAATATCTTTTTAAAAAAGTTTTGTACAAAGTCATGTAAATGCTCCCTTTTTTTTAAGGCATAGGAACACCCCCTTTTAGAAGTTGGTTTCTTTACCTGATTGGCCACACAATCTTTGTATCAGGCTAGCACTGGGATCTAGTAAAGAGTTGTATAGTTCCAAGGTAAGTTGAACCACCTTGTTACTATGTGGGATATTGCTATTGGGTGGTAAATTAGTTTTCTGTCACATGAGCGAACTGATTCACCTTGTGTCTGCAGGATGCCTAAATCCAACAGAAGAAATGAACAGCTATGATGGGAAGACCACATTTAGTCAGCACTGGGGTTAATTATTAATCATAACATCCTCACTTATTTTAAATACTCTGCAGTATGGAACCATTGCTGAAATCACTGTCACAGCTAAAAAGCAAGCAAAATACTGTTTGTGGCCAGGAAGCAGAATAGAGGGCATAATTTTGCAGCTGTATGAAACTGTGATGCACTGCAATCTTGAGCATTGCATGTGGTTTTGGATATTTGCAAGTGAAGTAAGAGAAGGAACAAAGAAAGGCAGCTTTATACTTTTCCAAAGAAAGGACCAGCTGCCTTGTGAGGAAAAACTGAAAATGGTAGGACAGTTCAGTCTGGAAAGCAAAAGATGACATATGGCTGTGTTTTACAGAAACCTGAGGGTACATATTATGTCAGTGTAGAACTCATGTTGTATCTCAGTTCACTCTTAATTTTTAAAAAAATATAAATCTCTACTACATCCCCCTCAGTTGCCTCTTTCAAAGCAAAAGAAGTTAATAATTTGGCAAATATCAAACACTCTCCTAAATGGTTGAAGATAGTCTTCTTTAACTCGACAATACAGGAAGAGGCAGATACCCAAAGCAGTACTTTTTGCCTTCAGGTGGACTGAAAACGTTTCGTTGTGTACCTTTTGTGGGAGTTCTAATCCTCAGCACTAAACTTCATTAGCACAGTGCCATCTAATGGTTACAATGGGCATACAGCCTACAAATTGTATTTTATCTACATCTTCAATGGCAGAATCATTCAACAGGTTATACCTTCTTCTCCAACCAAAAGATATCTTGTCATTCAGTGACAATGTCTGGACAGAAATTTACGAGGTATTTAATGGGACTGAGACAAACTGTGTCTTCTAGATCTGTAAACAGTTTCTGTCTTCAGAGTTAGCAATTCTTTTTCAATGTTCAGCCTAAATTCCTTAGACGCAATTCAATTCCATTATTTCTACTGACTACTGACACCAAGAACAGTTTACTTCCATCTTCTGCAGAGCAACCTTTTAGATAATTAAAGGCTACATTCATGTCTTCCCTTAGAAACTGTTAGATGAAACAATCCCCATTTAAATGATTTTTCATTTGTATGTCTAGTCATTCTTACCACTTTCCTGTGCAATGTCAGTAAGTGGGCAGTCTTTCTTATGACAATCATGACAATCAAAGGCAGACAGCGTAGCATAACTGATCCATTACTCATCCTGAAGTTGGTTACTCTACATTTCTTTCCCATGTTGTGTTTATGCATGTGGTTAGTTTTCACAACAGCATGCTACTGTTGACTCATATTACATTTGTGATACCTTAAACCTTCACGCTTTTCTGCAGAAAATTACCACGCACCCTGTTTTAAACAGCTGTCATAACTATATCACTTTTCCAGCCTTTGTGTAGTATCCTGCCCTTGTCACTTTATCCATTTTTTCATACAGTATCTCTTACTTGTTAAGACAATTTAAAGTTATAATGCTGTACCATGAGGTGCTTGTGGGTTCTTTCATTTTTGCTATCTGAAAATTCAGTAAGCATATTCTCTAGTCCATCATTCAGTCAAAATATAACTAGCTATTAAATGGTGATTGAATCTATGATAAATCTCTGAAAAATATGTTTGTGACACCTTTCACATCTCTGGAAACACTGACAACAATTACTTAAGTAAGGCTTTCCAAGCAGGTTACATTAGTTTCTTCTAGGCAAAGACTTCTATGTTGTTTGTGAGAAACTTGTGAGACTTACCCCCAAAAGCCTAAAATGAAGATACTTAACATCATACAGGGAAACTGTTATCTTGTTATAGAAGGAAATTACAGTGCTGTGACTTATATTTCATGATAAATCCATGTTGTTTCATACCAATTACCTTATATTTCAGCTACTTACAATGTGCTTATTTTTACTAAATTTTTAAGAAACCTTTCTAGGTGAACAACTCCATACTTTAGTAGTTCTTCTCTCTTTCTTCTCCCCTTTTTAAGGGGTCAGGCACTTTGCCTTTTTTCAGTCAAAACCAGATATTAACTTGGCTATATTAATATTTCTCTTTCTACTTATTTTATGTAAAAATCACATATTTGTGTGTGCTGAAACTTCAGCCCTGCTATATTCTGTCACTGTGTACATGCCAGGTATTTTTCCAAAGTTTCCCTAGGAAAGAGTCTTCATGATGCTTTTTGCTTATACATCAAGGGAGTTTCCCCACACCCCACCTGCTGGGCTTTTGGTACTCCTCCTTAATTGAATTTAATGAAAAACGATATACATTTCCTAATTTTTTAAGTCATCCTGTAAAATGTACTTGCAAATTTTCTATTAGATGCTACAGGATGATTTATTTTGTCTACAGAAAAAAACCCAACACAACCTGTTCCAGATTTATCAAACTCACCTATAAAAGCCTGCTATTCAATTAACTTTTGTAATACTCTGATCGATGGCATTCTAGAACATACCAGCTTCGAACAAGGAAAATCCATCTGACCTTTCCATTATTAATAAAAGAACTGGAGCTTTTTAACAGAAACAGCAACAAATATGTAGAAGTGCATTTGTTAAGCCCAGGCTTCTATAAATTGGGACATACAGAATGTGCAGAAATACTCACTTTTCTTGTCAAAGAAAGCAGTATGGCATCCATGAAAATTCTGAAGCCAACATGTTCCCCATATGTCTTTATATAAACCTGAAAATAAACAAAGGTTTTATTGGCCTGGTGTTTTCATTTCTGAGAATAGCTGGCACAATTTAGAGCTCTTTTAATTGCTTAGCAACTAATCAGACAGATTGTAAGGCTGTACAGATTTACGAATCAGCTGGGAAGCTTTAGAAATCTCATCACAGAAAAGTGACAAAAAAAATGAAAAATTACAAGCTTTGCCTGCTTTTTTAAATATTCCAGGTCTGTTTCATGGAAACAGAAACTGGTTGCCTATTTCTGTGGTGTTCCATTGTTCTCATTTCCATATAAAACTCTACTGAAGTACAGTTTTGTTAAAAAGAAGTGTAACTCTGATCCTTCGTGGAGCTAAAAGTAGTATTTCCTTACCTCAGAATAATGCATGATGTAATTTATTAATGCACTCCAAATTAGATGATTGTGACACTTCACAGTGATATTATTCAGCGAGCAGGAAACTGAATTAGCATTTAGGAGACTTGGATGTATGCCCAGTACTCATATTGATTGCCTGGAAAGTAATCTGCCTTTGCTGTGTTGCAGTTGTTTCAGTTGTAACGTGGACAAGAAGCACTCACAAAGCAGGACAGATATTGCTGAGCTCATATACAAACTGCAAAGTATTCAAGGACAGAGAAGCAAGCGAAGAAACTTTTACAATTGGGAACAGCCAAACTGCCCAGCTGCATGATTTGCTACCAAGTTCCCACATGGACTTCAGATTAACCCATTCCATACCTCATTATCTTTGATGGTGTAGTGACACAAACTCTGCCTTTGTCCAAACCTCTGCGGAATTTCTTTTGCAATCTTATCTGGATCAACAGTGGGAAAATTTGCTAGGTCTCTTTGAATCTGTGGAATGGTATGAGGGCAGTTCATCTCTTCCAGCCATGCACTGCTGTCCTCCTGAGGGCAGTCACAGTTTTCATGGTAAATAGGTCCTATCAGGAACAGAATTATTATTTTTAATAAATCATACTACTGACCTGTTGAGATCACAAAAGAGGGTTAGGCACTGAACATTCATTGCTTAGGGCCAAACATTCAGCAACTCTCTGAATGGACATGTTTGAAATTTTTTTTAATTCCAATGGAGTCATGTCAACCTACATCAGTTTCTGTGTGAGCCCTCTCCATGTATTTGCTAGGCAACAGCTTCACAGCATTTGCTTATTTTTATTATTTTAAACAGTACGCGTAGGACACTTACCCATAATTCCAATGGAATTTGATAGTTCAGAAAAGTACTGAGGTCCCAAAGAATCCTATGCTTATCTGAGAAGACATTCTGGGACACAGTTTGTGAGAAAAACTGTGACAGGAAATCTGTGTGTTATGCTGCCTCTTACCTTTTAAAATATATGGAGACTGTGCAACATGTTTATCTCCAGTTTTGACTTCTATCTTCAGGTTTTGGTAGCTGGCATACATCCTGTATCTCACGAGGAAGGAACCATCTTTCCTGTCTAACACTTGCACACCAACCCGAGTGAACTGTTCATCAGGAGCAGTGATCTTCACCTGGAATGCATTTTCACCTGGTGATGAAGTGAACCTAACCAGAGAGTAAGTGGGAGCTTAATAAAAAAGCCAACACACAACAGGTTTCTTAGTCCAACCAATTCCTTCTCAAGCTGACAGATTTCCAATAACTTCCCTGAGCCACGCCAGCCCTCTTTGAGTACATCCTAACACTCACGAACAAGGCGTAATTTTTCCAAAGAGAATTTTGTTAGGTTACCTGAAACATCTCATGCTGTTGAAGCATAAGGCATCAAGAAGGTTACACTCAGTCATGAGCACACCTCTAAAAATCACTTGGTGCCCTACATGGTGAACAGTGTTGGAAATATGGTCTTTGACTATATGGGAACAGAGCAGCTTTAAAAATCCAGCACAGCTCTTGATTAGTAGTAGCTCAAATATAAAATTAAGGGAAGGTAGAGAGCATGTAGATAAATGGATATATCTGTCCTGTAGGGACAGAACAAGGGGCAAGGGTTTTAAAGTGAAAAAGAGTAGATTTGATTGGATTATAAATAAGAAATTGTGAGGGTGATAAGACACAGAAATAAGTTGCCCAGAGAAGTTGTGGATGCCCCATAAGTAGAAGTGTTTAAGGTCAAGCTGGAGACAGCTTTGAGCTACCTGGTCTAGTAGGTGTCCCTACCCATGGCATGGGGGTTGGAACAAGGTGATCTTTAGAAATTTCTTCTAACCCAAACCATTCCATGATTCTATTAAAAAAAAAAAAATACTAGAACAAATTTCACTTTAGCAGCTTAATAAGTCTGTTATTTTACATGCAGATGCAAAATGCTTTCAGATTACTTTATTTTCCAGGTATTATTTAAGGAAATAAAGAATAAACACCTTAATCATTATGGTAGCTCATACAGGGGGCAAAAAAAAGAATACTAAAAATGCAAATGTCTCAGTAGGGAAAAAACATTACAGTAGGATCATATAATTCAGTGTGTACTTACAATATTTTGGTAAAATTCACCATATACCAAACATAGAAAAATTTCCGTAAAACCAAATACAATAATCTGAAAAATCATCTGAAGTTAACACATATCATTGAGGTACGAACAAAGCTGGTGCAGTCAAAATGCTGCATCTGCCAACTTTCTTCAACCTTTCTTTCATCCCTTTAAACATAGTCCAAAATATTTAGGGAGAACTTCAGATAGAGAAAGAGGTGGTGGGACTAGCTGGACTACAGCCCAACAGCCTGGTTACCTTAACTTGCCCAGATATACTAGAGAGCTGGCAGTTCAATGAAATGAAGGAAATATTTACTTTCCAAGATAAACTGAACTGGCAGCTTCTGGACTCACACAAGCCATGCTGCATCTAATCTGGATGACCTGGATGGAGCATTCCAAGCTCCTCCCTGGGCTGTGCGATCAGAGTTTCTTCCCTGTGGAAATGGAAAGCCATGAGTGTCCTCTGAAAATCATAAAATCACAGAATACTTAGGGTTGGAAGGGACTTCTGGAGATCATCTAGTCCAATCCCCCTTCCAAGACAGGGTCACCTAGAGCAGGTGACATAGGAACAAATCCAGGTGGGTTTGGAATGCCTCCAGAGAGGGAGATTCCACAACCTCCCTGGGCAGCCTGTTGGAGTGTTCTGCCACCCTCAGCGTAAAGAAGTTCTTCCTTATGCAGAGGTGGAACTTCTTGTGTTTTAGTTATGGCCATTGCTCCTTGTCTTATCCATTCCTATGAAGTTTTACCTAAATGGCCAATGGAGTAATTAGTAAATGACCCTAGTGATCTCATGACTACACATGTAGGAGAAATACTGATGTTCCCAACAGTGGAAACAAGCAGGATGCCTGAACATAATAAATTAAATGTATTTGTCACTGTTAAAGTTTTGACGAAGGAGAATAAGCCATAAATTTTTAGCTGGACTAACACATATGTTTTGCTGCTCTCATCCCGTGCAAATCGCGAAGTTGTTTGATACTCCTTGAAAAGATTAACTAGCTTTCACTAACTGATACGCAGAAAAAGTCACGAAAAGATCTCTCAGCCTGCCCCTTTCTACAAGACAACCCCAAGCCCTCCGGACGGCCGCTGCCCGCAGTGTCCCTGGAAAGGCGCCGCGCCCTCACCTCTGCCCCGCGGCGTCCACGGCCTGCACGTAGAAGTACCGCGCGGGGAGCGCCGCCTGGGCCCGCAGCCCGGGCCCCCACACGGCGCTGCGCTCGGCGCTCGGCCGCCCGGCCCCGCCCGCGGCGGCTGCCAGAGCGAGGCACAGCGGCCACAGCATCGGCAGCGCTGCCCTGACGGGGGAACACCGCAGGAACCGGCCTCCTGCCCTCGCCGCGGCGCTGGGGAGTCCTGCCCTCGCCGAGGCTCCAGGGGCGGCGACACGGGGAAGGCGGGGCGGCGCTGCCGGAGCCGCGGGCTGGGCGGGAGGCGGCGCGGGAGCGCTGAATGGAGGCAGCTGGAATTCGATCTGGAGACATTCTTGTGTCACCCGCACTGTGCGACCCGGCCTTGGCAGGGGGGTTTCACTAGGTGATCTCCAGAGGTCCCTTCCAACCTCACTGTGGGGTCCAACCCAAGTCACTGTTCCGTGGTTCTGTGATGTGTGGCCGCCGGTAGGGCAGGTCTGGCATTGTCCGCAGCAGAGGAGAAAAGGGCACCTCAACAGCCCGATGCCAATCGCCACACACGCACCTTCGGTGATTTCATAGCCATTTGTCTGTCAAATAATCCAACCTCAGGATTCCACTAGCATAAAGCTAGTGCTAGTGCTGTGCTTGACTACAAACAGAATCATTCAGGTTGGAAAAGACCCCTGAGAACGTGGAATTCAACCACTGACTAACCCAGCACTGCCAACTCCACTACTAAACCCTGTCACTGAGAACCATGTCTTACACCTTTTGAATACCTCCAGGGGTAGTGACTCGACCACTAACTTGGGCAGCCTGTTCCACTGCTGCACGACCCTTTCCATGGAGAAATTTTTACTTATATCCAATCTAAACCTGGTGCAACTTGAAGCCATTTCCTCTCATCACTTGCTACTTGAAAAACCAACATCCACCTTGCTAGAACCTCCTTTCAGATAGGTTTGTATTCACACATACTCATATGCTTTTGTCATTTAGCTGCAGAAGCCTTAGAAAAATTAAAGCTTCTTCATGGGAGAACTTGAATCCCAAAAAATGCTTTCAACTTTGCTCGTTATTGCTTTTCTCTTGTTAAGGCAAACAATACAGAAAATTGAACCTCATTATCAAGGAGTCATGAATTTCAAAGACATTTTGTATTTTACATTTTGAAATACTGTATGTTTAGAGAAAAGCACACAAAAGTCACTCACTTGGAGAAAATTGCAAGCTGAGAAATGATCACTTCGTTTAACAAATGCAGTCTTTTCTAACCAACAACCTCATTACGAAATGACGTAAAAATTATCAAGCTTTGGCTTTTAAAGACACAGTTTCTGCCCCATGGTGTTCCCATTGCCGTGATTTTTCAGGACATTCAGCAGTTTAGAAGATTTGCAATTTCCAGCCTAAAAATTCACACGGGCCCTATTTTATGTCCATGACCCTTTAGCTCTTCTCCTTTCCCCATCTTTATTCTGTGGATGTGTTATACAGGCAGAAATCATACTCAGCTTGTATTTTGCTGTACCAGAGAAGCCAGTCCCCTCTAGTGGAAAAGAACTTTAAAGATGTTTTTATTTAAAAAGAAATTTGATAGCTATAGAATTCATAGAACATCCTTCTTCCTAACAGGGTGGCACTGACATGTTATAAAGAACACAGCAGTGATGAAGCAAGAGTGACACATTTCCATCGTCCTGATGTTCTCTCCTCCAGCTTTTCTCCTCCACATAAGTGCTCAGGGAATCCGTACAGAGATCTGGCACTATTTGTCAGCACCCAAACAAGTTGTAAGATAAATCATGCAACCTAATTTTAGCCCTGGCTGGCAAAGCCAACGTTGCTGCTACCCTAATGTCTATAATTTGGCTCAGATGAAAATGCTTTGGAGGCAGAATTATTTAATTACATCAAAAGCTGTTGGCCGATTAAGGCTCAACAGGCTTCCAGCTGGCAAAGGCATAAGGGCTGCTCTCCATTACAATAGGCACGTTATCTCAGGTTGAAGCCACATAAAATACTGAAAGCTCGTGTCCAGGGTGTTAAAGAATACATTCAGTGCATGCAGGTAGCTTGGTGTGCAACTGCAGTGCCAGCTGCAGGTTGAGCTCTGGGGGCGCAGGAGCCCCAGCCCAAGGCAAGAGTCTGTGAACTGCCAACCTTTTGCCTAACAAGGGGCACTGGGACCTGTGGCCCATCCAGGGGACCAGACACTCAGAGACATGGCAGAAGCCAACAACCCCCAGACTCACCCTTCCTTAGACTGTGAGGATCTAAAAGCCCAGGGGTCCCTTTGTTCGGGGTCCCTCCTCAGCATGAGCTGTTATTCTGTTATTTAGTTATTGCACCAAGATTAAATTATTTCAAGGATCTGGATGTCTGAGACTGTGCTATGGTAAACCTGGGGTTGAGCTTGTGAGGAAACCTGGTCTGACTGTGAGTGCAGGGGCTGTAGCTGCGAAGGGGCCTCGGCCCCACCTCACACAGTGCAAGCGTGACTGCCAGAGTGGCTGGACAGGGAAGTTTCCCTAACACAGGGGATGGCAAACTTGACTGTACCCACGACTTCTTTCTAGAGGACTTTTTCAACTTTGCTCTGCCTAACCACTATCAAGTAACTCTAGCATTTGAGGACATTTTTCCCATTATCTGCAGCACTTCTCACATAAACTACTGCTGGGAATAGGGGCTCTGTGGGCTGAGACCACTGTGCTGTAATTGCAGGCAGTGAATCTTCTTCAGCAGTACACCATATAACTTTTTCATATTTTTTTATTAAAAATTTTGTAACTACTTTGTTATAAAATCAATCAATTAATATCATGATTGCAGATATTTAAAAATAATAGAATTTTAAACAATAGTGGAAGTACCAGAACAGCTCCAATTGTATCTTCAATGTCACCGTGTTTGTTCATGTTGAAATTACGCTGGGTGAAGGACGAGATGAGAAATATTTTCTGCAGTTCCAGACACTGTTACCTGAAATAAATTTCTGTTCCTTCATAGAATTTTCCAGAAGCATTTTGGTTACATGTACTCTTACTACTGTCAGGGGAAGGAAGAGAAACCTGGTGCAAATAAAAGGTCCTCATGTCAGTCCCGTGTTCTCCAGGAGAACCCAACACTCAGTTATGCTCCTACACCTTTCCCATGCTTAGCAGGAAGATGTAGAAGCGTGACCCCAAAGTTGAGCCAAGGCTTGTGTTGAGCCTGGCCTACCCTATCCCACTTTAACCTAAGAGCTTGGGGCAGCAGGGTCTGGT
>NW_020955362.1:89579-190421 GCF_003031625.1 Empidonax traillii | reverse complement strand
GGATGACAGCAGGTTATCGGGTCCAACCTCCCTGCTCAAGCAGGGTCATCCCAGAGCACATGGCGCAGGATTGTGTCCGTATTTTTCTTGAGTATCTCCAGTGGGGGAGATTCCACAAGCTCTCTGGATAATCTGTTCCAGTGGTGGTCACCCACACAATAAATAAGTTCTTCCTCATATTCAGATGGAACTTCCTGTGCATCAGTTTCTGCCCACTCACTGCCTCTTGTGCTACTGCTTGGCACCACCAAGAAGAGCCTGGATCCATCCTCTTGGCACCCTCCCTTCAGATAATTACAGACACTGCTGCAATCCCCTCTCAGACATCTCTTCCCGAAGCTGCACAGGCCCAGCACCCTTAGCCTTTGTGCTTCCCGCTTTGTGTGAGCTCCCCACGCCAGACCCCCCTCCCGACTTGCCCCTCCTTTCTCGCCCGCCCGCGGGGCACCACCGGGCGAGACCATGAGGGCGCATAGGTGTGGGGGGGGGGGGGGGGGCGGCCAAGGAGGCGCCTCTCACGGCGCCGAGGAGCAGTCGCGGCCCAGCCGGGCGGCAAGCGGCCCGTGCCTCCGAGGCACCGTGAGGGCCCGCCCTGGGAGCGGCACCGCCGCCGGGCAGCCCCGCGCCTGCCGCCACCCCGCGCGGCTGCGGGAGTTGGTGCGGGCCGGCGGCGGCGGCGCGGAGGAGGAGGGGGGCGGCGGGGGCGCGCAGGTGAGCGCGTGGCCGTGTCTGTTTCCGGCGCGCCGCGTCCCCGCTCCGCCGCGGCCGGGAGGGAGGGAGCACGGCAGCGCCGCTCCGCGCAGGTAACGCGGCCGGGGGCGGCATGCGGGGCCGCCGCCGGGGAAGGGACCGGGCCCACCCTCCCGCGGGGCCCCTTCTTCCAGCCTGCGGCTGTGCGCTCCGGAGCCGGCGGGCGGCAGCGCGGGAGGCGGAGCGGGGAGCCGCGGCCCCGATTGGCAGCGCCCCAGCGCTCCCGCCCCTCCCCGGGGCCGGTGCCCCCCGCCCCGGGCGGGGCTGTGCGGGTGACCCGGGCGGGCGAGGGGAGTCTTGGGGCTGCGCTCGGGGCGGGCGCTGCTGGGCACGGGCGGAGGCTGGGATGTGTCCCTGGGATGTGTCCCTGGGATGTGCCCAGCGCAGCCCGGCAGGGGCCGGGCGGCCGGAGCCGCTCCCGGTGCGCCGCTGGGCTGCGGGGCAGCGACCTGAGGCCCGTGTCGCAGGAGGCGGCTCTGGAGCGGAATTCCTGCTTCCCTCGCGCCAGGTTCCCATCTGCGGCGCGCGCCTGTAGACGTGCGAGCTGCTGAGATGACAGATCACACACACGCTGTCGGCTTGCCCTTTAAAAGCGATCGTTCAGAGCAAGCCAGCCAGTCTTCTAAATTTGTTTTTGGTAGTTCTTAGCTACCATAAACAACAGCTGCTTTTCTTTCCCACGTCTTGAGGGATAGGAGGCACATAAAAATAAAGGGAATCCTTTACAGCCATAGGAGGAAAGCAGTGGAGCAGATTGAGGGAAGTGTTGTCAATTTACAATCGATGGAGGTTATAGTTACTGTAACTGTACACCTACACTCCACTTGCAGCAAAAGTATGCAGGCTTTGGCAGAATTAAGTGACCTTAGGTTGCTGTTCTGTGATGTATTAATTTGTATAAATTATTTTGCACTCAGCATTAACAGTGTACTGAGACTAAGGGATGGAAGAGTCAGCCACAACTATGTAAATGTAGGAAGCTTTCAATTTTTTTAATTTATTTTTTCTTATTTGTATGCTCATTTATAAATGTAATTAATATGTCTTCATCATAATATCACTGTGGTGTATGCTTTTGGCAACTCAAATAATAAAAGGTGCTGTTTGTAGAGTTCCAGAGATGCTTGGGGAACAACACTGTGTATGTTGCGATATATCTTGGAGGGTGTTTCAGATCTTATTTGCTATGAGTTTAAAGGTAAGCGTTGTGTATATTTTATGTTGATTGACACACATGTACAGACTTCTTATTTTATTTCAGGTACCTCGTCAATACCTTGCAGAGGCAATGGAGGCAATGATGAAAACCCTGGTGTAATTAAACAAAAAGAAAAAGTATTCTTAACTGTGCAATATTCTTTTAGTATCATTCAATGCCTACCATTTCAGAAGATGAAAAGGAAAATGGTTCTGGAAATAATGGAAACACTGAAAACAGAGCTGGGAAAGAATCCCCAGAAGCTTCTCTTCATGATCCTGTGAAGCCATACTGCATGTCAGACGGCTCCACTGCATCATTGGTATCCAGGGGAGATGGGCATTATCCATGGGGATGTCCTGTGACTCATACAAGAGAGAAATTTTATACCATCTGCTCAGACTATGCTTTTTTAAACAGAGTAACATCTATTTGTAAAAGCCCAAGTGCTTCAGTTAGTGCCTGCCTATCAGGCAGTGCTGCCTTAAATGTTGGAAATAACACACCTAACTTACTCAGCGTTCAAACTGGTGCTTCAGAGATAATCTACAGTGAAGATGCTGACTTGGAAAGCCTGCCTGGCAATCTTGGAAAGCTTCCACTGGCATGGGAAATAGACAAATCGGAGTTCAATGGCGTGAACGCAAATCTGAAGAACAAAGCAGGTGAGGTGGTGGAGTTTTGATGTGAAAGGAAAAGGCTTCATGTTTACAGCTTGTTTGTGGAGGGGGCTGGCCATGTATCCCTCAAGGAAGTGCTATAGAACCTCTACTTCGTTACAAGGAACCTGCTCAATGGAAGAGAGTGAGATAGGAGGAGTGAAAGTGAGGTGTAGCTGCCTGGGGAAAGGGCTCTAAAACAGGCTGGCTTCTGCTTTAACTGTGTATTTTTTTATTTTGGGGGTGGTCTCTGTTTTTCTTTTTTCCCACTGTGTTTTTGGAGTTTTTTTTTTTTTTATTTTTAATTTTAGTAGGACCTTGTGTGTTGTGCAGTGATTACTTTTGCCTTTTAAGTACAGGTTTGTTGCTTGCAGAAATGTTTCAAGATACTTCAGAGATGTATTTTGAAGTTGAAGCTGTGATTTTTATGACAATGCAATCATGACAGTTACCTAGGAAAACAGTAGGTTTCTGTAACAGAATTTTATTTATTTCGATTTGCTACATGTACACAGTGTTAGGGATCCTTTAAAACTGGCTTCTTTGCTACCTCCTGTGTTCTTTCTCTGCTTAATCACTAATTGCAGCTACAAATCAAACACTTGCATACCCAGTTGGTTTTCTTTGTCCTCAAATCCCTCTGTTTATCTAGAGTGTGCTGTGGATTTTTTTTTTTCTCAATGGCTTGGCTAGATAGTTAAACTGCTGTTTTCTCTACATTAATATGAAACCTGTTCAGCAAAACTTAAAAACATGTTTGGCAAGTTGCCACTTCCTTTTCATGTGTACATGAAGTGTCCTTAAATAAAAGTAAGACGTAAATTATGATGTCTTAGAGGATGGTCATAATTTCTAAAATATTTCATCTGGATGTGATGGCTTCAAAATGGGACAAAAATATTTCTGCTGTGCAATGTGGCTCAGCTCTGCCTTTTTAACTGCCTCCGTGGCTTATGAGAAGGAAGAGACCTTGTGTGTGTGTTCTTACTGAATTTGCAATATAAGCTTTCATCAGAAGCTGATTACAAGGTTGGCAGTGAAAAACAAGCATTTCATTATATTGCATGTGCATTTCATGTTAAGACATGGGATGTCCATGTTGGTGTGGGAGTCTGTTTCTGGGATGGCTGATTTAACGCATTAGAATAATCAGATTGACTTATCTCTCTAAACAGTTGGGCAGGACGTCATTAATTCTGTTCATGATCTAAACACCATGTTGTGTACAGAGCTAATGGCAGCTTTACAAACCTGTTGACGATTATGTATTTGAGCTTTTTCCTTTCACTTAAAGTCCCAGTTGGCACTTAGTAACACAACCAGTGTCTCTATTTGAGCTGTATGCTATGAGTAGAAGTATGTAAGAAGAAAGCTATGAAAGGCAAACTAGACATGCATTTGTTTCTGAAATCTGTTTTGTAGGCAACATGAAGAAACAAGGGATGAAGAAAAAGTCTGTGGACAAAAAAAGCAAACAATACAGAGAGTGTCCTCAGCGTTCAGCTCTTGAAGATGTGAAGGAGAGGAAAGTGCTGGACCTTCGGAGATGGTAGTATTTATGAATTGTGTTTAGAATTATCTTCATACAGTTTGTCACTAAACACTGTTGCTAGTTATCTGATTTAAAACTTCTTAATAATGCCTTCATAATTTTTTTTAGTAGAAATGGGGATATGTTAGACATACATACACTATCTATACAACCGATTATCATATGGGTATAGTTTACTAAATTCACTTAGTTTAATGAATGTGTATGTCTGTGACATCAGAAAATTAGGCTTAGCTTAGGGAATCTGCAATCTGGAACGACATTCATTAGTAAATTGGTAGAGATGCAGTTTACTGCAAGTTGACATGTTAGAAGAGACTATACAGTATTAGTGCATTACTGTTTTTTCCTATGGGATCATTTGTACAGAACTCCCATGGAGCTGTTGGAAATTTGACTGATTTGTATAAAATAGGGTACTAGCATGTGACAAAGAAATTATTTGACATATTTACTCAATTTATTTTTCAAAGAATGCATTTGTTCTGTTTTTTATTGTTTTGGGGTTTTTTTTAATACAGGTGGCATAAAAACATGTAATATAACATGGCCCTTCAGTGATATGGCACCCAGAAAAGTAGTTCAGGTTGGTTCTATAAAATCAAGAATGCTTATTAATGCATTTGGATTTTTTTTTGTTTAAGGTATTGTGTTAGCCGACCTCAATACAAGACTTCCTGTGGCATTTCATCCTTAGTGTCTTGCTGGAATTTCTTATATAGTACTCTGGGAGCTGGAAGGTAAGTCAGACATAGACTGCTTTGCCTCTCGAGGGTTTAAACTATGTTACTTATTATTTTATTTACTTCTTTTCTTCTTTTTTCCTTTTCAGTTTACCACCCATAACTCAAGAAGAAGCTTTGCAGATACTGGGGTTTCAGCCCCCATTTGAGGAGATTAGGTTTGGTCCCTTCACTGGAAATACAACTCTAATGAGGTATGTTTGGTTCTTATGATGCAGCTAAATTGTTAATGTATGCAAAATAATATAAAGCTAAGAGATTGAACCTTTAAAAATACAGCAGTTCATTTATTTAAAAAAAAGTGGCTAACACAAGTTAGTCCTCTTAAGCTTTAGAATAATGAAGCATACCTGGGTACTCTGATAGCACCCAAAGACACTTTTCAAAGACTTGTTTGTACTGGCCATATTGTATAGTGTGGTGTTGCTACACAGGTCAGGTGAATGTGTAATTCTATTTGATTTTTCATTCAGTTTGTTTAATGGTTGTATAATACTCTGGTTAGGAAATTTTTTCCTTATACTTTGTTTCTGAAAGTGCATGTTAAATGCTTGCTAATATCCCTGAAGCAGCCTGAAAAGGCAATTGATATACTAGTAGCTTTATGTAAAATATAATTTAAGAATTTAAATAGAAATAGTGCTGCACCTTTGCTGTAATGAAGCTGTTCAGGAGGAGGAAGGGGAAAAAAAAACCAAAACAAAAACATGGGGCTGAAGTCACAGAACATTTCAACTTTGAAATTTTTTATCACTTCTGCTCTGCTGTTTCCTGTTATTTATAAGCTAGACCTAAAAATCTTTATACCTTTTTTGTTTGTTTGTTTTGTATTAAAGGCATTTTAGGATTAAACAGAGCCAAGAAGCATATTGTACTTGAGTGTTGAACATCTGACAGGGCTTTGGTGTGTTACCCTTCTGTGAAATTAAAAAAATTTTGCAGTGTTCTTCCTTGCTTCATGAGTTGCATTTGATTTCATTAATTTTTTTTTTGGCAATATACAGTGTTGAAGGCAATGTATAGTGTTTGACTTGGCAGGTTGGTGCTGGATTTGAAAACGTGTCAGCAATCTGTTCTCCAGCCAGCATACTGGCTAGATCATTGAAAAGTGTCGTAAAAATTTCCTCATCTGCCTTAGGAGACTCAGATGCAGGATTTGTATCTCTTCAGGAGTATGTCAGGTTATAGTGACCTTTACAAACCAAGGTGATAAAATGTTCTGTCTCTTTAAGTCAACAGTCTATACAGACAAAAGTTAAACTTGTAATTCTTTGATTTCCCCTGTGAGTATCCTGTGTACTTCAGAGAAGTTGCCCCCTTTTTTTTTTTTTTTTTTTAATTTTCTGCCTGCTCAAATAATTTTAAAGTACTTGGCAGACTGGGAAACAGGAGGACTGGGAGCCAACCACATCACCCAACACAGCTTTATGATTGAGGTGTTATCTTCAAACATGTGAATTTGAATCTTCTAATACGGAAAAATTGCTGGCCTGCCTCACTTACTGCTCCTAGGAGGAGTTGCAGTATGGGACTCCTGTAACACTCGGGCTTTGTGAAGCTTGTGTGACGGAGACCGAAAATGATGTGCAGAGTCTCCCTTGAAGGGTCCCTTCTGGTCTCTTAGATTTCATTTGTGTAGCTTACAAATCATGGTTAAAGTTTGGCACTTCAGAATTTGTGTCTTTTTAAAGGCTGAGCAACTGAAAATCTGGACTGAATAAAATAGGACCAGCATTTCACATCCAGAACTTTGGTTATTATGGACCTATGTCAGGTCTAAAAAAGCACAATGAACAAAAAGGCTTTGCATATTTATTTCTCTGCCAAGGATATGTTCAGTTTTGTTTGTATTGGGTACTATCTATATACTAATGTGGTAGGTATTTAGTAGCACACAAAGACTTTTTTTCCTAAACTGTCAAGGACAGGAAAAGTGGGAGGAAATAAAATTGCATTTAATAACTCTTAAGTTACTACAATCTTTAAGCTTATTGTTTCAGATGGTTTAGGCAAATAAATGATCACTTCCATATCAAGGGATGCTCATATGTTCTGTATAAACCTCATGGGAAGAACAAGACAGCTGGAGAAACTGGTACGTAGCTAATCCTAAAGCATTCATCTTACAGTATATAAACTGAAAAATCCTGCAGTGTGTAGCATGTGAACAGGACAAAGTCTGTAAGTAGTACTTCCAGTTTGAGATAAGGTATCAAGAAGCTCCAAGTTGCCTGATTTGTCTGGTTTTACTTTTTCTTCTATTTGCTAAAATTTTCATTGTTTTATTATGATAATATATATTCTGTGCTAAACATTCTGTGCTATATATTCTGCTATCACAGAACTGAAATTTTAAGGTATCTAGGAGAACACTGCATTTCCAGTTCTGTGTTTGGGAAGATTTGTTTGTTGTCATACACTCGGAGAACAATAGATTTTTGTTTCAGCTTTTTTGAGATCTGTATTGCATAAAAATTCAGAATGTCCAGCACAAAAGTATTAGTGCTTAATAAGTTTCTTATACTTTTGAAAAACTCAGTTTTAAAGTTAATGAAGTCATGACTTTAGCTAACATCTGTCTCTAAAAGTTTGGTGATTATTCTTAATTAGTTAATGAGCTGCATTTTTATGTCTACTTTTAAGTCTGCTACCTAAAAAACCCAAAAAGATTTACTTTCTTGGCCAGTTTATTAGCTGTTGGTATAGTCTGGATGATTATCTTCTAATTAAAATATTACTTAGAAGCATAAAGCCACACTGAGAAGTTTTGGGGAAGATTATTAAAGTGGATATAACTTCTTTTTTTCTTGGTATCCCATTTGAAAATTCTGTCATGTTTCACTGCCTCTTCTAGTCTTTTCCTGAAACGGAGTATTGGGGTCACATTACCAAACAGCGTGTGCCCAAATGTGTTTCTAAGACTAGGAATCTCCAAGAGGCTCGGGATATCAAAACATTTGAAAGCTTTCAGTGGTTTCAGTAGTGTCATTGATGTGTACCACCTGTGACTTGGGGCAGCAGGACTGCATTGTGTGTATTTCTTAGGTTAAGAGACACTTGTGGTTCTTTTTTTTTTTTTTCTTTTTTTCCCCAGAACAATACATTTTAATACCGTCTTTATCCAAATACTAAGCATACTTTATATTACACTTCCTTATTACACACCATGTGGCAGATAGTACTTAATTTCCTGCCTGGCACAAAAAAATGGCACAAGTACTTAATTTCCTGCCTGGCACAAGAAGTTTGAGATCAAAGCTGTATTTTGTGCATGCCTGTCAGGTCATGTCCTCTAATTTAAAAAGCAGTATAACTACTCTCTGTTATCAGATAGGTCTTTTTGTTGCTGAATATGTTGCGCAGGATCCAAAACACCCTGGCCTGTAACCTGATCTTTCTTTGTAGCTGCAGGGGCCCTTGCAAAGCTCACACGTGGACTGAAAGATGAATCAATGGCCTACATCTACCATTGCCAAAACCATTATTTTTGCCCAATTGGATTTGAAGCAACCCCAGTAAAAGCTAGTAAAGCCTATAGGTAAGATACTGTGTTCATGCTTATTTTAGGTGAAGAAACGTGCAGGAAAATTTACTGCAAGTTGATATAATTTTTCTTCCCACAATAACATTTCATTGTATGTCAAAAAGGCATTTATGTCTGAGATAGCAAAACACTACAGTGTGATTTAATAGGATTGACTTAAAATTAAGCATAACTAAGCAGACTAGGTTGAGAGAATTTAAAACAGAAAACTATGAGTGGTACTAAGAAATTGTTTAAATACATTTTAGTTAGATATAGAGAGGGTAGTTTTTTACTTGAAGGACAAGTAAGGGTAACTAGTCTGAAACATAAAAACATATGGGCTGAAAAAAAGCCAGGTGCTTTGTTTTATGGCAAAACAATAAAAAGCCAGCTAATTATGGAGGGAGTCTGTTCCCAGAGACCTTGGAGGGGAAAACAAAAGAAGTGTGTGTATGTTGCTGTGTTTCTTTAGAAACTAAAAGCAAAAAGCCTATAGTGATATTAATCCATCCCGGTGTGGATGTGATAAAATTTACACTTAGAAACCAGTGTTTGTGTATAGCAAGAACAGGCAATGTGTAGGTATTGCAGGATGGTGGTTGCATACCTTTTTTTGCAGTGTTGACTCATAATGATGATAAATTGCAACCACTGGAGTGTAAGGCATAGAAAAGTAAAGATATCTATCTGAATAATTTTTTATGAGGAATTGGCAGGGTTTGGGGGGAGGGAAGTTAGAAGAGGTCTTTGGCTTTTTTAAGCAATGCTTGGAACGCTGGAGCACTTCTAAAATACCAGGAGAAGCTTAATATGCTAGTTGTTTTAGAATAAAAATAAGTTACCCCAATAATTTAAGATTTCTCAGGGTGATGTCGCTCAGGATAATGTAATGCAATAGTTGATAGAGGTTTCAATTAAATTTAGGTTTTAAAGGAGGATAATAGCATTGATACTCATACTCGGTTTAGGGGAAGTCTTGCTTTAAAGATTTTAAGTTTGAAAATATTAATTGTTGAGGCTATTTATATTTTGTAAGACATTTAACTTGCTGCTTTATGTAGTAGAGTACTTTGTGTACTCTCCTGTGGAGAGTAGTTTATTTTACCTCATTCACGGAATCCTATTAAACTGTTTTTCCTCTCTCAGAGTAGTTACAAAGTATGTACTGGAGGTTTCTGTTGGACTTTCTTGAGGTTCAGCTATTGGTCAGTATTTATTAGTGTTATCATGGAGCATAAGGCAATCCTTGACACAATTAGCAGATACCAAGTGGGGAATATTAAACAATGAAAAGAATAGATCACTAGTATAAGGTGAGCCTTGGTCTTGCTGTTTGCTTGCTAAGCAGCCTGACTTTGGCTGTTGAAGAGGTGGGGCCATGTCAAGGAAGGGAGAATGCTAACTCTGCTTTTGGAGTTCAAAATGGTAATTTTTTTTGAGATGATAAAGCATAGTCTTATGGATCTAATTTGTTCCCAGTGAGTCTCACCATAAGGTTAATGAAAGCTTTTAGTATATGAACAAAAGAACACAGTTTTTTATTAAGGCTGCAGTCACTGACGTGCCATGTTTGTGAGAAGTGTGTAGAAAATATGCCCCAAGTAGAAATTCAACACATCGGTCTGCTTAAATTTAGCAAATCAATAATGGCTCACTTACTCAATCAGTTACTAAGAATCTGCACTAGAAAAACAAGGAGAAAAAAAAAAAAAAGGTTTAATAGATCAAAAATGCAGTTTGCAAACTAATATGATGCAGTGTGTGGAAGCCTAACATGCCTTATAACTAATCTGAATTTACATTGTTTAGTAATAAGTGAGAACAACACTTTCAGTCCTTTACCCATGGCTCAAATGGATTCTTATTCACTATTGATGTTATTTTAAAGTCAGTATTAAATTTTTTTCCTAACAGTAGCTATCTTCTAACAATATAACGGGAAATAATAAGTTCAAGGAGCTTTTATAGCCTTACTTTAGACTGGAGGTCAGACCAGAATAGCATCCTGTTTTCTTTGTATTTTCTTATCTTACTGGGAAAAAAAAAAAGTGTTTCAGTTCCAGAAGCACTATATAGATTCTGGAGCAGTTCTTGTTTATCTGCTTTAAGCTTTTCTTTAAAAATGAAGCTAAGAAACATTTTCATTTCCAAAAGCAGTGGGTAGACAGGTTGCTAGGCTGAGCTTAGTAGATAGGCTGCTAGGCTGAGCTTAGAGATAGTTCTTAGGTCACCCACAGACTTCCTGTATGATCTTAGGTTGCTGGATTTGGACTCGGGAGACCTGGGTTCAGTTCCCAGTTCAACCACAGACTTCCAGTGTGACTTTAGGTAAGTCAATTAATCTATCCTGTGTCTTGGTTTCCCATCTGTGCAATGATGGCATACATGTTTTTTTACAGGGAATTTTTTGTAAGTAAAAACATTATTGCAAGCACTAAGGCCATATGCTGTCTAATACCCAAGGCAGAAAAATCTCAGGTTTTGTCACAATTGAAACTGAAGTAGTTTTTCATGAGGTAATTATCTACAGAAAGTCACAGAACAGTTCTGTGTATTTCATCAGTCTGTCCTGATGCCTGTCAAAATTTTCCCTGACAAGGTTACTGCAGGCTTTGAGTTTCTTGGAAGTTGATCACAAACTTGAAATTGATCTGTTGAAGGGTTTGGATTTTTAATATGTGGTATTGGATGCTTAGGAGGAAGCATTTGAAGTTACCAGTTGTGTTCTTAGAGGTTACCCTACAGCTGTTAGTAACAGCTGTCAGTGGAGGTGTAGTTTAAAAATGGTGCAAAGGACTCTTTCGTGACTTTTAGACAATCACAGATAGGGAGGAGGATGTTTGTTCCACATTTGTGTGGCTTTCCACAGCTCTTATTTCTGTTTTACCTATATATTTGTATTTAGATCATATACCAGACTGCCTTTCATCCAGGTGATGCTATTTTTAATGAATATCTGTCTTCTTCCCAAATAATATGTAGTAGCTTTCACGAGGCTTTCTTCCAGGCCTTGTGAAATAAAAGGTTCCCTGTATGCAATTGCGAACACTATGTGTAGCACAGGAGCCGAGGAAACAATTTTAAATATTAGAAAATCCTAAAAAGAACAGTAGAACGTGAGTATCTCTTTTTAGTATGCACAATAAATCTTACTAGGATTGTATCTTCTGTTGAACAGAGGTCGTGTCTTGCAGCAAGAAGTAGAATATTGGATCTTAATTGGAGAGCCAAGCAGAAAGCATCCAACAATACACTGTAAGAGGTATGTTACTTGGTAAGAATATAAAACAAAGTTTTCTTTCAAAACAGTTTGTACCTCTCTACTCAGGGTCAACAAGTGACTTTTTAGTTCTTTTGAATCAATATATATATAGATATATATCTATTGAACAGAAAGAGGTGGTGCTTTAGTGAGGAACTTTGTGTTTTGACGTTAGGGTTGGCTCTGCAGCTTTATATCACCTGTCAGGACACCTGCGGGCTGCTGCAAGCCAAAGCCCATTTCTCTTGTTTGAGTGTGACGTCTCACATTAGTCAGGAAGGAAAGACACCTCATCTGTCTGCGATGGTGCCAGTCACAGGCTGTACGGCCCTTGGAGGAGTTTACACTGCAGCTGAGGACATCCACAGGCTGTGTCTGGGCTGTGCACAGGATATTCTGCTGCTACCAAGATCTCCTAGCTCAGGTGCAGTTACAGCCTGTACTCTGTTGTGTTATTAGCTTATCTGTGCATTAAAACAGTGCATTTATGATGAGGTTTGGCTCCTACAAAGTTGGTGTCTAAACTAGACGTACAAACTAGGAGAGCTAGAGGGTGCTCTGTAGAAATTTCATCCGTTAGTTATATTTGTCAAGATAAATTGATAGTACAGTTTATCAGCTTAAATTATGCTTAGTATTATTTCTGAAGTTGAGGAACATGCAAAATAGTAGTATTTCTCAAGAAACTAATTCCATGGCAAAAGTACAAGTTTTAGCAAATAGCATCTCTGTCACCCCCAAATTAATTATGGAGTGATTTTTCTTGATACATTAGGAGAAGAACAGTGAAAACAGATTATGATGATAATACTTCTTTTATTTTTGTTTTTGCAGTGATGTGACTATGTTAATAATTGCAAATAATTGGGCATTTGGGACTAATGAGATTAACTGCAACAAAATTAAAACCACATTATGCATGTGGTTACTGTGCTGAGAAATGGCGTGTTATAGATCTCAACGACAGAACTTTGTCCTGGGGTATATAAAGTAAAAATGGCTCAGGAAAAGGTTTCTGAATATAGAATAAAAACCTCTGTAAAATTAATTTTGATTGTGGAGACATTCTGTCTTCTGCTACGCTCCCAATGACAGCTAGCAGAAAGTTCTGTGCTTAAGGTAGGAGGGCAAAGGTTGGGATAGAAATGCATTTTCTGAACTTGGAGGATGGTGCTAGAGAGAAACAGGTAAATAGACATTGATAGAAATGAAAAGGTGATGTGTAAGTTTAAAGAGGTCTGGAATATGTAGGTATTTGTTTCAGTTGTGCTAGAAGGAATTATGAATCTTTGAAGAGCTTGATTGAGTGGAGAATGATTCAACTGATAGTTTAGATTTAAATAAATAAAATGGAGGAGTGAGTTATGACAAGAGCTGTCTGGTAAAATCAGATTTAGTGTGTGGAAAAAACCAAGGGTTTGAACCAAATAATACAGAAGGGTAAGAGAGGTTTAAATAAAAAAAAAGCTAATGTTTCTACTTGCCTAAACCATACTTTGCTTCTTCCTGTCACAAACTGATGAATTGGTAAGCGTAAGGGATATAACTAATGACTCATGGTGCTCTCATTCATTTTGGAAGATGTTTTGCAAGAGCAGGAATAATCACTGTGAATGCTTTGATTAAACAGGACACTTTTATATCTATCTTGATGTCTCTGATATTGAGGCTTTTATATCTGTACACATTCATTTTATCTTTAAATCACTGCTAAGACCATTTAAAGCTACAGATCTGTATTTGCGTGCACATAATATCTGAGTCTTCATCCTGCTGAGACTTCTTAAATGTCAGCTGAGTAGTAATAATTTTATTCTGTAGGTGGGCAGATATTGTCACTGACCTAAATACTCAAAATCCAGAATATCTAGATATTCGACACCTAGAGAGAGGATTGCAGCATCGAAAAACAAAGAAGGTAAGGTAAACTTACTAAGATGGGAGGAAATTCATGGCAGATTTTTGCAAACTTACTCCTACTTCAGCAGTGTAAGATAGCTTCACTAAAAAAATTTGTTGTGAAGTGTTGCTGAAGAAAAAAAGTAAAATGTGGGTACTTGCATAGCAGCATCTTTTATATTTATTTGTAGGACAAGATATAGAACAGCAGTAGTTTGGCATATGCCAGGATAAACCAGGATATGTGTGTATACAATGTATTTGGTCACAATATTTAACCTTGCTGGTTTAAAATGTAGCTGCAGCAAGTATAGTAATACTCTGCAGCCAAATTACAAACCCTTTGGGGCGTGACCTTTCTAGCTCCCTTTAAGTGGGACACAAGGTAAAATCGAGTAGGATCAGGCATAAAAGAATGCATGTCTGTCCCTTGTGCAGACTTACTGTCAATGCGTGTGGCTTTCTTTCCCATAGATAGGGCTGTATCTCATGGGTGGAAGATGTATTTGTGATTTGGAGATTGAAAGTCTATGAGAAATAATAGACTGAAGAGATGATTTCAAATGTGAAGACCCTATGGAAGACTGTGTCAGCAAGATCAGAATGGAGCAGAACAGATAATTTCTGAGAAGGTAGCTAGAGAGTAAAAAAGACTAGCAGAAGATAAGTGATACTGGCCCATGAAAGATAAAATGGATAACTTAAAAAATTGAGAAAGAAGGCGGTAATTGAATCTGGGAAACAATTCAGAACTGATTGATACGAGTTGTTTGTGTGTGTATATGGTTTTGTGTTGGGGTTTTTTGTTGGTTTTCGGTTTTGTTTGTTTGTTTGCTGTTTTTTTCTATTTTGTGTGCTGTTGCATTTTTTTGTGTATTTTCTTTTGGAAAGGATCGTGTACTTGCCAAGATGTTGATGTCAAATATCAGTGTATTTTAGAAATGCGCCCTTATGGATTTAACAAAGAGCCTTTTTACTTTGATTAGGTTGGAGGAAATCTTCATTGCATCATTGCCTTTCAGAGACTTAACTGGCAAAGGTTTGGTCCTTGGAATTTTCCATTTGGAAATGTTAGACAGAATAAACAATCCCAAACACAAGGACAAGGAATTTCCAAATCTGAGAGTGAAGACAATATCTCTAAGAAACAACATGGACGACTGGGTCGATCTTTCAGTGCTAGTTTTCATCAAGAATCTACATGGAAGAAATCTAATCTTCGGGAGAGGAGGAACAGTGGGTATCAGAGTTATAATGATTATGATGGAAATGATTAAAATTAACTTTAGATGATAGAGTTGATATATTAAAGTTAGTTTTAATCAAGACATACTAGGGATCTATTAGTCCTAGAATACATACGAATAGAAATTATGGTATAAGATACAGCCTCATAATTATTAAATAAATCTGATGATATGGTTGCAGTGGACAAGATCTGATGTATAAAGTGACAGATAAGCACAGATTATTGTACTTTTGCAATCAAAGATAAATATGACAGCAGAATCAGTCATTTTTTTTGAAATAATTGTACTATGTCCTGATATGTGAAGACAAAAGAGCAGATTGAAATTAGTCAATGTAATAAACAGACTTCATTGAAAATACTTGATGTTCAAAAGCATGAAAAACTGTGGTATGACTTCATAAAAAAGGGTTATTCTGCAAATAGTGTAAGGATAAAAGTAATCATTGCCTTCCTTTTTAACACTTAATTTTACTAAGGCTTCCCATATCCAGTGCAAAGGAAAAAAAAAATCACATTGGTTAGAAAACCTTTCGGATTCACAAAGGGAATGTACATTCTCCATTTAGTTCCCATTAGACTTCTGTCGGTCAGATAATCATATCTTGTGAAGCAGGTCTCAGTTTCTTTTCCCTTATCTGGTTGACTGTTTTAGACTGTGGGGAATTGCCTTTTTGAGGATAGAACTTCTCTGTTGTTTTTGCTCTGTGGGTATGGTGGCTGAATTCTTATCCTGGAGCGTCTTCAGAGCATGGACTCACTTAACACAAGCTTGTGAAAATCAGTATTAAAAAGCTGCATTTACCATTAGCCAAATGAGCTAGCTGAACACTGTGTTCTGTTGGCTGTTCTTTTTCTTGTTCAGTCTTAAAATCTGTCCTTTTTCTGCTGCTCTTTTTATTTTGTATGAAGGGGGTGCAAGTGCTGAAAACTGCTGACAGCCCCGATGATATACCTCTCAGCTAGCAAACAATTCAAGCTTTTTCAGGTGTCCACGTGCAGTCTATTTATTTCTTTTTTTCCCTGATTTGAAATTTATCCAGTTGTTTGCCCAAACACATCTCAGCAGTTGCAATGTTCTGTGTACAAATGTTCATACACGCTCAAGGATTAATTTTTTGACATAAAAAGATTTGTCATGGAATGCAGGGGTTTTGTAGGTTGCTGCTTTTGTTAACCAAAAATGGGAGACTTTTAGACTTTTGTTCATTCAATAAAATTTGTTTTTTATCTTGTTTGCTTTTCATTTGTGATGGGGATGGTGACCCTACATTTAGAAAAGGTCTTCAGCAGAGTAGGTAAGCAGTGGATCAGAGTTGCAAATACTGCTTAGCAAAGTTATCTTGGAGGTAAGATCTCTTGGCTCATAAAAAGTGGCTGCTCTATGCTGCCACTGTGACTTCTAATATTTAATTTCCCAAAGCCTGCAGCCTCATGACTGAACAGAACCCATAGGTTTTGAAAATTTATTTTCCAGATGAGCTGTTTTTGCAAGCTGAGTTTGGTCTGAGGGCCCAGGTTTCTTCTAGAATACTTGAGCTATGTTCTCTAAGGGATTTAAAACATATGTGCAGTGTTATATGTATGTCTATATATGTATGTATATATATATATATATATATATGTAAGTTTTGCTTAATAATGATAGTTACACTGAGGGACTCTCCTCTGATGGTAGCCAGCTGCTATGCTTAACTGGTTTTACAGTTATTTTGCTCTTGGCATAGAGACTGTCACATTTCATCCAGAGTACTCCGTATGTGGGATTCTTCCAGCATTGGCAGGAGTAAAGTCCATGTCCTCATTCTCGGGGTTATGCTTCAGGGAGCTTTCCCTAGGGATTCACCGAGGGATGGATTTGTGCAGTGGGGGGGCACTGTGGTTGTGGTGGGAGTGGAGTGAGGAGAGCACATGCTGCAAGGAAAATCTCGTTCGGGGAGAAAAAAAAATAGAGGACTTTCTTTTTTCATTCTGCCATGTGAGATTTTGTTCTGTGGCATGAGACTTTTTTCGTTCTGCATCCAGAGGAGGGCAATGGAGCTGGTGAAAGGTCTGGAGCACAAAAAGTATAAGCAGCGGCTGAAGAAGCTGGTGCTGTTTAAGCTGGAGAAAAGGAGGCTCGGGGATGACCTTATCACTCTAAAACTATGTGAAAGGAGGTTGTAGCCGGATGGGCGTCGGTGTCTTTTCCCAGGCAACCAGCGAATGGACAAGAGGACATAGTCTCAAGCTGCAACAGGGAAGGTTTAGGCTGGACATAAGGAGGAATTTCTTCACAGGCACGGTGATTAGATATTAGAATAGACTTCCCAGGGAGGCGGTGGAGTCACCGTCCCTGGCGCTGTTTAAGAGAAGATCGAACGTAGTGCCATGGTCTAGTTGACACGGGTGGTGTTCGCTCGTAGGTTGGATTCAGTCATCTCAGCAGTCTTTTCCAGCCTAATCGGTTCTGTGAGTCTCTGGTGTTCGGCACTCGGCTCTCCTCTGGGCAGGCGGGGAGCCCGCCCTTCTCAGGAACGCGGGCGGAGAGAGGGCGGTGAGAGCCGCCCGGCCCCGCTGTGAGCAGCGGGAGGGACCGGCTCCCCGCAGGCCGGGACGGGCCCCGGCCCCGCCCCGCCCACGGCGCTTCCCGGCGGGCCGCGGGGCAGTACCGGGGCGGTACCGGGGCGGTACCGGGGCGGTGTCTGCCGTCGCTGTCCGCGGAGGCCGCTCGGCCTTTCCGGCCCTTCGGGGTCCGCCGCCGAGCTCCACTCTCCACCCCGCCTCAGGTGAGCCCCTCCCCGCCCCTCGCAGGTCCGACACCGCGACCCCCACCCGCCCCTGCCGGGCCGGGGCCGATCGGCTGCCTCCTTATTTCTCTTCGCACTAATGAAGCAGACGTGGGCCGTGTCGTCTTTGGGTTATCCCTTCGTTTGTATCCTTGTAGCAAGCGTGGGTAGAGCCCTTCTCAAATCTTCGTGCGCGAAGCCTAGCCATGACCTCACAGATTTTCTCTCAAAGCAGCTAAGAAAGGACCATGGGAGTTCAAGGACTTTGGAAGCTGCTTGAATGCACCGGGAGACCCATCAACCCAGAAACGCTAGAAGGGAAAATTCTTGCTGTGGGTATCCTTTAAAAGTAAAGCTGGGGAGCCAAAATTGTGAGAGAGATTATCTTAATTTATAAGTGATCATCTTGTTGAGATTATGATGATTATGATTGTTATTAACTTTAAATTAACAACATTTTGGTGAGTGGATTTTATGCTTTACAATAAGCTCTTTCTGTTTTTATCTTTTTTAAAGATAGGCTTTTCTGAATAGGTTCCTTACAAAAGTGTTGAACTCTAGGATTTTGTGCTTTATAAATAAACAAATGTGCTGCTTTTAATAGGACTGTATGATGGGATCCTAAATAGTTAAGGATCAGCTTTCCTATCCTGTACGCTTGGTTAAATGCTGGAAAGATGTGGAGGGAAGTTAGCCTTCATTTATTTGTAAAAAACTTGCTCCACAGTTGCTTCCACTCTACTTTTTGTGCAGGGCAATAGGGGCAGGAATTTATTCATCTCCAAAGTTCACATCTATTTGGATAATTTTGGTTTCCATAAGCCAAGCCTGGAGCAGTGGGCAAAAGGCACTCAGTCAAATATGTGCACTTTATACAAACTCTTAATGTAATATATGTGTAGGAGAGCACATTTTTTCCTCTCAACGATTCTTTAAGATATCAGTATTTGGTTGAACCAAGCAATAAAGGGAGTCAGAGATCGTGGTGGTATTTCCGTACGGAATGCTCACCTCCTCACTCTGTTCCATCGACTCTGCAAGTTACTCTTTTTCCGAATTCGACCTGTCTTTGTTTTTGATGGAGAGGCACCTCTTCTGAAGAGGCAAACCTTGGTAAGTGCCTTTGCTGAGTCATTGCAATGCAAAATAAGGTGTATGTCTGCTGATGCTAAGTAGCCGTGTTCTGTTTCCTTCCTACTGTTCTACTTGTGCTTCTGAGCTGTGAGGATGGAGGGCTTGAAGCCGCTGCTGTGCAGGTGTCCTCTGCATCTGTCCAGCCTGGGTTAGCTCTTGGAGCATGCAGCAGCTTTCTTTTGATAGAGGCAGGTTTGATTTGTGTAGAAACCAGGTTGTGGAGAAGTAGAGGGTGACAAAAGCATGCATCATGCTGCAGAATGGACCTGAATGTACTCTTGTGGTATTTGTACCCAGAAACTGAAAGCTGTTCCCAAGTCCCACAGAGGAAACAGACAGATATAGAGGCTTTGAAGGTGATGACCCCAGTAGTGTAGGATGAGTTAGTAGTAGCTCATAGGCTCAGCACACAGAATTTTAACAGTGATTCATTGGATGTGCATCTTCAGCATCTGGCAAAATCTTGTTGGTGTTAATCTTATTTTCACAGGCTAAGCGAAGACAAAGAAAAGAGGTTGCCCTCAGTGATTCCAGGGAAACTACAGAGAAACTCTTGAAAACGCTTTTGAAGAGACACGCTATCAAGACTGCTCTTTCGGGAAAAAGGCAAGAATAAAAATGATTTTTCCCTTGTTTATAAGTGTCAGGTAATTCCTTATGTAACTGTCAATCACTGTTTTTTGGTTTTTTTCCCCTAAGCAATGAAGTTTTGCCCAGTATTACACAAGTTCGAAGAGCAGGAATTGATGATATGTATGTGTTGCCTGCTTTAGAAGATGAAGAGAAGAATAGGTAGGTAAAATTAAGAAAAATAGCTTAAATTAGGGTAAAAGCATTAAACACATTTTTTGATGCTGCAGAAAGGTGTTTGAACTATGAGATTCTATAATATATGAAGTGTTTTTTTTAATTTGTATTTCAGTTTCTTTTTGGAGAGTTTGTTTAAAACTTTATACAGAACCCTTCTAGTTGCTTATGAGAAAGTAACAGAAGAAGCTTTCAGCCCACAGATTAAATTTCTCCACTGGATCCATGTTTAAGGCTGAAAGTTCTACCTCAGACTCTGTGGCCATATCTGTACAACTAAGTGGGACTGATTGTTCAAGCTTGGGTGACTGCTGCCTGTGTGGCAGCTTGACTCTGGTTTGTGTCCCCTTGTTCAGACTGTCGATGTGTTCAGCAGAAGCAGGCCCTGTTCGTGCTTTTCAAATGTGACAAATAACAAACTGAGAACATGAAGCTATGCGTTAGATTCCTCTATGTGTTTCTGTTCTTTCATACACTTTAAACATTATCAGGTAATGATTTAAGCAGCATCAGTTGTCTCAATCTAGTTTTAGCTGACATAAGTCTGCCTTCTTGCTTTCTGCTTTTTGATCTTTTTGACCCATGTATGTATTTATGTGTGTTTGTATGTATATGCATATATATACGTGTGTGTACTTCTATACTTAACTACCAAAACAATTACTAATATCCTTTTGCTCAAAATAGGAGCTTTATTTTCCTGGGTAAATATCTACACCTTTTGTTTTCTCTTTGTGATTTTTAGCTCGGACGAGGAGGAAGAAAAAGAATGGCAAATGAGAGTGAGCCAAAAACAGATGTTGCAAGTAAGTGCAACCTAATTGCCCTGTTACTGTGAACAATCTTCTCATTCATGTGCTATGCTTAAAAGACAAACGAAAGCTTAAAAAAGCTCAATTGTTTGGAGATATAGGTCTTACTATAGCATTACTCCTCAAACAAACAAGTTAATTTTTGGTACCCTACGAATTCCTGATAATGAGGAAATATAAATGTAATTTTTCCACTAGAATACAACAGAATAGAAATTTTTTATGGTATTTTTTTTCTTTTTTCTTTTTACTACTTTCTCTGAAAATGTGGAGAAGAAATTGTTTTTTGTGATGATGTACATGACATGCATGCATTTATACACGTGTGTACACACATAAGAGACAGCATATTTAACAAAATTCCTTTGCTTCTCCAGATATGAACTGATGTTGAAGCACTTCATTCCTTGAGTTTTCACAGATTAAATCTGTACTTGCTTCTGATGTGCTCATAGGAAGAGTAGAGGAGAAATATATAACTTAAGGAGAAGACATAATGAGTGATAAAATTATCTCTGCTTTCATCAATAGAAAAAAAAAAACAAAACCTCTTGAAAATGCTGTTTACCTTTGAAATAGAACCTCTTTAGAATGATAAAATCAGACTAGCTGAGGCTATAGGACCTACTTCTGTGATTTATACTAAATATCTTTTTGTAGAAAGAATAAAACCAAGTTTCTCTGTATAATGTACGTCAATAATTATGTACTTTACATTGTTTCATTATGTAGTAGTTACCTTTTTTTCCCCTTGTTTTCTTTACCATAGAGAAAGTAGCAACAAAGCTCTTAAGGTTTTTTTTTGGTCTTGTTTGGAATGATGCTCTAAATATTTTACTATTTTTGCTGTGATGTAATGTAAAATATATATTTTATGTTGTTTTCTATTTTTATAGGAACAGTTATGTGAAAATCCTTATTCTGTAGATATTGAGTCAGAAGATTTCAACAAGCTGCCTCCAGAAGTAAAACACGAGATCTTGACTGATATTAAAGAACTTACAAAGCGAAGAAGAACGTTATTTGAAGCAATGCCAGAGGTAATATTTAAAATAGTTTTCAAGCCGTCAGAATGGAGCTATTGCCATTAATGCAGATGAGGACTATGTAAGTGTATCACATCTAGAAAGCTTTACTCCCTGAACTACTTAATAAGAGATGTTATGTTGAGGGGGAAAAAATCCAGTGAACTAATGACTCTTAACTGCCTTATCTTTTGATTTCCACTAAAATTAGCAGAGCTAATTCAGTTTGGCAAGAATGGGAAAAAGCATGCTCTGTCTTATGCCTCATCAGCATTATACCCAAGATTTCAATTGTAAAAAGAAGCTACTGGTGTGGATAAACCAGGCAGAATGAACACAACTAGGATTCCAAACCCTGAGGTGGCAGCTGGGAAAAGGGAGTGCAGCAGTCAGCAAAACACAAATGTTACCTGTTTAAATGAACTCTTAAAAGAGTTCCCACACTCTGGAGAGTGTGGGAAATGAACTTGCTTAAAAGGGGCATTTTTATTTTAATTGACTTGTTTGTTTTGTTTTGTTTTGTTTCATTTTGTTTTGTTTTGAGGACTCCAATGAGTTTTCCCAGTACCAGCTTAGGGGCTTGCTTAAAAAAAGCAACCTCAATCGGTGCATAGAGAATGTGCAAAAAGAAATGAATCAACAGCATTCGGGTGAAATCCAAACACAATATGAAAATGAAGGTGGTTTTGTGAAAGAAGTGGAATCAAGGAGGGTGGTCTCTGAAGAGACTTCTCACTATATTCTGATAAAGGGTATGTCAGGTCTTAATTTTGTAAAACCTCTTGTTTAGAGTGTACACTCTGCAGCTGGCAGTTTTAAAAAAAACACAATATTGTTTACGGGTGCATGTAACCAATACTTTGTAAGAAATGTGCATTACTATTGCACGTAATTAACTGTGATCTGTAAATCTGTAGAAAAGTGGTTTATTAATCTTTATATAATGATGTTCATTATGTAAAATGGAATGTTGCTATAAAGCAGTTTTTTACTAAAACAAAAAAAATCAACAAAAAACTCTCTTTCAGGTATTCAAGCAAAAGAAGCTATAAATAGAGAGTTGGAAACTACTGCAGGACCCTCATCAAAAATGCTTGAATTTACAAAACTGAATAAAACCAATGAATCTTCTGCTGATGCAAAGGTAGTTGCATCTGACAAGATGCAGACAGAGAAAGATAATAATGTGGTGACAGCACCACCCTCTCCTAGGACTTTGGTTGCTATCCAGGAAGCTATGGTAGAAAGCAGTTCAGAAGAAGAACTGGATACAGGACAATTGAATGTAGACCAATTTGTAACAGAGGAAGGCAGTGTGTCTCCAAGAACACTACGGGCAATTCAACAAGCTCTGAGTGATGAGGATAAAAGGGAGGAGGTTGTTACTATTAGAACTGATGGAGTGCTACCAGAAAAATCAGAAGTGAAAGATGTTCTGTTTAGTAGCTCAGATGAGGAAGAGCAGATTCCTGAAGTTAAGGAGGGAAAAAACATACCTACAGCTACAGTTTCGTCAGTCCAAGTGACTATGCATGGTGCTGAATTTGAACAGAAGAGTCAGGAGTTGGAAGAAAATCATATTACACCCAAAGACACTGGTGTATCCACAGCTGAAAATTACTCTTCTACTGACAAAGTTAAAAAAGGCAAAGAAGATGTAAGCAAAGAAGAAAATGGTTCAAAAAATTATATTGCACCCAAGGCTACCAGTATATCCAGAGCTGAAAATTATTCATATATTGACAATGCTAGAAAAGACTCAGAAGATGTAGACAAAGAAGAAAATGGTTCCAAAAATCATATTTCACCCAAAGATACCAGTATATCCAGAGCTGAAAATTATTCTTGTATTGACAATACTGGAAAAGGCAAAAAAGACTTAGACAAAGAAGAAAATGGTTCTAAAATGGACTTAAAGTCTTTGAGAGATAAGGATATGAATTCGTGTGTGCAGAAATCAAGTTGTTCCTCTGTACAAACTAGTATTGGGGGTTTGATTCATGCTCCAACAACAGACCTTTCTAAAAATGAGGAAAACTTGAAAATTTCTGAAAATATAGAGGAAATAATTTCACAGACAGAAAAGAATGTATCTGAGGTACAAAAGGATATTATAGTTTTTCCAGAAGCAAGAGGTCCTGAGGAGGAAAGAGAAGGGATATCACAGTCTGAAGACAGTGATTCCGATGGTATGTGCTTTTTAACTGTGTAAAAAGATAAAAATATAGGATCTTACCGTATTTGTAGTCATTTGAAGTGAACCTTTTCTCTTAGTGAGAAATGCTTTGAATACATCTATCCCTACACACGTAGGAGATGGGAAGAAAAATTGAGTTGTGTTTTTCCCCTTGGTGTCACGTTTTATCATTGAAACCTGAATATACAGTACAGAGAGTCAGGAAAGCATGTTGTTGTGTACACTGAATTTAACTGGTGTATTAATGGTCAGCCACTTGGTTTGTGTGTGCATGTAGAAAAAGAAAATAAGACACTGCCTAAGTTAAAAATATGTTCAAGTATCTATTTTCTCTTAATAGCAAGCTTTATTGAAGTGGATACTGAAATCAGTAATGAGGCTGAGTTTCCTACTAAATATGATGAAAAACTGGGTGATGAAGCAGCGCTTTCAGAAGTGGAGACAGACAGACCTGACGTTGTGACACAGGAGCTGCTGCAGGAGTCCGATAAAGTGCAGTTGGGAAATGCTCAGAATGTTGAAAGAGAAGCTGATGGTAAAGATGCAGTGGATGAGTGGCAAGACATCAGTTTGGTAATTTGTTCTCCTTCTTTCTTGTTTTGAGCTAGGAATGGAGTGCTTTGTCTCCAAGTAGTTGTTAAGGAAAACTACTGGGCATCTTCTTACTATTTCATTGCTTTCTCATATATGTATCTAATTGTACAGGAACTCTTTTTGTTTAAAAATAGTTAGTCATAATCTCCATGAAATCAGAGGGAAACTGTAAGGGTTTAGCACACTGATGACAGCCTATCTCTGGTACTGCATTAGAGAAGCTGTAACAACTTCTGAGTGTGAATTAATGGATCATATACTACTAGAATAATTATAGCCAGAGACTTAGTGCTGTACTTAACTAAGTATACCTGAATTGTTGAAATAATGAAAATCTTGGTTTATATTTTCAGGAAGAACTAGAAGAATTAGAAAGGGACCTTTCTACTGAGCAGAATATGCTTCAGTCTCAAAAACAGCAGCAGGAGCGTGTTGCTGCTTCTGTAACAGGACAGATGTTCTTGGAAAGCCAGGTAATTTTTGTTGAGTCATTTTGATTTGTTTCCCTCCTCCACCACAGTCATTTACTCAAACGCTGTTAGTAATTTTGGTTGATAATGGCCACCTTTTTTCCTCTTAGGGAGTTGTTTTCTTCAGTTTGCTTGCTTTAAAATATTGAAAGTAATGAGGTAGTCTTTAATTCCAACAAATTTACAATAATTTTATAACATTATAAAGTAATAATGTAGTTAAGGATGAATAAATGTGTCTTTTAAGCACCAGCTTTTAAAGGTTGCCTGTTTTTGTGAGAGGTCCAAAATGAACAAAAAAAATATTAGGAAGTTACATTCAGCAGTATAGAATTGATGTAGTCTGGGTGTTAGGTAAACTGTGATTTCCCCTAGGGATTGAAAGGTAAAAAATTACAAGAAGTCTGTATAGTTTATGCTCTGAATAAGCAATTTTAAAGAATCTCACCAGTAATGCCTGCATAGGCCTGTTACTGCTGTCTCACTATTAGTGTTTAAAGATCAATACAATGTGTTTGGATTAACACACTCATAATACAATAGACTAGTGATAGTGTCTAATGCAATAAACGTATGCTAACTAATTAATTCTGAGAAAGATGTAAATCCTTGGGTTTTTTTGCATGAAAGGGATAATTGAGGTAGTTTTGAAATGATATTTTAATCTTGGTTACCTATTTGCTTATACTTTTTCTTCAGATGATTTTTTTGAAGACCAGTAGATTATGCTTTTGTAATATGTGCCACATGATCGTAGATTCACCATTATAGTTATAAATCTTTTGACCTTGTGCTTTTGGTCTTTATTGCAGTAAAAATTTAAAGTATTGTCAGGGCTCTAAAAGCTACCTGAGTGGGGAATGTAATCCAGAATTGTGTAAATAGCACCAATCTGTAAACCTACTGCATGTTGGATATTTAACTGAAGTTAAATAATGTATTCCATAAAAGCAAAATTGTATCAAAATATTTGTATATCAAAACACAATTCAAAGAATGATTACTATGCCCACTGTTTCCTGCTTGATATGAATGTTTCTGATATGCTTTCAAATATTTTCTTAGCTAAAGTGATGATCAGTTTTTTAAAAATATGATTATTTTTATTTTTCTTTTTTCACTTAACCTGTGTCTTTCTTTCATGAAAGCCACATAATTGTAACCCATGGAATTTTCTCCTTGCTGTGGAAAACACAGTCCTTAAGTATGCTTGGGTAGTTAAGATAGCAGGTTCTCAAAATGTGTGGTAATAATGTGCTCAAGTAGTGCTTGACTTATGTGGCTCTATCTGCCTAAGTGCGATTTCTCCCTTGCCTTAACTGTGCTTGGCACTTTTTAGTGGAAATTAAGATTTGCTGTAAAATATTAAATACATCCCAAGTGTGAATCTAGCAGTTCCAAGTCAAGCACCAGTATAATAGAAGGTAATTCTTTAGATGAGTTGTTGTTTTCCCTCCATCCTACAGGAGCTTCTGCGTCTGTTTGGCATTCCATATATTGAAGCTCCGATGGAAGCAGAGGCACAGTGTGCCATATTGGACCTTACTGATCAGACCTCTGGGACAATCACCGATGACAGTGATGTTTGGTTATTTGGCGCGCGACATGTTTACAAAAATTTCTTCAGCCAGAACAAATATGTAGAATATTATCAGTATATTGATTTGCAGAACGAGCTAGGTAAGCCTCGAGTATTGATTTGTTAAGCACAGTCTTTAACAAGGCAGCACTGCCATCTGTCTCTTTGAAATTGTATTTTCTACAGAATTTCGTGTGTCTGTTATTACAATGCCTGTTCTTTGGAGAGTCCCTAAAGCCATTCAGTTAGGTTGCTGTTTTTTACTGCCAGCTGACCACCTTGAATATACAAACTCCTGCATTTAATATACTGAGTTAACATGATTTCCATCAAGGCTGGAGATACGAACTATGATATCAGTTCCTGGGTAAATGTTAGCATGACTTCCCTGATGTGGTGGAGAAATTATATTCTGATGTCATCAGATTTATAGTCGTCTGGAAATGGAAGTTAGCTTTGTGCATAGTGACGCATAATGTGTTAAAAGAGGATCAGGAATGTGTGTATGCTATGTAAAACATTTTTTATTTAGTTAACACTGACAGATTTTTTTTCTACTTTCAGATATTGCTCTTCAACCAGTCTAATCAAATTGTTGCTAATTTTGTTGAACTACTAAATTTCAGTGTCACATAGCATATTAGGGAAAATATGAGCCAAGTTAAACTTGTTATGTCTTTTTCTAGAAGAATTCTTAAAAATCAGTTTTGACACTTTCAAATTTGAGAGGCTATAGACTTTGAAATAATATTTTAATGTCTTCAGCATGTAACATTTCATAACATTTTTATGTGGTAAAAAATATATCTTTGGTTTCTTCTCCAGCAAATTGAACGAAAGATTTTTTCCCCTACTGAAGTAGCTTACTTGGAAAGAATTACTGCAAAAATATGTGTGTGATTTTTAACTGTTATTAATGTAATAAACCAAAGCTTTTATTTATTTATTGGGGGAAAATAGTAACCGTCGGTCTTCATGTCACATTCCTCTTCAGCCTTGTACTGCTACTTCTTTCCCATGCGTTGCACAATTCTTCTTTCTTAGCTCCCTTCTTCATAGATATCCTGACTAGCATGGTAATGATCTTGCTTTGTGTGTTTAGACTCACATCCCTCCTTCTCTGCATTGAATTTTTTAAAAATTAATTTTTCTTGAAATCTAAACTATTGAAGCTGGTCACTAAAAATCAGTTTGGTTGCCTCAAACCTTATAGCATATCAAGTAGAAGTGGTCGGCTGAGTTTTTCCTTCTTTCTGGCTGTTCCACAGGCTCTTCTGGCCTACTTAGTAACTGCACCAGCACAGAACAAAAGCCTCCCAGTTGGGGAACACTTTTAAGAAGCAGAGACATTGATATTATGAGCTAGAATTCAAACAGAATGTTTTTATTAAAACATTTTTTTATTAAAGCATTAAAATTTGGGTCAGCATTAGGTGGGAACAGGACAGTAATTGGGTAAAATAAATGTAAAAAAAAAATCTCTTAACAACCCTGAATTTCCCAAAGGTTTAGATAGTCATTTAGGTTGGAAAAGACCTCTGAGGTTATCGAGTCCAGCCTTTGACTGATCATCACCTTATCAACTAGACCGTGGCACTGAGTGCCACATCCAGTTGTTTCTTGAACACCTCCAGGGATGGTGAATCCACCACCTCCCCAGGCAGCCCAGTGTTTAACAACCCTTTCTGTGAAAAGATTCCTCCTGATGTCCATTGTAACATTTTAATTTTGGTAAGATGTATTTGCCAGGTTTGCACAACTATTGGTGCTTGAGCTAGCAGGAGCATGTTTGCAGTACTCCAGAATATAATTTAGCAAATTCTGTTGTTGAATTAAATATAATTTTACAGAGTAAATGCCTTTGCATTCCTCTTGCATTTTGCCTTTCAGATAATATTTTTTAATTTGTAAGAGAATAAATGCTGAATCCACTGGTTTTATTTGGTTTATGCACTTTCTTTTACAGGATTGGATAGAAGCAAGCTGATTAATTTGGCATACTTGCTTGGAAGTGACTACACTGAGGGCATCCCAAATGTCGGCTCTGTAACAGCGATGGAGATTTTAAATGAATTTCCTGGGCATGGCTTAGAACCACTCTTAAAATTCGCGTATGCTTCATTCTATTTTGCTCTTCTGTCTCTCCATATTATGAATATTAATGAATATACTTTTCTGCTGCTTAAGCATTCAACAAAGTGTATGACCATCTTTGACCATCATTAAGGAGACTAAGCTGTACAATGTGTGCCTCCGTTATATCACTATTTGAGATGATAGGTAAATAAGGGGAAATGTTGATACAGCAATTACAGTGAGATGAATGAAAACAACAGAACAGCTGTAAAACTGTGTGACTTCCTCAGAGTTCGTTGCAGAGCTGGATCCATAGTGGAGCAGAGGTTTATTCTTCCTGAATTTGTGAGAAGTTGCTTATAGCTTGTTCATAGAGAAAAGAAAATGGATGACCTGGAAAGAGACAGGCAGGTAGGCTGTGGAGAAGAAAAAGGTTTGAAGAGGGCCAAGGCAGTTGTTTTGGCAAAGGCAAGGATGGTTAGAAGGTTTGGGTTTGTTTGGTTGGTTGGTTGGTTTTTTTTTTCCTTTTTTTTTTCCTTGGGGTTTGTTTGGTTTGCTTTAGTTTTGGGTTTGTTTTTTTTTCTTTTTTTCTCCCTTTCATATAAAAAAAAATCTCGAAAAACAATCCTTGTGTTTGGAAGTAAGGCTGAAGTTAAGGTCTTCTGTTTAGCAACTTATGGGGAATCTAGGTGATGTTTATCACTGTGATTTACAACGACTGCATTTAATCTGTGTGTTTTGTCTTTTCTGTTTTCAGATTATTTATCACTTTGACTGTCCTTTATTTAGAAATTTTCTACCTCATCCCTTGTAGCAGCTGAAGTAGAGAGACTAAGGCTATTGAAATTAGCATGGTGGCTTTTGATATTTCAAATTATACATTATGGAGGCAAATTAATAATCTGTGTTTTTCAGTGAGTGGTGGAATGAGGCTCAGAAGAATAAGAAATTGAGACCTAATCCACATGATACCAAGGTCAAGAAGAAACTGCGGAATCTGCAGCTTTCTTCAGGTTTCCCAAATCCAGCAGTGGCAGAAGCGTACCTGAAGCCTGTGGTGGATGAGACAAGGAGTTCGTTCACCTGGGGGAAGCCTGACTTAGAGCAGATCAGAGAATATCCTTTTACTGTATGGTAGGACTTGTTAGGTAAAAGTACTCAAAGTACATAAAGTGTGTTAGTGAGTCAGTAATGGAGTGGCAAGTTCTTAACATCTCTTGGGTGTGAGGGGGCCCCAGGCCTGCCCGCATATGCTTTCCTAAAATGACACCAGCTCTGGAAGGGAAGGGAATGCAGCCATGCTTGTGTGGTACTCAAGACTTCTCTGCCCTCCTGAGAGAGTGGGCTCCTTCACTTTGTGTGGAAATAGAATCTTGTAGCTGGCCTAACTAATTTGTTTTGATCCTCCTGCCTCTGTAAGTGTCCTGTGCCTGTTTCTAGACTTAAAATTAGTGGGATTGTTTGCACACTCTTGATGTATGTTTGCCATTTTTCATGAATAAGTCAAAGCCTAATCAGAAACAGTGTTTCAGTCTGCACTTTATCCCAAATATTCCCTGCATTTCTTCCGATAATGTCTTTTTGTTGCATCTGTTGCAGTCTGAGCTGCAGCAGATTGTTGAAAAGTAGATGGCAATGCATGCAGAGCTAATAGTGTTTTAAACAGTAGATGGAATTTCCAGTGTGTGCAAGTGTAAAAATAAGGTTTATTTATAACTGTTTTGTCTTATGACGATACTGTATAGCCAGAATGAATTCTGTCTTCACTGAAACATGCTTTTGGAAATGTTGATATTAGAGAAAAGGTTTTGGAACTATTGGAGGTGTAACAGTGTGATTTTGATGCATAGCGTAATAATACAACCATCCACATAAGCCAGCTGTAATAACTTACAGTCTTTTCTCTGGTTTTGTAGTAGAAAAACTTTTGAACTGGGGCAGCTTTCCTCCAGACATTGTTTACTTGAGAAATTTTCATTTTATGTGTTTAAAGAATACTAGTTAATAGCCATTTTGTAAAGTTCCTTAACTTTCTGCACATTCTGTAAGGATCACTTTGGCTGGACTACAGCAAAGATAGATGGAATCCTTTTGCCTGTGATGAAACAGCTGAATGTGCAGCAGGTAAAGTATAAAATCTATAGTTTAGGGCAACTGGAAAATTGTGAGAAGCATTTTAAAACTAAGAGCAAGGATTTTAACTATGTTTCTCAATAACTGGGCTTTGATCATATGTTTTATAATCTTTATGTATATATATTTAAATCATTAAACTTACTTCTCCAGGCTTCATTTCTGTATGATTTGAGTGTGCTGTGAGGGGCTCTACATAATTTCAATTGCTGGTCTAGATTTTATTATCTATCAAGCACCTATCTCAAGTCCAGGCTGCTGTTTCTTCTGGACATAGCTGATGCTACAGGTGCCTCAAGCAACTTTAGAAATTTTAAGACAGTGTGCTGTCTCTAAAAAGTATTTATAAAAATGCCCTTAAGGTTTTGGTGAAGTGACACTGCCCATTTAATACCATACATATCCTTTGAGGAGGAGTGCAGGCTGAACTGTTGAGCAAGTGCCTATTAATAATATTACTCTAATTTCCAAATACATGTTCTGTCAACTTTAATAAAACCTGAAAGGGAATAGTGATGCATACTGTGAAAACTGTCACAGTCAGTTGTAAAATTGATCACCTAGTCTTAGGCTCTTTTCTCCTTTTGTCATACACAAGGTAGATACATTGTCTAAACCAGTGTTCTAGGTTCTCTGTGTCACTCAAAGGATTGAAAGGTACCAAACCCCATGGTTAAATACATATACTTTTGGGTTGACTGGAGCATCCTTTGGAAGCATCTATTTCTCTAAGACAATTCTAGGGAAAATACAGAGGACTACCTTAGTCTGTACAGTAAGCTGTGATTGAATATCACAGATCCATCCTGTATGACTACTTCTAGTTCTACTCTTCAAAATTATACTGTAGCAGCATGTGGTACAACGAACTTGAGTCAAATGACTGTGTTGCACTTGCAGGCACAAATGCAAAGTGCACTTAGAGCATTTACTTAGTAAACATTCTGCTGTTTTAACAGCTTGAAGCTAAGGATGTGTTTGTAGGGACATCTTTAAGAGCACTACAGAGGTTCTCTGCATTAGGGTTGAAAATAGCAACATATGTCTAATCATCAGCAGCACAATGTTTGTGAATTTCACTGGAGGTTGCTAATTATTTGGTTTCTGTAAAGGTTCTTGTATAATTTATAATAAGGTATAGGTATTACTTAATAATGCATCTTATTGTTCACATCTATGTGCACATGTATTAATTTCATTAGTCCTTTGTCCTGCTTTAGTTTTGGATGGCTTATAGTATAGCTGAGATAACAACTGAATTCCTGTCATAGAAACATTCAAAGGTGTCTCTCTGTTTTATTTTTGATAGACTCAGCTTCGAATTGATTCATTCTTTAGACTAGAGCAGCATGAAAAGCTAGCTATTAAAAGTCAGAGACTGCGCAGAGCTGTGACTTGCCTGAAGAGAAAGGAAAAAGAAGCAGATGACGAAATTCGGGAAGCCACTGCTGTTACAGAGATGGAACTTGAACAGCGTGAGAAAACAAAAGGGGAATGTACCACAGGCTGTGCAAATCTAGCTGTGGCAACAAAAGCCCAGAGGGGAAAGAGAAGAAAACATTCAGATTCCAGAAAAGAATGTTTATATGGAGGTGGTTTTATTGGAAATTTGCATCTTTCAGAAGCTTCTAGTGACTCTTCAGAGGAATCAGAAAGCAGAGATTTAGGCAAGAGCAAAAGGAGGAAAAACATCCCTACAACAGAGACTGCAGATCATAAAGAGAAGAAGGGGTGCAGTAGCTCAAGTGATGAGGATGAAGACCTGGGAAATGTAGTCATGGTGACTGCCAAACCTGTGTTTGAGGGCAGAAAAAAAAAGTCACGGGGCAAGAGAGGAATAAGAAAGAAGAAGTCTTAAAGAAGAAAAGTAATGTAAAGGGCAGACTTCTGCGGGGTTTTTCATTTAAGCTTTGTAAATATTCTAATGAATTTTTGATAAAATATAATAAATGATCACTATTTGTTATGTACTTGTCATGCATTTTGTGTTCAGACCTTAAATAGAAGGGATTCTAAACAATGAAAAAAATAATTTTAGCACATTTACTCATAAAGACCTAGATTAAACTTGACATAAGTTTTCTAGATTCAGATTTTAATATTGAGCCAATATGTGATGTCCAGTCATTTACATTCTGAGTTAATTGTTAAAATCACCTGCAATCTGTTGCTTCCTTGACATAGAACTTAAATGAAGTTTTGAAAACTACCTGGGTGATTTCTAGGTGTTGCAAGAAGGAAAATAAGTTCATTTAGTTTTGTTTTACTTTGCCCCTCACTAAGCCTGTCTTTAAAGTTTTGTGCCCAAAGTAATGTTTTTTATTGAAGAGAGATGCAAACTCTCATAAAATCTCAAGGAAAAACACACAGTACAGTAAGTCCTTATATAATCTTATGTGCAGTAATTGTTTGTGTTCTGAATGTAAATGTCACGTTTCCAGATTTGGATTTCCATGACCATGTTGAAAGACAGTATTTGTTTGCAAAAGTGGTGTTCAGAGGTACCCACTGGCTGCAGCACTCACATCAGACTAATTTGTGGGAGACAATGTGTTGGGCTCAGACTTTTCACACACCTTACCTCTTTGAATGATTGCAGAATTTACTTCTACCTCCTATGGATTAAGGAGGAAAAGCAGTCTTTTGTTCTCACATTACATTTTAGTCCTTCTTGCCTTTTTTTTGATCTTCTCATTTGGTATTTCAGCTGCATTTCTCACGGTTTCATTGTTTGAAATCCAAGTCCATGTATTTAAGTTTTGTATGAGACATTATCCTCTCCTAAAAGGATGATGGTCTGAGGTGAACTTGGTGCGATTTGGCCCTCACAGTTGGAGAGAGTCTAATATTTCATGTACAGTTTATATTGGGCAAAACTGATCCTCTTTGATACTACTTTTCTAAAAGATTATAACATTTTAAGCCAATTCCCAGCCTGTACAGCCAGTTTACGGCACTGGTTTGTAAATCACTCATTAGTATTACTGAATTTTACTTTAAAAGTGTTTATCAGATCTTGGTGAGTTAATAGTTTATAAACCTAGAAAAGCTTCCCTTAATTTCTGCTGATTATGGTAAAGGACACACACCCTCACTTCTCTGTAGGGCTTATTTAGCATTTTTGTACAATAATTTATTATTTTTCTGTAATGCCTAGAAACCGCAATTCAGATTGAAATCTTATTTTTTCTAAAAAATGTGTAAAGTAAGAGACAGTTCTTGTCCTCAATTCATTACACTCTAAAATAGAGGAGTCTTAGTAGATAGCTGTAGTTGTTCTTACAGCGGTAAGTATTTACAATCTGTTGAGTGAATAGGCATTTGGAATAAAGAGGAGTGTGATGCCTTAAAATCTATATTATATAAAATTGTAATGTAACTCACTACTACTTTTAGTTTGCTAAGCATCTTTGTATTAGATTCCTAAAATGCTGTGTAACATTTCTTGTCAAGAATGCCAAAGAAAATAATCAAAGAAATAATTTTCTGACAATTTTGAGTATAGAAAGGCAAAAAGCTGTTCTTTATTAAGGCATCGTAGGTGCACAAAAAATATTGCACCCATCATGGCACTGACCTTTACAATTTTATAATACCGTCTAATTACAATATCTGGACATTACTTCATTGGTTACACCCATACCCAAAACCGTCCTTCCCGTCATCCCACCCTTTCCACACCTACCAAATCTGAGTTGGTGGTCTCAAAATGACAACCCCTTCCTCTCCACCTTAATCTTCCTCATCCTCTGTGTCCTCCTTGGAAGAGCTTCAAGGCTTCTGAGTAGTTTTAACTGGTTATATCAAGTGGTGTGCCCCTGTTATGTCTCATTATGAGTACATTTCTACAGATTAGGTGTTTTTCACCTTGCTGAAGTCTTTGTTGAAATTCATCAAGTGGTGTGTGGATATTTATACAGATTGACAGCTGTCTCGTGGGGTAAAGCAGGGTAGGATTTTGGGAGTTGTGTTGTCACAGTTCTGCATTCCAACGTGACCACCCCTGCTACAAATGCACCTCTGCCCCTTAGTAAATTTTTCTCTGTGTTTTGGGAGACCCTTTTGATGGAGGAATGACTTTGTGCTCTTTGGTTGCTTTCTAGTAACACTGAGCGTTACATCCTGCCGCTATCTACTTTGTAAAAAATACTCCCAAGTTGGTTACTTTGTTGGTTGGGGCTCCCTTGAGTGGGTGACTGGTGCTGTTATGAAATCCACTCGCTTACGTCAGGGACGTGATGTGCGGTGCCCTCTTTGTGCTTGTGCTGCAGCTGTCAGGATTTATTATTGCTCCCAGCGTGGGGATGTTGGCAATGTGTGACACAGGCTTTGGGACACGCTCCTGCCTGAGGCTGCCCTGGGTGGAAAGTGAGCGGGCAGATAAGGACTTTGCAGTTCGAGCACCATCTTTGGAAAACTGCAAGAGATTCAGGTAACACTGACTGAAATGCGGTGCATGCCAGTAGTATTTCACTTGTCTGTGTCTTATACTCTAAATTATTTTGTATCCTTAGCTTTAAACAGCGAAACTGAGCTGTTCTGCGCTGTTTAGTTGTTTGTTGTACCTTTGAATATGTATGTTAAACCCAGACAGGTTGCTATGTTGTTCAGCGTACCTCAAAGGATATTTTTAGAATGATGTAAAAAGTGTAGAGGATCACGAAATAAAAAAGCTTTCCCTTGTAGTGTGATTTTACAGTGCAATGTTGCTTGTCCTTTAGAATGCAAAAGGACTTATTGTTAACCATTTATTTTGTCTTCTAATGGGAAGAACATTTGTCTTTTTTTATATTTCTGAGTTAGACAACAAACTGATGGATGTGTGTAGCATTTTCTGCTTAATGCCCCAGTAGTTTCTTATGCTGCTTGTTGTTTTGAAGATGCATATAAAGACTTCAAATCCCATTGAATCTGCTTTCTGTTCCTCATCTAATGATGTTGCTATAGCTAAGTTCATGTGCAGACACAAAAATAATGTCAATAATTTTTTTCTAGGTGTTACAGTAACATATATAAACCTCCATAGTTATTTTTCACCTTCAAACAAGTTAATGGTTGCTGGTATTGTAGTAGTAAAGTTAAACAAACGTGTATCTTTGGTAGGGTGAAGTCAAGAGGGCATGGTGCATGCCCTCTAAAAGGAAAGGGCTGTTCTATACTGTCCTCCTGAAGTTTTGAGAGGAAAACCTGTCTAGGGCTTTGCACTGTGAGGAAGATTTCTTGATATTCAGCATATTTTTTTACTTTGATAGTCCTTTTTTTTTTTTTTTTAGTGTATAGAGATATTCCTTCACCCACTGCCTTATTTAATTGCATTCCTATTGTGTTTTTAAACATGCGTAGATTATTAACTGTATACTGTCTGTAACCATTCCAGCAAAAATCAGTTAAATCTGCACATAACAGTTGAAATTTAAAAATTAAATTAAAACTTCAAAAATTATCAAAGCACTGTGTTTTTTTTTTCTTCCTGTGAACTCAGTGTTCTTCCTAATTGTAAAATATCAAGAATTGGAGACTACTGATTCCGTCTACTTTTCTGCAGACATCAAAAAATGTATTACCCTCTGTCATACTTTTACTTTTTTCTCTGGAGTCTGTGTGTTCTGTGACTGTTTATATAGGCACATATGCTTTCTGTTTAGCATGTTATTTGTAGATCCTACTTCCTACTTATTCTCATCTGCAACTCTTAGTAATAGGTTATTTCCCTCTTTCCTTCCCTTCAAAGCAAATTTATTCGAACAAGATTAGATCCTTTAGGTGCAATTTTTCATGTCTTTCAGACACTTTTTGCTACATTTCCTTTCAATCCTTTATGAGCCTGCAAACCCTGATTTCAGTGTTTGTTCTAATTTTAAGATTTCATAAAATAGTTTTAAATATTTGTTAGAGCTTTTTATCTCTCTCATTTTTTTTAAAGTCTGCTCTTTTGCCTCTTTGAGAGTATAGCAGTTGAACTAGTTTGCTTCTGGTTCTTTTATGCCTTGAATATTGATATTTATGTGTCTACATGGTTTTATTATCTATTTAAGTAAATTATAGCATAATACATGTAAAAGGAATTTTCTTTTTTTAATTAAGTGTCTGTGGGGAAAAAGAAATAAGGTACTTTAATTCAGGCAGGCTTGTGTTTCTCTGTCCCAGGGTTTGTGACATAGTATGGATATGGAATCATCACAACATAATTATCTACAAAATGAACTGGTAAGAGAATTGGAAAAACAAGAAGGTAAAATGTTTCTCATTTCATTATTTTTCCTTGTTGCATTTAAGAATATTGTTAAGTGTACAAAGTGTCTGCCTGACAATGAACTATCTTCTCACTCATTTTTTCTGAAGAACTGTGTTTGTACCAATTGTGCAGAAAATACAATGGATACTGCTTTTGTATTCTAGCTATGCAGTAGGCATTTTAAGTATGTTATACCTGCGTACTCTTGATCTGGCAGTTTCCTACCAGTGCCAGGCATCTGTCCTCCAGCTACTTGCCTGTGACTGGTTCCAGGGAATGAAGCTGTGACTATGATCAAGCTATTCAGAGAGGCTTGTTTACGGGCTGTCAGTTAGGGAGAATTGGTTATTACAAGCTTGGTTTCTGTCTAGACAGTCTCAGACCTAATCTTTCCAATCCCTCAGGGGCTATTGACAGCTTTTCCTCCTCAGCACTTTCATGGCTGTACACCTTTCAAGATCCTAAAGCATTTGTAAGTAGTCCCCTTTTTAGCAGTCCCCAGGAGGAGACAAGGTTTTAGGGCAGGTGCATGTGTTTTGGGGTGGACTCTAATTATGTTCTACAGCTGAGTGTGAAAGGAAGAAAGGTTTAAAATGATTTTATTTTTCTTAATATTTTTGTTTAAAATCTCAATGAGTTGTGGTCCATGTAGAGCCAGGGTTTGGGATTTCTGCTTTTTTCAGCATGCAGTTTTGCTTTGCTACCTGTTCAGTGAGGCAAGGTGGAGTTTTGGGCATGACTGCAATACTTAAATTAATTCTTTGCTCATTGAAACTAATGTCAGTTATTTCACTTTCAAATACTTTTTTTGGAGTACCCGAAACTGTGACCTTCTCTGAAAGCTGGTGTTCCACAAGAGGATGGCTGATAGGGATTGGTATAGGTTGCTATTCTACGAAGCACTGCATCCTAATTTGGAGATTTTTTTTAATGCAGTTCCCTTTTGTGTAATTCTGATTTGAAGAAAGAGCTCAAGTTGACCCTATGCAATGAAGCATGATTATTAGGGAAAGAATTATCTAGAAGAATAAATGTTAAAGATAGATCTACTAAAGACTGAAATATTGATGACAGTCATTGTGTATTCCATAGTACACGTGAGCTGAAGTAAAGTTCCACAGTCATTTCTGTGCTGCTGAAAGCTTGTCTCTCTGATATAGATATTCTCTTCATGTAGGATTCAGGGCAGGGAACAGTGAGGCTGCATGTAGTTTCTTTAGGATTTGAATTATGAAAATAAATTGAGTTCTAGGACATTAGGTCAATGTAAGCAAATTAGTCAGCAGAATACTTAGATCAAATGCAGAAATACATTCCACTTAGCTAACAGAGGAACTGTGTTGACAGCAGTAACAGGTGGTTCTCTTCCATGCCTAGAAACACTATTTTAAGAGAATAAGGAGACATGAATGGAAACTGGAATATCTTTACGGTTTCATCTGACACCATACTTTGGCATCTTAAATTCCATGCCAGGTTCTGGAAGTAAAGGGTGCTGAACCTGCTGTATGGAGATTTACCTGCTCGATCACTCTGAGCCTGCACCTTTCCTGTTCTCATCCTTTTTCTCTACAGCCTTCACCATTCCTATTTCATTATCTCACCTACCCAGTCTCAATATCTGTTTCTCGAGGTTCTTTTTCCAGTTCAGCTTCTCTGCAAATTCCAGTCATGGGATCATAGAGTCACAAAATGTTTTGGTTTGGAAAGGAACTTAAAGACCATGGGCAGAGACACCTTTCACTAGACCAGGTTGCTCAAAGCCCCATCCATCCTGGCCATTAAAACTTCCATGGATGGGACGTCCACAGCTTCTCTGGGCAACCAGTGTCACACCACTCTCACAATATGAACTCTTTATCTTTGGTGCCTTCCCCTTTGCTTCTTAATTAACTCATCATAAGTTCTTCAGTTTAAAACTCCTTATTTTTGTTCATAATTTCCATTACTACTTGTTCTCAGCTTACAGGTAGGTTCTCACCCAGTCTGATCTTTCCTCTTGTGTCTTTATCCAATCAGTTCTCCACATCCTCATCATTAGATGTCTCCTTTCTTTCCTCACATAATTTCTCACGATCATTAGCTTTAAGTCTCTTTGGCTAAACGTTTCTGAGATCAGATTGTAACAATCCCATCCTAATTTTTTGGGACACTAAATTACTTTACCCCAATTACATTCCATAAATTCACCACAGAATAATTTTATGTCTGAGACAAAAAGAGGAGAACAAGTTTGCAAGGCATACTTGTTCTTGACAGTCCATCGTTGCACTTCACTTGGCCAGGGCTTAGTTTTTAATCCATAAATATCTGAGAAAATGCTGACCTGGTAACCTTCTAATAACTCCTGACACTTTAGAAGGGGCATGCTCCCTCTACTCACCCTGCTTGACAGATGTCCTAATTGATGGCAATGCCTGCCATCATTTCAAATGTCTTGGTGAAGTCCAGAAAGGTGCCTTAAACAGGACATACTTGGAATGGAGCAAAGTGAGAATCAGCCTAACTCTGTAAATTAGAAATTAAGATATTCATCTGGGAAGAGGAGTGAGGTAGCATCTCATTCCTATTTCCTGGGTCACTTCTAAGGATACTTCTTCTCTTTCTCGTTTCCTTCCCTGATGACACTTTCCCACTGACTTCAAAGACTTTGCTATAAACTGTGAAAAATGTCCTGGGACCTGAGCATGGAGCCTAAGCCTGCCTTTTCACAACTGAGTGCCCAATTTGTCATTGGGCTTTTCCTTGCTTGTTGTCCTTCTAGCATGATTCTGTTTTTCTGATGGCCCACCTCTGGTGGTGATGGAGGGGAAGGGAAGCACCTGGTTCTGTAGGATGGCTAGAACACACCCCTTGTGTGAGTGAGTTGTGAATCTGAATTCCTCTGAGGAAGATCCAGCACTCAGTTCCTCCATTTTCTGAGTTCCTCAGTCACTGAACCATTCTTTATATAGTGGACTTTGCAATTAATACAGCTGGTTAAATAATATATTATACTATATAGAAATTACACTTTAACAATATCTTCTCACACCACCTGACTTCCCTTCTTTCACCTTCCTTCTTTTCATTTTTATTCTTGTCTCTTTGCTTTGAATTATGCTTCTATCTTAAGAACCCCCCCCAAAAAACCCAGAAAAAAACAAAACAAAACAACAAAACAAAAACAACACAACAAAAAAACCACCCCCAAACCAACCAAAAACCAAAACCATAAACAAACACATAATCTCTTACATTAATTCTCATCCTAAAAGCATTAACACCTACACACAAAACCTCCAACTCATGGAAGTTACACCATTAGTTACCTACATTTTTTGCTTCATTCCAAGATTGAGAAATACCAGAACTCAAATTCTCCTCCTCTTAGGCAACAAGCTGTCTCTAAACCAAAAAAGCTAAAAGAGGTAGTTTAGAATAACACTTCGGTGTAACTCGATTAAGGGGTGACTAGAAATAAACAGCACCTTCACAGGAAAGTGTAATAGTCTAGAAATAACTCTTTATTTGTCTCTTGACTGTCTTACAGTAAGTTACCTCTCAGCTCTTTTGTTTGAAAGTGGAAGCATTCAAGTACTCTAGTAAATGTCAGTAAAAATTCATTAATTTAACACTTCTCTGTTCCTTTTCTCTCCCCACAACAAGTAGACCTACTTTCACCATTGCTAAGCTCAAGTGGAAACTTCTTGTATATGGATAGAGCAGAAGCTGGAGGCAACGCTCAACAAATAAATCAAAGCATACATTAACTCTGCAACTTATTCTTCCCTCTCACCCATGTGCACATCTTTCCTATTTTCACTTCTCTAGTCTTTGTACTAGCTGCATTTTGACAAAAAAATAAAATTTTTCAACTGCTACCTGAGAAAGGAAGTATGGTTGCATGGATTTTAGTTTTTAGTTTACTTTCAGGTCCTTTATTCAAAGATATATTTTAGAAACCCAGAATTATTGATAAGTGAAAACTGATGGCATTTTCTTGAGTCTCTTCCTATCCATCAGGAAGTTGGTTGCCTTTTATAAAAAACATTAAACCATCTAATTTAAGGGTTACAGTCTTTTGTAGTCAAAGTCAAATAGTTTAGTTATTTTTAGAGATTAAATAGATGCAGAGCCTTGACCTGAGGGTGTTTTCAATGACTGACAAACATGATGAAGTAATGGGGGAAGTACTTCACACATTAGAATTCATTATGTGTCCCTGAGATGGACACTACAGTACTTCTATTTTCAGCCTTTTAATGGATTTTAAATGACCTGTGACTTGGGTAGGACTGGGATATCAGTGGTGTAAATTTCAAATTTATAAATGCCTCTCAAGCCTGTGTAAATACATAGACTGGATACTGTGAGCTCTTGTGTTCTTCAGTTCTTGTGTCCTCATGCTCTGAGCTAAGTGTATTTTGTCTTTTGATTGAGAAGAGGCTGCCTGTGGTGGCAGTTTTGTATTTCTACATTTCAAAGTATAAAATTTCAAGTACTATCTTACCATGACGTAGTATCTCAGATTAATCAATATAATACACCTCTTCATTTCCATCACTTCAGCAGGTTGAACTTGTAATGAATGTACTGGAATACTAACACTTACATGATGATCTCCCTTTTTGTAGGTAGGGATGAAATAAGAAAAAAATTAACTGTCATTTAGACAAGTGTGCTTTATATTCTTAGAAAGGTATAGGTTACATCTGTCTTCTGTGAAGTCAAGGGCATGATTACATTTCCCTCCTAACTCCTTCCTTTAAGGGTCCTCAGGCTAGAATGGAATGAAATAGAAATAAGTGAAATGAAATAAAGATACTAAAGGGATACCACCTGAAATTTAGGGACTATTTTTTGATTCAAGATTGTGTATGTTTCCATGGAGCCATCTGTAATGCTTGCAGGACCAGGGCTCTGATCCAGAGATATCAGTAGCTCAGTAAAAATTCGGAGATGCCAGAGTCCCTCAGTATTGGGACCTTTATGTATTTTGGGGGTAAATTTGGTCTGAGCCATTGGAAATACCCTCATGGATTCACAGGAATACCTTCTGATGATTTCTATCAGTAGAGTAATGCAACTCTTCTCCAGTCAGCTCTTACAGAAATACTGGCAGATTTGTTCTGTGACTGATCTTTCTGCAGGTATCCTCTTGACTTTGGGATATATAGATAGCTATTTCATACATATATATATATATATATATATGCTATGTGTATTATACATATTATGTCTATATGATATATATAAAACACATCTTAAATACTTAGTTTGTATGACTCCAGTCCCATGTGTCCATAGTGGGGGGATCCAAAGAGTACTGGCTGTTATGAACTCTTGGAACTTTTTTGCATTATTCAATCAGTAATATCAGCACAGATAGCCCACCTGTGTTCATCAGGCCCTGACGCAATTGCTGAGAAGCCACAGAGGAACCATGAGTGTCTTCACAGGTGTTAATACATGGTGTTAAAATATTTGTAAGTACAAATATAAATGGCAAATTTTTAATCTAAACCCTACAGGTGAGATTATACTGCTTCTGAAGTAGGGAGAAAATGTTGCTGTAGGGCTGAACTTTGTCAGGTCAAGTTCATGCTTAAGTCTTGAATTTCATTCCTTTTGCCAGTTGGAGAAGATCCATCAAAGCAGGAGAGAAGCAGAGATGACTGGATCTTATTTCCTTATGACCTTGGGCTGTGACACCATTTGACCTCAAAAGATTAAGTAGGGTCAAGGAAACACTTGAAAGAGGCTAACATGTATTTTTTTTTCCTGTAGGCTGTTTTGATGAATCCGTGGTTGAAACTGTTGTTTCTGAAATAATGCTGCTCTTATCCACTATCAAAGAACTTGGAATATGTTTTGTTACTCTGTGTGCTATTTGTGAATGAGGCTGAAAATGGAGATATTGACTGATAGTATTTTCTTAATAGCTTTCATGTGTAAGGGTCATTTCACTTTTTTAGCCACATTTTAATTCATGTATTTAGGCAATGGTAACTTTTTTTTTTTTAATAAAATTTTAATTTAGCTACCTTGTCTTTGCTGTTTTCCCTGCATTTTAAATGCTGCTTTCCAGTGCCTATCTCTGCTCCCTCTTTATTTTGTGGAGAATGCAATAATGTAGGCAATATCACTAGTTCTGCAAAGAGAGATTCCATATATGCTATTAATTGATGGATACTTAACTGTATTTTAAGGTTACCATTTCCTGGTGGAGCTATATACTTCCAGGCATGATTTTATGTGACAGGTGGTGTCAAGGGAACAGCTGATCATGTACTTAGTTTCTAAACAGGTGCAATTTCTACTCATTCTAAGCAAAAAGTGTGCAAATTAAGACAGCCTTCTGCATTGTTAAAGAAAAAATGCTACAGTTTGCATCTTTTTTCATTCTAACTTGGTCTGTCTCCTGTTGTTTTCTTCTGCTTTTCCTTCCCCTCTTGAAGGACTTCTCCAGGTGTGTCTCAGCAGAACTCACATCCTTTTCTTTCTTTAAGCTCTGTTGTAACAAGACAATGAAAGTCACATTTTAACATTTGACATGTGTCAGCAAAATCCTCTTGCTCCTTACACAAGATTTTGCAGCTTGACACAAGTTTCTCTAACTAACCTGCCACTGACTTCACAACTCCAGTCTTCCACATGATTTAGTATGTCTCTTTGGAAAACTGTGTTTGAATTTCAGTTGCAATAATGGTGATTGCTTTGCCTTTGAGAATGATGCTTTTTTCGTATGATGTGGTTGATACAGTGCAAGATTTGTCAGCAGTACCTGAGTTTTTTCCCTCAGCCCTGATATTCATGTAAAATACAGGGACTTCAAAGAACACACTCCTAAGATTTTTAACTCCAAAGATAGACTTCTATAATAATCAATATTTTATCTGAAGTATTTCAAAGAACACTATGAGAAATTAGCCTATTAGGCAAAAAGTCTTAAGCAACTTAAAGACATTAAAATTCTATTTCTTGAAGTATTTCGACATCTACAGATGGTAACTTCTTTCTGAACACAAGTTCAAGACCAAAGGAGTGCTATCTGTTTCACTAAGAAAAACTATCTCAATTTCTGTGTTACCTGAACAGGATCAGACTGCTTTGTCTTAATGTAAATAAGGTTTTAGCACTTGAAACTTCAGTGGTTTCTGTGTATGTATGCTCATACAAATAGATGAATATGCTGAAGAACATCATTCTATGTATATACCACTTTCATGCCTCTCCACATCACAGAAGAGGAGTGAGAGCAAACCTACCTGGTCAAGCACAGGCAGATGAAGAGGAGAGGATCCAGTCCTAGCAGACCTTTAAGTTCTGATATTAACAGACTTTTAAGTTCAATATGGGTGCTCGAGTAGTATTGCTGGAAATGCCCATTATGCACTTCCATACATATAAGAATTGACAAACAAGTCATTCGAGCCTCCTCTCTTGTCTGATCCTATTCTACTGACGAGTCATTTCTTGTTGTCCTAAAATGTCATTAGAATCCATTCATTGAGTCATAATTTCAGGGTTTTTTTTTCTGAACAAAAGAATATGAACTAACACAGAGATAAACACTTCCAGGAACATAACTCGCTGTTGGATTTTTGCACGTTACCAAGAAACTAGTTTGATTAAAGTACCAGCAGAATTTTCTAAATGTTTTCAGTTATTAGAAGACTTCATCTCATTTGGATTTTACTTAATCTTACAGTAATTTTTGTGTCACTTGACAGATTTTCCACTAGCTCTTTTTTTTTTTTCTCTTCTGACTGCTCTGAAGGCAGTTACAGAAAAATAAACTTCTTTCCTTTTGTGCAATCCTACAAGAATTTATTGTGAAAGATATAAAGCAGCAAATAGAAGTGTCTTTTGCAGTATGAGTGTCTTTTGCAGTGTGTAAACTTGTCTGAAGGAAAGTGAATCTGACTAAAAGTCTACACTCCTTTTTTTGTCAGCACTCTTCATCAGTATCGTTAGCATCCTGGTCCTGATAAAGTTTCCCATTAGGGTTTTAAAGCCTGTGTAACTTATGATAACTCTGAAACAGATACTGTTTTTGATTCTTCACAATACTAGTATCATCTTAGGGGAAAATAATAATAAAAAAAAATGTGTGTAAGCTTCTCCAGGTAACTCACCTGTAGGATTACCAGAAGGATAAGACGGGCAAAAATTTCAGTGGTGTTATTAATCAGGAGATTGGGGATTTTTCTTTCAGGAGTGCTGACAGTTTAGCTCAGGAAGGGAGCAGTGGCCTAAAAATTCTGTTGGTATAGGTGCTACACAAGACTGAAGTAGAAAGTTTGCTGATCACGTAGGGAATAGGTGGGAAATGTTTATTAAGCACTAGAGGGGTAGCTGTAATACTGCTAAAGTTTTATAGATCTTCTGGCAGAAGCTTTGTAAGTTAAGACTTAATAAGTTACCAGCTTCTCAACAAAATTGGATCCAAAACTGATGTCAGGGGAGGAAGAATCAAGAAAAATGGCTGTAATTGAGAAGTAATAGAAGGAATAGCTTTTACTTCCACAGCAAGTAATGATCACAGAACAAGATCAGACTGCTCTAAGCAATAGGAGAAGATTAAAAGCAGGCTGTATCTGGTATTCTTGGAAACTGGATGATATATTAAATGCACTTATGATATGAGTAATAAGATAGCTTTATGATATTTCTTTTATATATATATATATATAAATAAATTTTGCCCTGAAGCAGCATTTCTCTGACACTTAATTCATGTTTGTCAAGAGCTCCCTGATTACAGGCACAATGACTCGTATTTTCTCTCAGCTTAAAGTTAGAGGCTTGGAGAAGATGTAATGGGCTGACACATATTACTTGTTTCCTAACATCTTAAAATACCTGAGTTTCAGTGTTGAGCATTTTATTTTAATTATCTTTATAAAATTTATAAAAAAACTGTGTTTTTTTCCAGTAGTATATGTGTTGCATTATTTTAATTTTGCTGTATCCCATGATTAGGGTTCTACCCCCACAATAAATTCTTGGAGTACTGTGGTCGGTTAGTTGTTTTTTGTTGGATTTTTGTGTCTTAGGGTCAACATACTAAGATTGAACACTTTTGCTTCTTCTTTCTTATTTGTTGCTATCTTCTAGTTTCCTCTAATGGTTAAAGTTGCATTACAAGCTTAAAGCACTGGCTAATGAGCCTGAGCATCTTCCTGACGTATTTTTGTTTGGTATCATCTTTTTCTTGGTTCACTCCTGCTTTTGCTCCTTGGGCCTTGTATCACAGGGAAGAGAGAGAGAGACTTTGTCAATATGTTAGCAAGAAAATTACTGAGGCGTATGGCAAAACAAGTGACAACACTTGTGGCTGTCATGTCCTGTGACTTCAATGATTTGAGAAAGAAGAAAATGTGAAGAATCTTTGCTAGACCAATATATTTTATGCCAATGAAAGCATAAATGTTTATATTTTTAACAGAAATTGGGTGTGCAATTTCTATGCAGATCCTGATATTGATATCTATTACTTTGAGGGGGGCTGCAGGCTCGATACAGGAAACTCTGCTTTGGACAAGGTGGTAACCCAGTTATCTAATTCTCTAGCATGCTTTCTAGAAGGTGTAGCTTGCAAACATGTTTTGCTTTAGCTGATTTGCCAACAGTTCATAGTTGGCACTGAAAGCAAAATTCCTGTGAAAACTTGGAATAAATCTAGACTTTGCTAAGAAAATGCTCTAGACAACTTCACTTACATATTTCTTTTCCTAACATTGTGGTGCTGCTTTCTGTGATGATGGCAAAACTGAAATTAGCTTGGTATGCAGCTAAAAAAGAATGAATCCTCTCCAGTTATAAGAGTTATCCAGGATTATGTTAGCTATCATAAATATCCTTTGCTTAGCAACAGGGAGGGCATTCAGGATAACGAGCCAACTGGAAAAAATACCTCTGACAGGGCTCTGTTGGGGTGGGTGGATAAGCTTTCCTGATAACACTGGTGCTTGCACTCCTGTCTGTCATAATTTGCGTTGCTAGGATCTGTTTCACAAGTTTTGTGACAGACATATATGATACTCTGGCTCCTTTTGTTTACTGTCAAAAAGAACCATAATGTGGGGAAAGTGAACAGCAAAAGGATATGGAAAATAATGAAAAATTTGGGCGCATAAGACTGTGGGTACCTATACTAGGGCAGCTGTTTTTGAAGGGAAAAAGAAGTTTAAAAATTTCCTTTAGATTGCTGAAAGTAAAAACAATGTATGGTGACATTCCCCTTCTTTAATTTTTATGAACTTAGCTGCTTCAACAAATAGAAAAGAAATTATTTAGTCATAAAATATAAAACTTTAGAAATTAGAATTAAAATTAGAATTCAGGAAAATTCCAATGTATCATGCAAACCATTAATGGTGAAATGTATTTTTATTTACAGATGTCATTCATGTTCTTGCTTCCAGATCAACTTTTCAATATGAATTGGTGATTTCATTATCAGTCCACTAGCCTACTTGACTTTTTATACTTTTTCTTCTAGGGGAAAAAGAGGATGAACAGATAGTTGCAGAAATCATGAAGAGGCGTTTCTTTCCTGCTCTTATAAGTCATAAGACCTGGGAAGGCTTTCACTTTGCTGGCCATGAGATAAGAATTACAGAAGCCACTGATTGTTACGGGGCAGTCGTCTGGCCATCGGTACAATATTTTTGCAGTATTGTTATTTTTTATTTTTGGAGTCTTCTAGCGCTTTTTAATTTGTTTTATATGATAAATATGTTTTATTATATGTTGTAAACCCAAAGAAATAATTCTGTGCTTCTCTGTTCTGGAAATCCCAAATCTGAATTTAGTCTTTTTTTGTTTAAATTTGTGGTTCTGAAAGCTTAGATGGTATTTCTTCTTTGTGCCCCAGTCATATAAGGTGTATGATCTTGTGTCCCCTCCTCATTTACCAGTAACTTTTGATCTTATTAGGTAATTCTAAGCATATTTTGAAGGAAATATGGCAGTTTTATGCTTATTACATTTCTGTACGTTTTGTGAATACAGATGGCTGTGTATCAGGCAGATCCAGGTTGTGGAAACAGCTATGCTACAAGCTCACAAGATATTAACACTCATAGAAGCTACTCAGCCTACTAATGTAAGAAACAAATTTCCTTATAAATACATAGACATGGGAAAAGGAACTTTTCATTTTTTTAAGCAGCCAGAAATCTAGCGGGAGAGAACCGTTGTCCTTGGCTCTTGATAAAAGAACCATGAGCACATCCACCATACAAGGAGCCTTCTTCAAGGTTTTGAATCTGTACAACGTAGCTAACTGACTGTTTGAAAATAGTTGAGACTGAAAGAAACCACCAGAAGGTGCTACAATGAACCACTGGCACTTGAGGCTTTCTGGGAACAGTCCCTGTAGGAGAGACCCAGGAGGCTCCATTTCTGACTCAACTGTATGAGCATCTTAGGTTCATTCATCTGTGATATTCCTCATTTTAGGAGACTTGGACAAATAATCTATATGGTATGTTTTAGTGATCTCAGTGCACATCCTCATGGAAAGTTTGGCTGAGTGCCGATTATTCTCGCAGAATCATGGGCTTCCTTTTTGGAAGGGCTTAGCAAGTTTTGCTATGTGTAAGGAAGACAATCTTTCCATTTGTGTTTCTTAATGTTCCCCTTTCCTCTTGATCTAGCTTTACTTGAACTCTTCTGAAAAATGTCAGCCAAATTTGTCAAGAGGGGAGAAACTTTATTTTTGTTAAAGTTTCTGTATGTTTCGTGGAAAGGCAGAACTCTCAGATACTTTGATTCTGCTAGCTGGTTTCTACTGCAGAATAGGGCAAAACTCTGAGGGGAGGAATTATAGGAGTTTATGGAATAACAGGAAATCCTAATATAATGTGCCAAATATCAGTCAAATATCAGACCCAATCTATAGGAACCTGACTTTAATTAGTCCTGGTTCTCACAGACTTATTCCTTTAGCAGAACTCACATTACCTACTCTTTTATGGTCCGAATTAAGAGGTAGAAAACAAAAACCTTGTTTGAATTTCTAGAATGTTAACACTGGGTCAACAGTCCTGTTCCTTCCTAATTAGTTGAAAGCAAAAGTAAGAGTGTAATTTTATTGTGCCAGACCAAGTCGCTGATAATTGCCTTTCCAAATGGTCATCTGTATTGCAAGGGGATGTGGCAACCATTATATATATTTGTCAGTGGAGACTATATAATTATCATAGTCTGGGCAAAAATATGGGAGACAAGCTTGAAACTGTATTTGCCAGAGATGTAAAATTAACAATTTCTATTTCAACAGTGAACTAAAATTCATTGATTAGTGTGAGACAAGGCAGATAAGCTGAAGGGGCTTCTCAATCACAGGTTATAAATACATATGTAAGGGGTCTGTTGTAGAGGGCTCTTTATGGCTATATTTGCTATGAAAGCTTGCTAAGCTTAACAAGTTAAGCACATAGAAACTGAAAACAAACTGAACTGGAAGAAAAGGGGTAAATCTATTCATCCCTTTTGAATCATTATGGCAATTAATTGTTTTTAGAAATAATTTACTACTGGAAGAACTTAACAAGGGTTGTTATGGATTTTCTCTCACAAGCAGCTCTAATATCAAGATGTCTTTGTGAAGGGCACCTTTTAAATCCATCAGAAGTTGCAGTTATAAGCAGGATTTGCTGACTGTAATTTTACAGCTCATGTAAGATTATCTAATTGCAATTGTTCCCTCTGGCTGTAATAATTTACAAACCTATATGGTTGCATGTTGTGGCATTTATTTTGTGACCTATACGTCTCAAAGATCATAGTGAATTGTGATCGTTTAGGGATAGTGCTTACGTGAATATTGCTCATTTGAACAGACAACAGGTTTTTTGCATGCTTTGGAATGAAAATGCATATTTAGTGAAGGGGTTTGTTTCATTAATTTATTCAGTATGTTCATGGATTTCCTTCACTACAGGCTCTTGTTCTGTGTTATTTTTTGGAAACTAATTCTAAACAATATAATTTGGTTGACAAAAATGTGATTGAAATTGGAGCTGGAACTGGGTTGGTCTCCATAGTAGCCAGCTTACTGGGTGAGTATATGCCATTGCTCTTATGCTCCTAGAAATATCTCTGAGATGAATAGTGGAGGACAAAGGAAGTTGCTTTCTTCTTCCAAATGACTGTTGTTTGAGAGCTTCCCAGACCAAGGATCAGTAGATTCTAAAAGGCATGTTTGGAAACATGCTTTGTTACTTCTTTCTCTGTGAGTGTATTGATACAACATAGGAGTAAATATATTGTCATTAACTATGTTAAACAGAGGACCAAAATAAGAAATTAGTGGCTTCACAGGATGTCACTTGGAGCCCTTCCCTTGACCAAACTCTTGGATGCCAGGCCACTTTCTATCTATTTGTGTTTCAGTATTTTCCTTCAGCAACTTGATTTTCCTGCTCCAGACACTGTTGTGTTTTCTTTCATGGTAGCCTATTCTTTCTCAAGAGTATTCCGGGTCACTGGTGTCTGCATTTTAATGGAACTTTAGCTTTCTGTAGTCTAAGAAAGCTTCTTCCTCTGTGAAAAGGAAAGAACCTGAAGCAATGTTTAAATCTCATGCTGACTTCTTGGAGTCAGTAACTGGTATTCCTTGATCCTTAGCTGGTCACTGTACTTTTAACAAATGTGATATCAAGGTACAGTAAGTATCTAATTTCTCTCCACCAGCTGCGTTTAGATGGCAATCTGTAGAATAGAACTATGATGAACCAAGTATTTATTTCAAGCACAATGTCTAAGAGTTATTGGGAGCATTTGCATTGTTCTCTTACCCTCAGTGGGAGCTATCTGATGAAACCAGTTCCTTGTGCAGTAGCTTTTGTGAATGGACTTTTAGTGAAGTCCTGAAGTATATTAAAATATTCCATTTGTTCTCTCCATGTTACAGGTGCCCTTGTGACTGCCACAGATTTGCCAGAATTACTGGGAAACCTTCAGCACAATGTTCTTTACAATACGAAGCTGAAAAGCAAGCACCAGCCTTGTGTTAAGGAACTGTCTTGGGGAATTGATCTGGAAAAGAACTTTCCAAGGTCCTCCTGTCACTTTGACTACATTATGGCTGCTGATGTAGTTTACCACCATCCATTCCTGAATGAACTCCTCCTAACTTTTGATCACCTGTGCAAGAATGATACTGTTATTCTGTGGGCTATGAAATTTAGGTTGAAGGAAGAGAACCAATTTGTGGACAGATTTCAGACACTGTTTGACTTAGAGATGATTTCTAATTTCCCCAGTTTGAACATAGCCCTGTATAAAGCAATGAGGAAAGGCAGGATGAAAGCCAGCCTTCCAAAGTGCTCTGAAAGTGAGATATAGGAAGGTGACAGTTTCAGCTGTTCTGCGGCTTGTTCTCTTTTTAATAATTTCCATGTTAGTAGCTGCTGACATCTACATGAATGACACTTTTAGAGGTAGCTAAAGCAAAGCATCTGATTCCTAATGCCTCCCTAACAAATTGCTAAATTCACTTTGCTGATAGTTTTATACACAGAAGAGATGTACTTTTGACATTTTCTTGACTTTTATATGCTAAGCTGACAACTCTAATAACTTTCACTAGTCTTACCATTATTGTTATGGGTCATGTACTGAATATTTCCAAAAGCTTTTGGTTATAGCTTTGAGTGGTGTCTTATATGATCAACCAATCATTTAAAACTCAAGACTATCATGAATCCTTGTATTTAAAATTTGGAGTGTTAAATCTGATCTTTTCCCATTCTCACTCTCATGTTAATCCTCCTTTGGAACACCCTTAATAGGATGTTAAATTAGCTGAGAAAAACCTCGCCACCTATTTTGTCATAATACAGGGGTAGAATATATTAGTTACTCTTTGATTTAATGACTGTACTTCCATTTTTTTATTTAGATTCAGAGATTCTTCATCAGGGAGGGAGTTAAATGTTTTGTTGCTTGAACAAGTGCTCAATATGTAAGTTGTATAAGAAGAGTACAGCACATCGCCAGCTGTCCTTTTCAAAGACCTTAGATTCTTGGACGTCTGCTCCTCCAAAAATAGAAGGTTATCTGGACCTCAGAGAACAACAATGGAAAAATGACAGTGGCCATGAAGGGAGGAACTTTGCATTGCCAGCTGCTGGTGGCTGGAGGTAGAAAACTAAACCAGCCTGTCATAGTGTGGCTGAGGCATGGACGTGCTTAGATATTTGTTTGGTTTTGTAGTATGGACAAAATATTTTCCTCCTAGTCCTCAGGACTGTGTGCTTCTGCTTACAGTGGCCTATCCAATAATTTTCTTATGGGGAGATTAATAAAATTATTCTTTTCACATACGATATTTTCTGATTCTGTTTGATTTTGAGACCTTCAATTCCCTTGCAGGCTAGAGAAGAGAGCTGTGTCACCTCTGCTGTAGCAGACAATTGCCCTAGTAACATGAAGGCTCTGGGGACTGTCAGTCTTTAACTTTTTAGCACCTATTTGTACTTCCTTGAAGTCTATTTTATGTATTGTAGATTTGAGCATTTTTTTTATTGTTGATTTCCAGAGCATACTATCTAGTGTTTATACCTCTGATTGGGGCAGAGGCATGTTACTTATTTCCTCTGCTGCCTGGCACACATATGGGGCAGAACTATGGTAAGTGGCTGGTACAACTGGGATGTATTTTTTTCTCCCAGCTGAACATTTGGTTTTCTTGGCACTAAGGTGCCCAGTGTTAGAGAATAAGGGTTGCAGAGAGGAAAGACAGAGCTGCCAAGCTTTTCCAGTGAGAGCTGGGTATATTATGTGTGAAAGGAGGTGGTGAAGAGAATTTTGGGGGAAAAGCAGATGAGGATGTGGCGTGAGGCATCTGTTTTTGGAAAGAGAGTTGCAGAGAAAAGGTAGCTGTAGGGAGAGGGTCAGATGGAAAAAGAGAAAGAATAGTGAGAATGACTTCAAAAAGTGTTTGGAACCATAGCACCACCTTTCTTGCTACTGACTATAATGGGGGTATCCACGGTGAGGCATGGATAAAACTAAAGCAATCAGCAGTATGTGATAGTCCAGGACAGCAAATGAGAAGAAAGGGAGTCAAATCTGCTTTTTAGCTTTCCTGGTGAGGGATCACATGTGAGATTTTGATTTGGATGTTATTAGAGAAAAAGCTTCTAATCATCATCAGTTAGTTTCCTGTGACAAGGTTTGTAGATACAGGTAGCATCTTTTATTGGATCAATCAGTATAGCTGGAAAATTAGACTCTATGCCATCTGACAGGAAGTATTACTCCTCCTTACAGATGTTATTATGCATATGGCCTTAGATCATTACAGCTGTAGAAAAAAATGGAAATATTTTTTCCAGACTGTTTAATAGAAATAGTTCAGTGTAAGTGAATAAAGAAACAAACACAGATTTCTGCTATTGCTTGATTTCCTTTCCCTGCTTCCTTCTAACTTGTTTGCAACCATCAAATCTACTGCAATTGACACTGCAATCCTTGTATCCAAAACGGCATCCCTGTCTACAAATGTTTCACGGATAAATGGATTGGCACTATAGTTACTGGGTAACAGTGAAATGATCTTGTAAATTCCAAAGTGATGAAGGCTAAAGAGAAAGACCACAGTAAAGTGGTTAAGTGTGATCACTTTTAAATAGCTGACTAGCCCTCCTGTTTGGGCAACAGACTGATCCCTGCTGAGCTCCTGCTGAAGTCAACAAGAGATGCCTTTGTCGAATGGATTCGGGATTGGCCATGTTAGGTCCAATAGCTTGTTAATATTTACTGGAATGTAACATCAGTTCTCTTTCTCACAAGTCTGCCTAGCACCGCTGTGTGAAGCTTCCTGGGAAATCTCTGGTGACTGGCTGCTCTATTGTACAGCCAGCTTTTGTCCTCTGGTGTGATGGGCAGGTTATTAGCCATGACCACTGGAGGGTGAGGTTGTATGTGACATTTGCCTATGGAGCTTATTTACGCTCTTTGAGAACAAGTCTCACATGAATGGCAAGTATTACTGACCCCTAAAGTCAGTCATGATTTTAATAACCACTTATTCTTTGTTTTAATGTTTCAGATAAAGGATCAAACTGTTATTCAGTGCATTATGTTGCTAATAGACATGGCATTTGTATCGGTAGTTTGTGAAAGGCAGAGGGAAAAGAAGGTCAGTTAAATTTGTGGGTGAAAGAGCTTCACCTTTGAGGAATGCCAGAGAATCTGCCTATGCTAGTAGGTTTTTGCAGTCTCTTATAGATTGTTATGGCAATCTTACTAATTGAAGAGATAAATTAGTATGTATGGTATAAGTTAAATCCATTCCTCTGATTTTCAGTATTCCAGTATAAGAAAAATTTATTGAGCAACTGTATAATTAAGTAACTTGATGGTATTTGCTAGATTTTCCACAAACAATGTTTTTCAAGTGCTAACCCTAACCCTAGTGTTTTCAGGAAGGGTTATTTCTGTATAAAATCATATATATAAAAAATCATATTTATATAAATAATATATAAATCATATATATAATCATATATATAAATGATATATATAAAAATACTATATATATAAAATCATTACATTGACTTACTTTGCTGCTTATTACGTAATAGCTTCATCAAGGTATTCTACAAATCATTGTCTTTTCTTTCTCAGAATTAAAGTAACAAATGCCTTCAACATTGTGGGGTTTCCATACGGTAATACTGTGGTTTTGTCTCTGTCTTACTGAATTGCCATGTTGCAACTTGGAGTGATTTGGTTTCATTTGTATTATTATGCCCACCCATGTGGCCTCTTGCCTCCTATGAAAACTGTAAGAAAAAGCTGTAGCTCCTGAAAAATTAGAAAAAAAACTTTCAAATGACAGTACAGATCTATTGTGCAAAAACTCATTTTTGTTCAGAAGCAGTAATGGAGCCTCAGCCTAAGAAACGGAATTACCAAAAATGCCCAAATAACTACCCATGGCACAAATGGCAGTTGAATGAAGAACAACTTATATTAGCCATTATACAAGCACTAGTAGTGTAAAGTGAGCAAAACATACTAGAAGGATACCACGTGTCCTCCTTAATAGATCTTTAAAGCAAATCACCATTGAGTATGTCAGCACAGGAAACTTGGTCATCTGAAGAAATACTACATTTATCAAACACCCCAGGATCCCAAAACTTGAACGGATTTAGAAGACTCCAATTGGTCTAACGCCCTTTGAACTCTGGAGACCTGAAAGGTGCAGGACTTTCCCCTGCTCATAGCCACTCTTACTGCACTGGTAACCAGTTCAGTGAGAAAGAGATATAGATGCCATCAAAATATTGCTGTTCCATGGGTAATTAAGAAATTGATAAGTTAATTCTTATAATAACTCTGTGACATAAAGGAAATATTGTTACTCAGGTGTAAAGAGAAGAGGAGACAGAGCAAAGGGTCAAGTGATTTAACCTCAGTCAGTGGTAAGGCCAGTACCAAGGTTCTTTCACAGTAAAAATAACATGTCCTGTACTTTGAATTTCCTCACATTGAGAAAAAAAATAATTTTTTTATTGAATGAAAACAAATGTTTCCATGCCACTCTAGATAAATTGTAAGCACCCTAAAAGTATAAGCACTCAGCAATAAGCAAGACTAAAATGTAAATTTTTCCTTTTGCATAATTATGCCATCCAAACATAAAATACACAGACAATACTGGGTACTCTGGAATTTCAGAATCATTCAGGTTGGAAGGCACCTCTGAAGGTTACCTAGTCCTACCTCCTGACCAAATCTGGGCCAGATTCAAAGTACGAAGAGCTTACTCAGTTTCTCTAATTGGTACATCAAAATCTTGAAGAAAGGAGATGTCATAATATATCTGAGCAGCCTGTTACTTTCTTTTTTTCTCCTCTCACATATCCAAATGGAATTTCTCTTGCTACAACTGGGCATCTGTCTTTTGTCATTTTGCAGTGCACCTTTGGCTTCATCTTCTCTACAATTCTCTTGTTATGTAGCAGAAGACAGCTATGAGATCTACCCCTAATCTTCCTCTCAACAAACCCGGTAATCTCAGCCTTTACTTCCTCCAGCCCCTGAACCCTTTTAGTCCTCTTCTGGATTCTCTTTATGTTGCAGTAATGCAGAAGTTTTAATGTTGTTTGAAGTGAACATGCTTCCAAAATGGCGTTGTGACTCTTTGTGTAAACCTTTCTTCTTCCCAAGGTCCCTTAGTCTTACCTGTACCTTGGGAATGTCTAAGAGATAACTGAGAGCTCATCTATTGGTTGTTAACCCCTTATTGTCAAGGGTTGTCCTGGACTCCCAATGGTCACCTTGTAATCCCTCCAGGAGGCACTTAAGTCGTTATCCAGAACAATAAACTCTCTCTGCCTTCTCGCCCTGCCTGCTGCTGCCGTCTCCTGTGGTCTCTGCAGGGGCCATGGGACACCTCGTGGTAGGGGGAGAGGAAGGGAGCACCGCTCCCTCCCAGAGCTAGGGATAAAAGGAAAAGCCTCTTGCCTGGGGTCCCTCCTCCCTATCCACCCTCAACGTTCGTCATCTTTAGTTTGTTAAGATTTCTACGATTAATGATTACACAAGTGGGCACAGTGCTGCAGATGGGGTGTCATTATGCCACACAGTGGGGTAATTATCACTTTGAATGATCTGCTGGCTACACTCTTGCCAATGCAGTTAACTTGCATCACTTGCAAGAATATGTGCAGGGTGCCATGCATTTGAACCTCTTTTCATGCACTGCAAATCCACCCCCATCTTTATCCTCTCCTTGTCCTTCCTAAAGACCTGTGGATCACAGCATCGCAATTGTGCCACTTATCTGAAATAAAAGGCTCTAAAATACACCAGTGTGACTATTACTATCTCTGAGAAAGAGTGGTAATTGGAAATCAAGAGACAAGTAAATCAGGATTACTTAAGAAATGCTGACTCTTAGGAGTTATATAGGCATAAAGTCTAAATGTACTGAAATTCTGAGTGTTTATGTTCTAGGAAGTCCATAATTAGATGAGTTTTCTGCAGAAGTAAAATGATTGTTAGAGATTATTAACCTCTAGTATGAGATTACTGCATTATTGGATTACCCAGATTATGCATTATCAGATTATTATTACAAATTCTATTATTATTACAACTTATTACAAACTATAGGCCATCTCTCCTCCGTAATATGTTATTGACCCTGCTCACTTTCTTTCAAGCTTGAAAACAGTTCATGTAAATAGAAATGTTATTGCTCTCATGATGCCTGTGATTATTATACTCCTGTGTGCAGCAATAACTGTGGCACTCCGAGGTGCTCCACCTTGGCAGCAGAGCAGAAGGGTCATTAGATATTGGCTGTGTTCCTAGCAGAAGTCGATCAGCTTATAGTAACATTAGCACCCCTGTATTAATTGGTAAAGTGTATGAACAGTGGGTAACTGTACACGTTTCTTGATAGTGGAGACCATCTTGTTCAGAACGCATGATTTCTCATTATTTTTTCTGCTGATCTCTCTAAATAAAATTGTTAGCAATGTTCCCCAAGGGGCCTGAATAACCAAAGCACATGGTCCTGGAGAACTTGCAGTGAAACTCTGGAACATTCTGCTGTCATGCTGCTGTGAACAGTAAGAAAGACACCTGACTCCATTCCAGTTTATTAAATCGAAGTGTTGCTTTGCTTTACAAAGGGAATACACAGATGGAGACAGATGGTAAGTCTGACTTAGAGGTCCAGGGACTACAAGCAGAAAGATCACTTTCTTGCCCATTTCAGATCACAGAATCACAGCATGGGTAAGGTTGGAAGGGACCACAGCGGGTCATCTGGTCCAACCTCCTTGCTCAAGCAGGGATGACTGTTAAAATATTTTAAAGTGCACTCCATAAGCACAGTCTGCCTCTTTCCACTCCTTCACCAAAGAAGGAAGCTTTTGGAGAGTGTTTTAACCTGAATAAGATGACGGCTCACAGTTTCACAGACTCATCTGGGTGGTGACACTGGATGTCTGAGGACCTCTGTTAGTGCCCTGTCTCCCAGAAACCCAGTGCTCTAACACGGGTGCCTGAAAGACTTTGGTGCTGCCTACATGGCATATAGAAACTCTTCAACATTTGAAATCTGGTTTTCCTAGCAGCGCGCTAGGCAAACAAATAATTTCAGTCAAAATGAGTTTCTTGAAAGTGATATATTCTGTAAAACCAGTGCTTTATACTGTAAACTGACTTTGTCAGGAGAGTCCTAGCAATTTCTAATTAGGTAAATATAGTGGGGGGAAAAAATCTATTAAACAAGCTGTGCAGAAGGTTGCAGAGATAAGAAATCATATGGAAATTATTGCTGAGCTATGCAAAATAGCCCAGCTTTATTCAATACTTGTTGGCAGTCTAGTGCCCATTTTTCAGTAAACTCCCAGCAGATAGTCCATATAGTAGCCATAAGTAGCTAAATAATAGAGGTAGAAAAACATTTGTATAAGAAAAATTGTCTGACACGGCCTGTGAAGAGAAATCTGCTTCTTAGTTAGTAAGTAAGGATGCCCACTTGTAATCTCAACACTATCACAGGTTGTAATATTTTGGGGAAAAAAAGGAAAGTTAGAGTATAGAAAAAGGAAGAAAGAATAGATCTGGAATTCTTTTTAATGCATATGGCTTTGTCCATTTTTTTCTGTTTCATAAAAGTTTGATATAAAAGGTATTTTAGACAGTGATCAGAAGCCTCCTTGCTGTGTCTTCTCAGTTGAAAGCCTCTTGTCATGCACTACCACTTCCCAGTCTGGGTCGAGAGACACCCGCTGTTTCTTTTAGCTGGAGAAGGAGTTACATAACTTAAACAAACTGGATCATTACCAAGGTGTTTAAATTCTGTGTAATGCAAATGTAGAGATGGAGGTACTGATAGTAAGCACATTTGAAGACTAGGCAGATCTCTGGAGGCATTGCCTATCTGCTTATTGCCTAGGGAGCCTCAATAATAATGCTGAAGGGACTGGATAGGACAGGGGTACTCTCTATTGGGTTAAGAACTGGCTGAATGGCCGGGCCCAGAGAATGGTGGCGAACGGTGCTGCATCCAGTTAGTGGCTGGTCACTAGTGGTCACTAGTGGTGTCCCCCAGGGATCAGTGCTGGACCGCTCCTGTTTAATATCTTCATTGATGATCTGGATGAGGGGATTGAATGTACCATTAGCAGCTTTGCAGATTACACCAAGATGGAGGAGAGTGTCAATCTGCTGGAGGGTAGGAAGGCTCTGCAGAGCGACCTGTATAGGCTGGATAAATGGGCTGAATCCAATGGTATGATGTTTAACAAGGCCAGGTACCAGGGCCTGCACTTTGACCACAACAACCCCCTGCAGCGCTACAGGCTGGGCACAGAGTGGCTGGAGAGCGACCAGGCAGAAAGGGACTTGGGGGTTCTAATCAACAGGAAGCTAAACATGAGCCCGCAGTGTGCCCAGGTGGCCAAGAAGGCCAATGGCATCCTGGGCTGGATCAGGAACAGTGTGGCCAGCAGGAGCAGGGAAATGATTCTTCCCCTCTACTCAGCTCTGGTGAGGTTACACCTTGAGTATTGCATCCAGCTCTGGGCCCCTCAGTTCAGGAAGGATATCGAGGTGCTGGAGCGGGTCCAGAGAAGAGTAACGAGGCTGGTGAAGGGACTGGAGCACAAGTCCTATGAGGAGAGGCTGAGGGAGCTGGGGTTGTTTAGTCTAGAGGAGGCTCAGGGAAGACCTCATCACTCTCTACAACTCCCTGAAAAGAGGTTGTGGCCAGGTGGGGGTTGGTCTCTTTTCCCCTGCACCCAGCAGTAGGATGAGAGGGCATGATCTTAAGCTACGCCAGGGAAGGTTTAGGTTGGATGTTAGGAAGAAATTTTTTACAGAGAAATTGATCAGACGTTGGAATGGGCTTCCCAGGGAAGTGGTGGATTCACTATCCTGGAGGTTTTTAAGGTGAGACTGGATGTGGCACTCAGTGCCATGGTGTAGTAACCACGGCAGTGTTGGATCAGGGGTTGGACTTGATGACCTTGGAAGTCTTTACCAACCTAGTTGATTCTATGATTCCATGATATATTCTTGCAGCTTCAGGCAAGCACTGAGATAATGCTGAAGGCAAGCATGCAAATCAGGAGAACTTAATTCCACTTTATTTATTTATTTATTTATTTATTTATTTATTTATTTTTCATGTTGTATTTTTCTAAGTCATTAGGAGAATTTACTTAACCAGTTCATTTGATAATTAGTATTTTCTTCCAAGAGGATTTTCTTTCCAGATCAGACAACACTTCAGAGATAAGCTTACAATATTGAGATATGAGAGAGTTCAATCTGTTGTGGTCCATAAGACAAGTACCAGATGTCCACAGAAGATATAAAATTCTTAATCATGTGAAATGGATCAGCATTCTTTGAAGTTGTGTCCACTCCAGGAAGGTGCAGACATCACCAATTCTGTTGTTAAAGCATCTTTGAAACCTGGCATATATTTGGCAGCTAGTGTTTCTGATATCAACATATTTCTACCTTTTTTCCTAGCATGTAGACAAGTATCTTGACTGTTTAGTGATGTTTGTGAGACTTTCACTGCATGACATATGGGCTTTGGCTATATGGCAACTGCTGATTAACTAGTACCCTATGTGGTGCTGCAAGTTCCATTGGATGAAGTCAACACCTTTCATCTACATATTTCCTCTCCTTCTCCCCTCCTCTCTTCTCCTCCCCCTTTCTGACATTGTAATCTTGTGTGATACACTTTTTCAGAGCACAAACATCTAGGTTTTCCTATGCCTGGGAATTAGCACAGAGAAATGCTACACTTAGTGTAGTATGCTAGGGCTGCACAATGCTATTTGTGTCTCTGCTGAAACCCAAACCCTGTTCTCCAGTCTCCTTTTACATGGATTCTTGTTAATGAGGGCTCTTTGCAACAGGAGGGCAATACCTCTCTTGGTATGCAAGAAGTCTCACTTGATCTTGTCTCAGTATTTGGAGTTCATGCCACCCTTCTGCTGTTCCTTGCCATCCAGGTTGACATTGGCAGATGTCTGTCTCCTCCTGCAGCCAGAAAGTTCTTTCTGAAGGGCTAACAGCCTGTTCTCTCCTATGAAATACAATCCCCATACAAATGTGCTGAAGCTCTGGGAAGTAAGAACAGGCACTGTTTTACCCTTTTGCATGTTTAAGGATACTTTGTGCCAACAGAGAGGTACAGCACCACCATGGGCTGAGCCTTCCCTCCCAGTGGTCAGGGGTCTGTCTATACAGGAGACCGATGCACTGAGCAGTGTGTTGCCAGTGTATTTTCCCGAAGCCAAGAGCACAGTTGCAACTGAGCTGAGCAAGCAATGGAAAAATTATGATAATGTCTTGAAAGCATTGGATGTAAAAAGGGGCTTTTAATAACTTGAGAACAAGACTGTTTGGGAAGACCCTGGTTGTACTTGTCTACAGATGAAAGATCTAGAGGACTTGCCTGTTTTGAGGGAAAGATGGGTCAAGGTACTGTGAGAATTCAAAGTGGATTCTGTAACTGTTTAAGGAACTTTACTGCCTCTATTTGGGAATTTATGGACTTCACTTGAAGTTTTTTGATATTAATGGAACGTTTCAGTTTGATGTGTCCTCCATTGCATTGTCCTTCAGTCTTTTTTCTCATCCAAGAATTCCCTCTGTCATTCAGGGGACTGTGTTGCTGTGAGTCATCTGCACAGTGGAGTGAACCCTTAGCCAAGCTCTTGACACAAAAAGAATCTATGCCTTTTAAAGATAAGCATCTCTTTGATGCTTGTCCTGACATGGCCTAGAAGGCTTTCCTGGAAATCTGGTGTTGAGATGAAGGGACATGAAAAAAATATAAGTACTTCTGTGGAGGGGAACGGGACCCTGTGAGTGCAGAAGAGAAAAAGATTTGTCCTAGCACTGCTGGTGACTATGTATGTGAACTCCATAGCACCACTTTGGAAAGGACCAGTTAGAGTTGCTTTTCCATGACTTGATCACATCTTAAACCCCCATTTCTTTCATTCATGCCTATTGAAAATCAGACTACTGACTGTATCAGTATATATCCTTGGAAATCATTAGCCTGATAGTATTTTAGTAGCCTGGAAACCATAAACCATAAACCATAGGTAAGATAGTATCTCCCATCTCAAGCTAAGCCTGAGGAGGTTGAGCTTGCTGGCTTGACAAAGTGTCTCCATGTAAATGGCAGGGGCTGCTGACAGAATAAGTTTTAGCATACTGTGGGCTATATAAGGACTATACCATAAAATCTGTTCTCCCATGAACGTTCATCAGTCCAACATGAGACTGAAAAAAAGCTGTTGCTCACTTCAGAAGCTCAAAGAGATAAAATTGTTGAACTGTAGTATCAAAAAAGTATTAATGTTTAGTGTAGGCACTTCTGCACTCTTCTGTCACACATCAGCCGTTTATTCCTTTAACTTGGATTTTGCTTTTCCTTATTTTATATTTGATATTTTTTTTACCACTTGTGATATGTTTAAGTTTGATAAGGAGGAATGAAATTTATCCCACTAAACTCAAAATGCAGAAGTGCTGCTAGAAGGATTTATAGATAGATAAACAAGTTCTGTTTAATTAAAGGCATACCAGCTAAAGAAATGGTTAGATAATGAATACTTTAAGCTTCTCTCTTGTTACTTAATTCGAGATAACAGTGTTAGTTAGTCCTCAGCTTTGATCCAGAAGTACAGGGATCCAATTTCTGTCTCCATTTCCAGACCCACCTGTCACACATAGATAATAATCAGGGATAGTTTTACCTTTCCTAAAATAAGTCTAAAAGCGTGAAAGGCTGTTGTTGGCCACTGGAGGTCACTGTAGCTCTACACACGCACACTAGGAAAAAAAAAAAAAAAAAGGAAAAGAAAAAAGGAGGAAAAAAAAGGACCCATTAATTAACAACTGGCCAGGAAAGGTTTAGGGATTGAGTGTTCTGGGACTTTCTTTTCTGTGTTTACAGTGTGAAAACTGTGGGATAAAAACAATAAAACCCTAATGCAAAATGTGACATATTTTTGCACATTTTTTTTTATTCAAATGGTGCATGTTTAGGATGTATTTTGAGCAAATAGTGTAGGAGTCCACTTCCCACGTGCTCCCTCTCTACATGCTGTGAAGATTTCTAGTGCTCAGTGTGAGAGAAAAAACACTAGGATAATGTCTCTCCTCTCATCTTTACATAGGAAGGAATTTCTCTACAAAGAAGTATTTCCAGCCTCATGTGACTGTTACCTTAAGCATTTGCTTCTCTTAGCTGGCCACCTCTTTAGGAGATCTATAAAGGAAACATAATTACTGTTCTTTTGTGATTTCTCGAAATTTCACCTTTGTCCTTCTCTGTCCCCTCCAGACAGTAACAGTGCAACATCTGCCTCCCAGCAGGCAGATGACATGCTCAGCCACAGCAAGCTCTGGTGCACCAGGACCCAAAACCAGCTCTCATTACTCGCAGTTATGGATGCATAAGCAAACACTGTAACAAGCACTGAGCTGCCTTCAGTGAAACTTGTTACCTCCTGCATGTATAGCAGTGACACCAAAAAAGGCTGCAGAATCGATATGAAAAGGTGGTTAGACATTATGGCTTTTATCCTGCCCCCAGCTCAATGCTGCTGCAGCAGTCCTGCCATCAGCTGTCGAGCCAGCTAGCTTAAAGCCAACTTGGGAAGGATGAAATTTTGGCAGTAATACACAAAATGGTTTCCTGCAGCAGAGCTCTTTAGCATATGCTCAGGCACAGCTATGTCCCTGACTTCAAATGGTGGATAAGAATACAGTTAAAGAGTGTAAAAACTTTTTAGAAGACTCAGAATTGGTTAAGTTCTGGTACCAGAATGGTTACGAAGTTTCCTGTCTCTTGTGCTGCACCTTGGAGATTTCTCAGTGGAAGACAGGGATTTTGCCTCAAAAAAGCCTTCAGCTAAAGACAATCTGTCAGCAGTTAATATGAAAAATACAAATGAGGGAAAATACAGAGGATGTGCTCCAATAGATTGACATCTACTAAAAGCACTGAAGTCAAGGTTCATCTTATGTGAAGTACAAGTCTCAGTCTCCTTTAATAATTTAGTTCTGAGGAAATTCCCCCCTCTCTGTGTCCTTTCCATTGTGCAGAAGAAAGTATGAGTGAGTGAGGGTTGGCACCTTCCCAGTATGGAAGTACTCACCTTTAGGTGACAGTCACGCCCAGTGGCACAAGCTGTGCTATCAGCAAGAGAGACCTGGCTTGGAGTGATCTGCCTGTTTCAGCAGGAAGAGGTTTGTTGTAAATGAGGCAAGTCGGCAGCTGAATGGCAGAAAAGGCCACAAATGTGGTGCATTTCAGAGACAAGTTGTGGTCACACACATCTCTTTCTTTGAGGGAGGTGGTAACAATCCAGTTTAATAGAAAAACCATGCTTGATTAAGTGTTGGTATCTTAAGTGTTGTTTATTATATATACTGACTTCTGATAGTTGGTGCAAACAACCTTCACGCCCGTCTGGACACAGGTGATGCAAAGTGTGGCTAATAGGCTTACAAGGCAAGTGTGTGGTGGACTAAGATATAGGATGACTAAATCATATAGTGGAATCCTCTGGCTTCATTTATCTGCATATATACGTATACTGTGTGCATTCTGTATGTCATGCTTCCAGTGGGCTCTTGCAGCCCTGCAAGAAGTGTGGGGTAGGTATGTAGTATGTAGCACTGCAACTGCTGGCTTTATGTCTGTATCTCAATAAAAAGGGAATAAATTTGGAAAGGGCTTGAGATTTTGATGTTTTCCACCAGTGTTGCCTCATTTTCTCTGGTGACAGAGAGTCCAGAAAACCTCTTTGTTTCCTTTTTGTTAGAAATGCTTAAAATGATTATGAGCAGGGCCTTCATGAGTGCCCATTAACCCCTCCTTTAGGAGTATTGCCACTTAGGTCAAATATTTTAAGGCTGATGTTATCTGTTAGAGTTGTTCGATGTCTTCATGGACTTGCACAGCATCTCTTGCTTGTCTGAGGAGTTGTTAGGATGTTAATATCAATATATTTGACTTCACTATGTGCATCAATACATTCAACGTGCATCAATACATTCAATACATCATTAGAATTGAGTTCTGAGCTAGAGTTTGAAGGAGGATAGAGAAATGCTACTCCAGGACAGCTCATTGCATGTGTGTCATGCACAAAAGATGTCTGGGGTAAAAATGCCAGAGAAGAAATTTGGAGAAGTTGGGAAAATGGAGGAACAGGCTCATGGCTGGTCTTGTTACTGGGCATTGGTACCATAAGATGTACAGCTCCTCTGACACAAAAGTGTTACTTAAATCCTTTCCTGTCACAAACTTTGCCTCCACAGGATTATAGATGGAAGGGAGAGGCTGGTACAAAGGACATGAGGTGAGGGTCAAGGTATATGCTCTGCTGCTTCCAGCTGGCAGAAATTCGAGACGCTTAGAATGCTGACTTTGAATTTTCATCTGATTTACTAGCCTTCTGGGTTTGTTTCTTTGAAAGCCAAGTGCAGGAAGAGACCTTACTTGAAGTCTGCAATTTTCCTTCCACTGTGTGAGTCTACGTTTGAATCACATCAGAGACAAGCAGAGAGTAGTAGTACTGGGTTTGCTCAGATGGACGTGATGAAGTCAGCCAGAAAAAGGGGCTGAGTGCATAGTGTGGGCTGAGTCTGGGTACTCTACCTGGAGAAGAAGGAGTAAGGAAGTCTCCAGGTGCAGCAGTTATCTCTGGAGGAGGGGAGCATGTGTGTATATGGGTCTGGAGGCATGCACAGAAGGGAAAGTCCCAAGGGCAGGTGGGCACCGGTGCTCCTGTTCACTACTGAGAAACCTCCTTCACTCCTTTCCATAGAAAAAACAGAAATCATGCATTTAACACCTCACCAACCAACTCCGCTGTTTTCAACATATTTTGTGTTTACAACCTTTTTTTCTACCATTCAATTTGAACATCAGACAGGAAGAAAAATTTCAGAGGAGAAGGTACTTTCCAAGGGATTTGCAGCCAGAATTTCATCGTAGGAGTACTCAAAGTGAAATATTTTAGAAAAGTTAACATTTGATCCTAACCTCCAGTCTAATTTGAAAAACCAGCTCTTTAGCTCCTGATTAGGAAGTGTGGCTGACAACTCTATAAAAACCAGCCAAGCTTTAAACAGGAGACCTGGCATCTGAAAGACATTATCCATCAGTCTGTCCTTAATAAAACAGCATCTCTGGGAGAAGCAGGACCAAACATAGGGTGATATACTTGAAACTCAACTTTGCTAATTATCTGTAACTGCCTGAGTGATTTTAGGCAAGCTTCTGTGCTCCTGCCTCTGTTTTCTTGTCAGTCAAATATGGTTTTCCTACTGAGTGCTATGAAGCCTGCCTTCTCTAGGCTCTCCAGTATTTCCAGTCTGTTTACCAGTTCCTCTCTGTTTTTCCAGGACTGATGCTTGAGCTTTTACCATACATTTGACAAGGATATTGGATAGCCATGGGATAAGCTGCCTTCCCCTCCTAGATCTCTCTAAGGAGCCTATAAGGCTGTGTGACATCTCCTGTTCTCATGTGGACCTGTGTTCACCACAGTGCTGTATCTGAAAAAAATAACCAAAATCTGCTGGATCTGTGGTTTCAATCTGCTCATGGTCTTCCTGCTCTTTCTATCAATACCAATCCTAATGAAATGGTAACTATCATCTGTACAACCTCTAGCTGGTGGGGATGAGCAAATAAAAGCAAGTCTTTGTGTAGGCTTGTGAGCCTCATTCACTGCTAAGCTTGTGTTATTATGGGTCACGAAACATAAGAGAGGGGGGTGGTAGTGATAACTCCATGTGTCAATCCATGCCAACAGTTTTGCCAAGTCCTTTCTTGGCTCCTTCATGGCAGGTTGCCTGTGGAGGAACAATTCAGTCTCTCGCTTTCTCTTCCCCCTTACTAGGCTCAGTCCTGGTAACCTATTTTGTTGTTTCCCTTTTATTCCTCCAAACATTTTAAGGATACATTGTCTCTACTGGGATGATTTCGAAGTGCAGGCAGGTTGTGCAGGTGACACTGTTCATCCAGGAGAAGTTGCGGTCAGAGGCCTGCTCAGCTTCAGGGCGTATCAGTCACACAGCCTGCATGAAATCCGCTGCTTATCGGAATAGGTGAGCCTTATCTGCTGGCTGCTGCAATGCTCAAAACACTGCCAACAAAGTCAGGAATGCTGTAAGGTATTTGCCAGAACATCTCCGTCGTAAAAGTGAACCTGTTTCCGTGCTTCATGCTCTCGCAGAGGTGGAAGGATTACCCTCACTGTCTATCACAGAAGCTCTGCGTGACACAAGGGAAGGGGAAACTGCCTCTGCTCTCCAAGCCTGGGCTCTCTTTCTGCTATGACAGACTGCCAACCTTCCCATTCTCCCCCTTTTCTCTTCCTGCTGGGGCTACCCTGAGGGTCTGGGCTTTTTCCCAGACAGCAAGTGCTTTATTGCACTTGGATCTTGCCCTGCTGGAATTTGTTTCTGCTGGGAGGTCAAAGATGTGGCTATCCTATACAGCAACTTGCACATTCCTATTTTTAATGTTATAAATAAAAAAAAAACAACCCACCCGCAAATGAACAGTTTATCATGTCTGAATTATCTACCCCTGGAGATACATCATCCTCCCAACCCAGCTTGTCAAGGTTAGACCATGTAGCAGGGCTGTGACAAAGATCCAGAAAGAGGGCGCAGATGGACACATATATGCAGTCACTCCTGCTTATATTGTGTGTACCATCATTTCAGAGAAAATGCATATCCCTGCTTTACTTGCCTTATTTGGGCAGTGGAGGCATTTTCCCTGATTGCTTGTGATGCTGTGTTCTTGAGTCACAGAGGGTGCGCAATTAGCAGGGCTTGTTTTAGCTGTTGGGACTTTGCTTGCTACATGCACAGTTTTGGACATGCTTCTGGAAGGTCCTCTTTCAGAATGAAAAGATCACAAAGGAATTTCATCTCTTATTTTTTATTCCTTCTCAAAACCAAACAGAGATCTTTCCATGTTTGTTAAAAAATTGCTGAGGGCTGTATCCTGAACTGCTCTTCTCAGTTCCCCAGGGGAGATACTATAGTGACTCATGGTCATACACATCCAGCCAATCTTTCACTACACATTGTACACTGTGAATAGTAATGTCTGACTTTGGGCCACAGTTTAGAGAACATAAAATTGGGCAATTTGCAGTAAAATTTGGATTTAGACACATTACTGCTAGTCTCCATCATTCCCGGTATAGCAGACGGTGAAAAAAGGCATTAAAATAATAAATTGTCCACCGAAAAAGCTGTAAATCCAGACCGTGCTATGAATTTAGCACCGCAGAACTGCCTTAATGAGCCATGGGCTGCCACCTACTGACATGCTGTTCAGCAGGAGACTGAAAGCAAGACGGCTGTAATGTTAGAAATAGTACGAGATTCACTGACAAGCCGCAGAGGTGCGAAGAAATAGGTAAGGAGGAAAATCATTAGTCTGCTCATGTTTGGAGTAGGAAATAACAGCTGCGGCTCAGGGAGGTGGTGTTGTCATACTGTAGCTGCTTAAACATCACATAACTTTGTGGTAAGATTTTTTTCTTAGGATTTATTTGGAACTGACCTTCACTGTCGAAAATGGGCATGATATTTGGTCAGCACAGTCACGCCAGAGGAATGGGTGCTACAAACAAAGGAGACAGAAAGGCATTCATTTGACCCAGTACAACTTAAAAGAGTTCAAAATGGAGTCAATATGCTCAAAAGCAGAAAAGAAGAAAGGCAACCACTTTGGAGTGTTAGACAAGTCTCGAGATTGTGAGAGTTTGATTTAATACTGCTAAACTACTAAAGGAGTTATTATTTGACATTATCCATGTAATTACCTTAATAAAGGAACAATGCAATTTTGTTATTAAAAATATTTAGATTTCAATGCTTATATAGTAAAAGAAATACAAAATTCTGCTGTTGAATGGACAGTGTAAAGAATTACATTGGTTATATACCACCAGAATTCAGCTTCTGCTTGAAAGAACAAAAGCCTTAAATAGCACAGCAAAGGGATTTAAAATGAAAGCAAAGGTAAGTTATTTTTCACTTCCACTTCGTATCTGCCATTATGGAAGGTACTGATATACCTATATTTCCCAAAACCTTTTACAGTGTGTTCAGGAAAGGATTAGTTCACTATTTCTGGACTCTGAACCGGGACTCATCTTACATAGTTTCAGACACTTACATTGTCCCTTTGTACACTTTCTGCTGGATAGCAGACTGTCCAAGTGCCTTAAAAATAGCTGCTTGAAAATATACTATTCACGTCTCCTGCTTTAAACATAGTTGTAAGGGTGAGATGAGTTGTGTTCCTTGCCGCTGGTGGTGAATGAAACTGGCACAGCAGGTTCAGATGAGCCCACCACATCTCCCATCTGAGTTCTTGGAGAGCGGACACGACTGGAAAAGGCAGAAGAACATTTTCCAAGTATCCTACCACTATCTGCTGCTCTTGATTTAGAAAAGCTATGCAGAAAGGGAGAAAAAGAGAGTTAATGTCTCTAACCAGGTCTCTACATGATCTTGGAGAAAGCAGCTGTGAGAGCATCTGCCAGCATAAGGCGACCATTGGTGCCCAAAAGCTTTGCAGGCAGCTCATTGGGGTGTAGGGGGTCAGTCTCATGGTCTGCTCTCCTCATGGGGTGCCCTTCACTTGTACCAGGGCAACACTGGCTGCTCCTGCCTATGCAGACTTTAGCTCTTGGTTTAGCATGGCAGTGGGCCAGCTCTCAAACACTGTGCAGACTATTTTTCCTTCCTTCAATTCTTGGCTTTTCTGTTGTCAGAAGAATCAAAAAAGCCAAAGAGGGTGATAGTTCTCATGAGAAGGACATGCAGTCACCAAGACCCAGACTGAAACAAGCAATTATTTCCCAGGTGAGAACATTTCAATGACAGGCTGCCTTAGGATAAGAGAGCAACAGGAACAGAGGAGGGGGGAACACAGTCTGTTTGCATGGGAATATGCTTCAGGAACTTAAAAATTCAAATAAAAGCTAATGAAAATTCAGGCTTTAATTTTTTTCCCTATAACTAACCTCCTTACATCTCACAGCTGATTGATAATTTGCTTTGACATCTGAGTTGCAAAAAAGAAGGGAGAAAAAGGGAAACTCATGGCAATATGCCACCTAATTATATCTACAACACAGAATCACTGCTTCAGCTGTATCTGACAAACATCAGGGAAGCTTTAAACCTGGCTATGCATGAAATTTCTAACAGACTTACCACATGTGTGAAAATTGCCTGCAAAACATTGAAAAGGATAAATTCTATGCTTTATTGTGTTCTAATTAAATAGACAATGAGGCACCATATCTGGATTTCTTTTTTAAACCTTAGATACTTGTATATCTCATTACAATAATTAACAATACCACTGCAAGTGAAAATCAGTTTTGAGAGGGCTGATACTCAAGTTATCATGAAAGAGAATAGTGAGGAGAATTGCTTTCTACGTGGAGAAAAGCAAGCTGTGCAATTTCAAAAATAATTATCATGACTGTGAAAAATCTGCTTGGCAGCTCATTTCATTTGTGTCTCAGGGTTGCCATTCTTTCTTTTCAAAGATTTCTTGCTAGGTCTAAATACAGACCTCCAGTCTGAAGTTAATTCCCCACTTCAACTTTTAGATTCACTTTTGAAGAGAACTGGGAAAGAATTATGTTTGATGACTTCCATGATACTCAGCATTTAACTGTACTTCATTTTCACTCCTGGATGTAGACTTCAAAGTGCCACAAAGCTATTAATCCATCCTTCAGTGTTTGCCATTTATTCCTTGTTCTGCTGTGGTTGGCAGCAGAACATGCCAAGAGAGAAAGTCTGGCCTTAGCAGGGACAGCAAGAGCACGTGTTCAAGGAATTTGCACTCTGAGGTCTTGCTTTTGTGATTGTTTGTGCAAATGCCTAATTTCACTCTCCTTAGCAGTCTGAATGTATGCATCAGGGTATACTGTTTTTTAATTAAAAGAGGAAAATAAGGAACTCTTATAAATGATTTCAAACATTAAGCTTGGTTGTAAAGAATCTCTCGATCCTTTACAATGTAAAAACAGCACTCTGTTGATCACATACAGTTCTGGCCTAATTTGGTTTTAATGCATTGCTATGGAGAGTGTCAAGGGTATCACTATAAAGGAAATTGGAATGAGCAGTGCTGATTATGGACTCCTGTTAGAACTATGTACTTGAAATAAAACTAAACTATGCTCTAGTAAATTTTGTCTTTGCTCTGACCCCTGGAAAAGAAAAAAGAACCAAAAAAACCCAGAGGTTAATGACCTCCTAAAAATGAACAGGCTTGCACAAAGATATTTCTGATACTTTTCAAATCTATTTGAAAATGTATTATTCTGTGAAGGACATGACATTAGGCATTTTTTTTTTCTCTCATGCTGCCTGTTTTGTCTGTAAAGAGTAACTTTTAAAATTAATTTTTGATGCCAAATCTCTATTGAAACACATTTAAACATGTGCATAGCTAAGAGAATGGCAAAATGTGGTCAGAATAAAGCCCAGGCTGATGGGGAAGGCGTCCCTCACCCAGGGAGAAAGAGGGGCAAAAACTCATCTGGGAATATGGGGTTTTGTAAAAAAATTGTCTATGGTTGCAGAACACACCACTTATCAAAAGAGGACCTCTTTCTTTTGTTGTGCTTCTTGGTCCCACCTTCTTGTTGCCTTCATTTATCTTTCACTACCTTGACAGTAAGCTTTTGGTGCCAATGAATCTCCTCTTGTATGTGTAGCTGTGAGCCTTTGATGTGAATAGGCAGAGGGGCATGTGGTGCTTTCTGTTTCAGCATAACAGTAATTAATACTGTGATGGCTGGCACTGAATGCAGCAGGAATTCCGCCTTAATTTGAAAAAGCATATTGAAAATTTTACACATGTATCACAGGTATTGTATAATGACAAATTTGAGAGTAACAGTGAAAGTCTCTGATTTATGCAAGGCTTGTTACATCTGTTGACCACTCCATAAATGCTTCATGAGATTTTTTTTTTTTTTTTTTATATTTGCATGGATTTATACTGTATACTTTGGGTGGCTTTTTAAAGAAATGTGACATTAGTCTCACGGTCTCTATTTTGGAGGAAGTTCTCTCCATAAGCACTAATATGGGACAAGTCTCACTTTGTCCACATCCAACTAGAAGAGCAGGGAAGATATGTCTCTGAACACTTTGGCCTGGAGACCAAATATCCCACATCTGGGGGAAGTGATCAAACTGCCAAGGTAGTGATACAAAATCAGGGCAATGGTTTTTTGCCCCTGATGGACCATGGACAGCTGATATGTGAAGTCTAGGGTTTGTTCTGCTCAGTTGTGGGGTCTGAACAACTCCTTGGTTCCCGAGAATTGTCCTGCACCAAGTGTGTTGATGGTGACAAGACAGCTTCTGTTTTGAAGCAGAGCAGATGAAATGTCAAAGAAAGCAAAATTTTCTTTAGCAAACTCTTTTTATTCCAATGAGCACATCTTAGTTTCTTGTTAGTGGATATGAACGTACTGAAAGGAGACCTCGCTTCTAACATCTGAAGGATGATGCGATCCCTGGTTCTCAAAACAGCTGGAAACACTGTTTTCTTTTCTTACAACTCTGACAGCTCTCCTCTCTTGCAACTATATTTATTGATTAACTGGTACTAGTCCAATGTTTAGAAAAGCAACTTGGGAGGTAGTTTTTTATAAAATATTTTATATGAAATAAACTTTACTGTATTATAAAGCTTCATGTCACACCCTGAGTGTTACTACTGGCAAATCAACATCAGAACCTGCATGATGATTTTTACATTCTCTTCTTAAAATCAGAAAAGGATTTTTGCTCTTCAACTGTTATGTTCTAATTTTCCTCCTCATCACATGCTAGTAAACGTAGCAGAATAGAAAGGCACTACCATTCCTTTTCCTGAACATCAGAGAAAACTCCATGTACCTATGCACTTCAGTGCAAAGCATGTATTCAGGTGTTAATGGCCATTGTGTGACGCTGACTGATCCCTCCGTGACTGACTCTCTCTGCTTGTGGGAAGCAGAGTTGTTTCTGTCCCTCCATTTCTCCTGCTGTAGCTGTGGCTCACCTTTTGGTTAGACTTTTCTCACACGGTGCTAATCACCAGCTTTGGTCACAGGAGTCTGTCACGTCAGCAAGTTGGGGAAAACTCTGCAATGGTGGATAAGATACTGGCTGGATTTGTACAAGAAACACAGATCTGATTTCAGCTGTTTTGAATGTGTCCTCTATCAGCAAAAATGAAACGACGTTTCCATGGCTGCTTGCAATAATTAGTTATACTTTAACAGAAAATTTTTCAACACTGCAAAAAAAGGAAACGTAAATATATTTGTTATCTATGATTTTCAAAATAAATGTACATCTTAGGGAAGAGCAAAAAGGCTTTTCGTATATGGCTGGAAAAAAAGTTAAAGGACCTTTTTTGACCTTTTCACTACAAGACTTTTATTTTCCTTTCAAGACTACAGACATCGTGTGACCACTAAGTATCTGTTTATTGCTTTTGTTTCGCCTGTTTTGCTGCAGCAGGGTGGATACTGCCACCCCCTACTTCAGAGCTACTTCTCTGTGAGCTGCAATGCTGCTGAGCCCTGGGCCAGCTCTCAGCACAGTTGGCTGCACGGCTTTATACTCAGTATATGGCTCCCCAGGGACCTCCTCAGATACTTCAGCTCTGCTTCTCAGCTTCTGGCGTCTGGACTTTAAGCATTTACATTTAACACGCACTGTCTTCCAGACCTTACTGAAACGGGACAAACAGATACACAGTTTGGTCCTGCTTTTGAATCTGAAACACATTAAACAGTCTAGGCTTTAAATCCTTGGGCTGGATGAAGGGAGAGTTTATCAGGGAAAAGATTAGGTTTAAACCTAGCATTTCCATGTTGATAACAGCATTATTATTGCCATCAAGTGCATGCACTGCCTATCTCCCTGGTAAGTAGCTCGTCGTATCATTCAGCTTCAAGGTCTGTTCACAGGATTTTTTGCTGCTCTCTTGTTAGCTTTGGATTGACCTTGCTTTCTTCCCCTTCAGTTTTTGTTTGTCTGAGGAACAAGTTTTAGAAAAATTTTGTAAGTGTTTACAAAAACGAAGCTAAATCTACTCAAGTTGTCTCATGTCATGGGGCACAAATGCTTCAGCAAAAAATCTAAGGTATGTTATACAGTTATATTTTAAGTATATACATTTCAGCAGGTAACATTTAATATTTGATATATCTTAGGTGTGGCTGTTGCAAGGGGAAGAGTATCAGTGTTCTTGTTGGCTGAAACTTTACAGCAAGCAGATACTTATACATCCATTCATACTTATGCTTTCTCTTAGCCTCTGCAGTTAACCTAATCCAGTTGCCCGTGGTGCTTCTTGGAGGCCAGCCAAGGTCCTGGGGCATGGAGCTGGGCTTGTGTCCAATGTGTTTGAATGATTTGTGGGTGCCCATACAAAGAATATCTGCAAAACCTTTCTTTTTTTTTTTTTTTTTTCACATTATACAGTCTGACACCTTCAAGGATTTTCATCATGTCCTCTTCTTTGGCCTCCAACAGTGCTGCTCTTTCTGCAGCTTCTCAACAGTGTCTGTGTCCTTCATTCTTATCAAAGGTTACATTCTCTCTTAGTTCTACCAGCAGCATCTCTGTTGTTTAAGACCAATTTCGCATGCAGCTGTTTCTCTTATCACAAGCCAAAAGTTGAAATGGCCAGACCTCTACAAAGCCATTGTTCTTTGTCCAGTTCTACAGGTTGTGCCTGGTCAATGTCATGCATCTTGGGTTTTTATAATCTGACACCCTTAAGTGACATACTATATATTTTTAAATTATCATTATTGTTTCTTGGTTGTAGCCCTACATCCATTTCCTACATGTATGTCACTATTAACATTCTATCCACCTCTCACTTGGATTCAGAATTACACAAAGTAGGGGTTATTTCAGGACCTGACTCGAAGTATTTCCTATAGGCCCTAAGATTATAATCTGCATAGTCAGTCCAGGGAAAGTTCAGATGCTGCTTCTCTCTTCAAACAGCCTAGTTTTCAAGCTCAGAAAACTGCCCTAGAATCCGTAAGCTGAATAATGTTGTAGCAGGATAGCGCTGTTAAATCTGTGCTTTGACGTTATGCAGTGGTTAAATATATTCAACTCTAAGTCATTATCTACTGACTGTAAATCTAGTGAACAGTTTTCAATCATATGAAGAACCTGTCCTATCCTGAACAATTGTTTAAATGAAAATCTGCAATTAACACGGGTGGCTGCTGCATTTTGCTTGGCAAAGTCTCATTGACAATCTTTGGTGGCCAGTGTTACAAATAGCTTTGCAGTCATATAGAATCATAAATTACAACTTGAATTGAAACTATATGTGCTGAATGATTTGTCTTCAATACACAGAACTTCAAATGGTTTGAAAAATGGACTGAAATTTCTCTTGGTTGCACAACAACACTGATCCTCATAAGATGGAAAACCTTTCATATCTCCTTTTAAAAGCCTAGTGTGTTGCCATAAAATGAATTGTTTCATATGAATGTCTTAGTTCTATGACTAATGGTAAAACTGAAGAATTCTTTTTATGACACAGGAAAATATTTAGCTCTATCAAAAAGCAAATGCCAAAAGGACAAGTGAGATGTTCATCAGACAACAAAATTTGAGAAAGAAGAATTTAGTGGTGGCCAAAGATTACAGTTTTGCAAATTCTGGTTTTTGCTCTGCTTGCTTTTCTCTCTGAGTGTTATTTCTGTAACTGTGATAATGTTAATAGCTGTAGAATAAAAATTGCTACAGGAGAAGGGGATTTGTGTGTGTGTGTCTGATGGCTTTATGACTACGTATAAGCTGGGAGTGGGTTCAGGTGGAGTGTGAGACATAAGTTTTATAACAGTAGTCTCTCAGCAGTCCCCTCATAACACAACAGCACCTCACTCAAGAACAAGTGGAGCTCCCCACTCATGTCTTGCTCTGCACAGCTCCCTCACTCCTTGGCTTTCTCTTAGTTAAGCCATGTGCCTTCAGCTTTGTGTACTCTTCACTCACGTCTATAGCACTGCCTCAGTGGGTCCAACTCACCTTTGTTGACTTCAGGCCCTACCTGAATCATGAGGAAATGGCTATGGTACAACTCACAGATGCCATTTAGGTTTCTCCAGCGTACCTGAGACACTTGCCTGGGACTGTCACGTATACCACGGGATTTAGGAAAGATCTGTACTTTTCCAAAGGGGGAGGTGCAGACCAGGTGGATACTCTATGCCATTCAAAATAGTGCTGGCTACAAGTGCTCAGGCAACTAAATCACACTCTAAGACCCTTTCTATTATCAAGGGGGAGCAATGATAATTTTTGGAGGGTGGTTCAAGATACTAGGTAAATTGACTTTTTCTGTTGACTGCAGAAGACTCTTCATATGATAATGCTCCCAACATTAAGCATCTCAGTTTGATTAGATCTGTTTGTACATCTCGCTGTTCCAGATGACAAGGTAACTGTGAAGAAAAGCATATGCTGATTTTAATTAGTTTCTGATTAGATCTAGGCAAAGTGTTTTTCTCTGAGTAATGTATTTACAAAAAAAACCCTACTGTTTCAAGGTGGCTGAAAATAATTCATGATGTTTGTCTCAGTTTTGCCGAAAGACTGGGTTACATAAAAATGACAGCATGCTGTAAGGAAAATCAAAGGAGTTTACTTTGATCTTTTTTGAAATGGTTGTTTCCACATTTGTCTGCAGAGTGAGGTTCTTATACTGACAGGAGAAAAAGGGGACAGACACCACGTTGCCAGAAGAGGAGAAACGTGCTGCCTCTTCTTCCTCAAACTTCTGTGAATAGCCTGCTGATAGTAATTTAATGCCTTATTTATTCTTCAAATCCTGATTAAAAGCCTCTTAGTCCTTGGCGTGGGTGAGCTGGATGTGCTGGAGCTGCACCTCTGCAGGATGTTGCAGACAAGGGTTCACCTTCTTCCCCTGCCTAAAGATCCTTCTTGCCCTTCCAATGGATGTGAAGTGAAAATGAGTGTCCTTTGACGGTGTTGTCCAGCCTTTTCTGCTGACTCTTGGCTTTGTAAACATAACTCCAGGAGGACCTGGATTAGACAAAGGATTGGGGCTTAAATTTCCTTCTTACTGAATCATTCTCATTCTGCTTTGAGTATTTCAGAATATTACACAAAACAGGCATCAAGGGGAGGAATTAGAACACCATCAAGGAACAGCCCACAGCTTGGTGTTTAGGAAACTCTCCTGGAACGGAGCAATCCATTTGGTGGGTCCCACATCCCTAACGTGGATGTTGTAACCATCAGGCTGCTGGCCATGACATGTGCTGCCTCCTTCAGCAGGCTTGTGAGACTAGCCTTTTGTTACCATTCTCTTTCCCTTTTTTCTTTGCCTCTGGAGGGAAAATGCCAGGATGACAGCACATTTTTCAGAGGTATTGTTTTGCTGGCTTGTTTTGACAAGGATTGGTGCATAGCATGGCTCCATCCCCGCGAATGTATCTGTGTGTTAAATAATGAGCAACAGATCTTGCATAACATTCCAACTCATTACAGAAAAGGCAGGGAGAAGAGAACCCAAGATAGCTTAGCCTAAGCAGTCAGGACTGCTAAGGCTTTAAGAAACACCTAAGTATCTCCATTAGATAAAGAAGGAATAAACAATGAGTCAAGGAGGGAAGGACCTCTTCCCTCAGTGCTGATCCTATTGAGCTGCAATACAAATATCTAAGGAGGTAGGGTCAAAGGCTCTCCCTTCATCTTCACTGCATGCACTGGCAATGGCTAGAGAAAACAGTTGCAGTGACATTAAAATATAGTAATAAAGTATTAGTAAGAGATTTTGGGAAGTCAGTCTATTGGGGATCTTGAATAAATTGCCTTTTAAAGGCTTTCTGTGTATCAACAGGGATTGTTGTAGAGGATATGTTTAATTTATTTACTTGCTGTATTAAATTAGATAATTTACACAAATAATCAGCCATAAATTGGCCATGGAGCGAAGCAACATAACCTCTGTGAATTAGTTTATCTATGACCTGTTTTAAGCTACCTGATAAGACTTTGATGCAGAATTAATTAATTAAACAGGGCAAATGTTATCAGTCTGAATGAGGTTCTAGCTCACTCATCCTATGAATCATAGCTGTAGGTGTTCATCTCATTGGCCATGCATTGCTCCATGATATACTCCTTATCTGAAAGACTGCTTGCTCCCTCTCAAAAAAAAAAAAATCTATAAAATATTCAGTTTGATACCCATCGACCCAGTTGCTTATTTCTATACTGCTGAACTCATTTCCTCTGAGGTAATTGAGTCAATCAGTTTCTCATTATATAGCAGATCCAGCTTTGGCATTTTAATTTTAGATACTCAATAATTTCTAGCCTGCCAGATTCTAACTTTGATGTACACATCTCTTTATTACTGTATATTAACAATTTCCTTATTATTAATTTTGATGCCGTTGATATTTGATCACTAAGAAACACCTAACCATTACTTGTGAATTGCCCTGGGTTTTGAATTATTTTTATAATGCATTTATTATTAATACATATGCATGAATAGAAATGGAAAGTAGACATACAGACTTTTACATACAAAATTATGGACAGTAAAACTCAGTTTGGTGGAAAGCTAAAAAACTATTTGGCAGTTGTTATAGCTAAAGAATAACCAAATATTTAAACGTCTATATTCAAAAGACATTTACAATATTATTTGTTACTGTTAACACATGTATTCAGCAACTAGGAGAGGGACAGGTACTTAAAGGGAAATAAAACAGGATATACAATATTAGACACATAGTTTTAGACATAAATTGAGATGCACGAGTATTTAGATGGTGTGAAAGAGAGAGAGGAGTGGGAAGAGAAAAACATTGCTACCACATAGCACCTTCATTTTCCAAAATACTCTGTTTTTCTCAAGGAAGCCTTTCTGCCTCCTTTTTTCTTCTCCATTTAACAGTGAAAACTTTCAGCATGGAATCCCAGAAAATCCCTTTGCATGTCTGTATAAAAAGTCCTCTACTTGAAGAAGATCTAAAATGTCACCTTTTGAGTTTCCTGACTTTTGACATTTTAACCCCCTTTTCTTCCAGATTTTGGCTGGGATAAGTGAGCACTGAAAAGATAACTTTCAAGGCAACGTTCAGCTAGTGCCAGCTCACTATCTTGGGCCCTGAAGCTATCCTTTAGCTGGAGTTATACTGAGTTAGTGTATTCTGCTTGGGAGCTGTGACTCATGAATATAAACATATTTTTATTTAAGCACTTAGATCATGTTGTTGTCCTGTGCTTTTAGTGTATTTGGCCAACTTGAATATGTGGCTTGGTTATATCCTGATTGCACAGGGATAGAGGGGCATGTGCAAACTAATGCTCCTTTACCCTGCTGCAAGCAGCATATTCGTGACTGCAGTGTTCTGGAGACTGAGCCTTTTCCTGGCCTGACTGATCCCAGGATGAAGGGTGTTACAGCAGGCATTGCCTGCTGAGGTTCTGCTTACACAACTGGCCTTTGCTGCTGAATCACAAGCAATTATGGATTTTATCTGACAAACTGATATTCATGCTTTGTCTTTCCGAGTGCTAAGAAGCTGCATGTGAATTTAATGCTGGGGATGAGTCCGCTGCTGTAACCAGAAATGTGAAAAACACACCTGCAGTGTGAAAAACACATTTCCAGCATAAAAAAGTAGAAAATGAAGGAGTTAGTGACAACAGGTCAGACAAGTCAAAGCAACCTATCCTTTCTGGGAAAGGTTGGTCCTGTGCACACAAGAGGGGAAGAAATATTGAGCCAATGAATTTGCATAAATTAACTTTTGGCATTACCATCCCTCTTGGGATTTTAAACACTATAATACTAGCAAAATGCAGACAGATACTTCAGTTCATAGTATCTTCATTAAATTAAAACATACTCCAAACAAACAAACAAGCAAAAAACAATGAAAAGAAAAAGGTGAAAGGCCACTAGAAGTATACAAAAGGGAAGAGAGTGACTTCTGGGGAATCTTTTCCTCTGTCTCATTTCTCTTGTGTGTTGGAAATTTCATCCCAGCAAGTCATACTTTCTTGTCAAAGGCTTTACTTTGAACACACACCTCTGAAGACAAGCTTTAGCTTCTGCCAAAAGAAAACAGCGCTCCCAGATAAAATCTTCTCCACTGTCATTCTCCAAACCTAAAGAATTCATATGATCATCAGATCCTTCCTAGAGTCCTCTCAGAGCAATTTCTGTCCCTGCAAAATGCCTCTTGTTTTCTTGCTCTTCTGATCCAACATAATCCAGTTATTGCTTCCCCTGGTTTTCTGCAGTTGTTTCCTGCAGACAATAGTACGTAGGCAGTAGTACAGTAAGCAGTACCTGGTAGTACCAAATACCCAGGATGGAGCTAAATCATGAGCTTCAGGTCTATGAAACAACTCTTAATGCTTGGAAGCTCTGAGCTGTTGGCACTAATTCCAGAAACCAAAAAGTCTCTAATTAATATGCATTCATGTTTTTTTCTAGTGAGCATAAAATACATTGATTAGCAGGCACTTCCAGAGTGCTCTTCTCCTACATGTTAAGGAACAAGGCAATTAAAAGGTAAATTGTGTTTCATGTATTGTGCATTAATAGATCAGTTCTCACCTAGTACCAGCAGAAGAGACAGCACTCAGATTGTTTGCTACTGTGTTTCTAATATAAGATGACCCCTGAAATGTGACACTGTATTTAAAGGTGACCTAAGAGCCATTTAGAGAAAATTTCATACAGGATAAAAATGCTGATGAAGTGTTTATAAATATTTACATATTTGTTAAGAACATGAAACTCAGCACTAATTTTAGCACTGTGGTAACACCAAAGAGGGCAGGATACTTTTATGGTTATTCTGAACTTTACTGTGTGTGAACATATGGTAGGCATCACTGAGCTAGAGGTCTTACGCTGTCCTTGGAGAGCAGTATATGTAAAGATGAGATTTGTGATCCTGTGAACTACTCTGCACTGCAGACTGTGTCTCTGGCAAGCTGTCATCAATGACCTGGGGTGAAATGTCTTCCAAATTACTGTTCTCTCCGTGCTTTACATAGTTTCAAGAATACTGCCTGTGAGAAGGCAAGAATGAAAAATCAAAACAAGCAGGCTAACTTAAATTCATCATCGTGAGGGAATCAGCTGTACACATGTACTGTGGAGAAATATGGATGGGTTCCCTAGATCACATTCCTTAAAAGGCCACTGAGAGGAACAAGCATCTCCAGTCTAAACAAGTGAGGAAAAAGCAGCTCCCACCCTAAATAATATGTTAAAGGTAGATTGGACAAATCGTATCTGAAAATATACCTTCTATCCAGGCACTTGGGATGACTAACTTAGATGTAGGTTATAGACACTGGAAATATCAGGTAAGGATGAATGCCTCTTTGTCTGACTCCTCATTTTTCAGAGTATGGATATTATAAAATATTTATTGCTCTAGGGGCTTTTGATCAGTCCCAAAAGTTATTTGCTTATGACCCTGCCTTTTCTGCTGAGCTAAGCACACATGTAGCTTTTCTGTTTTGAGTCTACTTCAAGTAGATGAATGTTGCACCATTTCAGTGTTGTCCCTTACTGCGTTTAAAGTTATCATTTTTCTTGAGGAGAGAACTGAGCATACAGTGTAGAATTTAATTTAATTATACTTCTAGATGTGTATATCAGCAAAAGCTTGTTTTGTAGAGCACATTTTGTGAAGAATTGAGGACCATGAAATATAAGATGGTTTAGCATTTCTCATTTGCTATGTCATTATGCTGCTGAAGAAGAGAAGTTAGTTTACTTACTTACTGTTTATGAGGTACCCAAATGCTGTACTAACTACTACTTTTCTGAGCAGGATATATGTTTCTACATCTTTAGATGAAGAAAAAAGATTGAATTGTACTGAAACTGCTTAGTTTCTCAAGTCAAGTGAAATTTGGATTTGTGACACACTACAAATATATAATTAGAGGAGGCAGCATACAACCCTAATAGGAAGTTCAGGTCCTTCTGCTACGAAGACGTGCATTTTTTATTACAATATACTAATCTCTTTATAATGAAAACAGAGGAGTCTCAAAGCAATTCAGATGCATTTCTCTAGCAACGATCAAAAGATCATCTTGCCCAGTAAATTTTTGTTGCATACAAGCTATCAGGACATCAGCTGGTAGGAAATAATTTTGTTTCATGCTGTTTATCACCAGTGCCATGACATCTGCCAGTCTCAGTGTCTCATATTTTCCGGCACCAGTTATGTGAGGGCTCCAAAGCTCAAGCCTCCTGTATTTCCTGGAAGGAAGAAACCTGGGGAGAAAATGAAGAGATCTGTCATAAGCCTGTGCAGCTCACTCTGGTTCTTGCATTATCCTGCACTTAAAGAGAGGCCTTGAACTCTTGACAGCTTTATGAAGCAATGTTCATCAGTTCTTTGTTCCAAGCAGCACTTGTTTTGCTAACTTGAGTCATCTCGATGTTAAGTGCCTGGACTCTCTTTCCAGTTAATGAAGAGAAATTGTTACCTTCTCAGTGTAGTTCATTTCTGCTGATTTAGACATCTTGGCTGGGGCTTGTCCTCCACCCCCCTGTTTGTATGGGACCTGTGGCTAAGTAAAAAAAGTCAATGTACTCGTGTATGGGTGGTTCCTCTGGAGCCTTTCATGAGGAATAAATGTTCAACAAAAGAAAAAAAGAGAAATGGAGAAACGTTTCTACTTGAGTGAGAGTAAAAGATCATCCTTACCTATAGTTGGAAAAAAGAGGCATGAGAATCAGTATGTGAGAGAAAGGTAGAAGATGGTTAAAGTGAGGAAAAAGTGGCTATTTCCAAACATACTAGACAGCCAACTCACTCTGGATCTGCTTCCATTTAATTTAACGGTAACACTTCTGCCTATTTCAAGGAATGGGATAAAGCCAGACAACATTGCAGATGAACACATATCCATTAGGAAATTAATGATCATTGTGATAAGAATGTTTGGAAGGGTGAAAATCAGGCTGCTTTTAAACATTAAAATGTAACGTCACTAAATTAAGTAATTAATATCATGCTTCTTGATCACGGCTAAATCTTACTGTTTTGTACACAAACCTGTTAGTCTTTAACACTTACCCTGAATTAGCTGTGAGCATACAATATCAAGGAGCTGATGCCGTGTAGTTGTGACTAAAGGAATCCACACAACAAATGTTAGTCTTAATCCCAGGGGCTCATGCATCAAGTTCCCGATCCCACGCGTATGAAAGCCAATAAATACCATAGGACTGTTCTTTTTAAGTACTTCCTTAAATGCACTTTTTGATGAGGTTAGGGTATTGAGGTGCAGTGTTCATAACCACATGATGTGCAGTGAGACTAAATTAAGATTCTCATTTTTTTTTTAACTGCTCAACATTGTGAGCAGTACAGACTGATACAGTCTGTAGAAGTTTCATTTGGATCAAAGGCAATGCTTGTAATGTGCCTAAAAATGTAAACCTTGGACAGTTCTGACCTCTAAATTATCTAAATTCCAATGAACAGTAGCTATAGTGCTATTTTATTTCACGATGCCATACTCATTTATCAGCAAGTATCTTGAACTTTATCCCTTTTTGATTTTATAGAGTTAACAGTTGATGAAATCAGAACAGTGCAGTGCAGGCAGTATTGCTGAAACTCTTGTAATGATTAGCTTGACAACATATCCTTAAAGTGAACAGCAGAAATTTACTCCAAATTTTTTTTTTTTTTAAACGTATCCATGAGAGGACGTGGTCATAAGTAAAGAACAATTTTGTGAAATTAAGCTTCAAATTACTTCTATACTTTCTTTTTATGTTTTCTGAGTGGGCTCTGAAAATCTCTCTTGAAACTCAGGGACAGTTCATTCACACTTTCTAACTTTTTGCAGGTATTTGCTCTGACTAGGGCTGTGGAGTGAAACTGAGTGAGTTTCAACATGGTGTTACGTTTATCTTCCCATTGTGCATAAAGGGAGCTTAGGAAAATCAGGCTCAGCTGGAAATATTAAGTGAGTGCCTAAAAGCAGCTGGTGGAAAGCTCACCCTGTTCGTTGTTGGCCAGTGATTTTCCAGAATGACAAGGCAAGTGTTTGTGCCACACTTGCCTTGCTACTATCTGATGCTTCATGCATCCCTGTACAAGTTTTAAAAGGAGTGACAATATGGACAGAATGAAACTACAAGTCTCTGGAATCACTTTGCCTTTTTTTTTGTAGAAAACCAGATGGATACATCAAAAGACCAATCTTTGTCATGTGGAATATTTTTGGGGATAATGCAAATTGTTGCAATTACTGTGAAATAGGGGTAGAGCAGATGAAGGTTTCAGTTTTAACAGTTACATAGACTTCTCTCTCATACCAGTAGGAGATAAAGATTAAATCTGGCATGTTTTCTCCCCACTAATGCTGCTATGTAATTTTCATTTTCTTGGCAAAAATGTATATGAAAATAGTACACTAAATGTTAGTATTTAACCTTTTTGCATTTTATTTGAAAGTGAATATGCTTTCACAAAATTATTATAAAAAAAGATTTAGCTATATAACTTTCGTCTAGGTACAAGGATTCATTATTTTCATGACTGTCAGTCTCACTGTTATTTAAAGAGGTCTTATGTATTGAGTTTCAGAAAAGCACAGGAAGGAGGAGGGTTTATGGGAAAGGCAACCTGTCTCACTGAGTCATATGCAAATATCTTCTGATCTCTCCTGATATGACATCAGCAAATTTCAAGGCATGGGAAAAAACACAAAAGTGAATGAGTGCCAGAACATGCTAGAGAGAATAGAAAGCTTATGCGAGACTGGGAATCAAAAGAATCTGAAGTGTTCATATTTAGTAGGCCAGCAGTGTGCTGATTCACACACATGCTTCATCCTCTTGGCTGGGGTGCAGAAGTACAGCAATTGATCCTTTTGCTTCTTTCAAAATGTTATTTCACCATGAAAAAAATTCTTTGCTTTCCTGACAATCAAGAACTGTAAAAGGTGCTACTCACAATTCAGAGGTTCACTCAGAAACATCTGGGGGGTTTTTGTGTGATAACAGCCTCTGGAGGCATCCCCTGCACATTCTGCTATGATTTGGGGACAGCCCCTCACACTGAAGTCCCCTGGGGCTTTCCTGTCTGTTCTTTCACAATGTTATCATGCAAAACTCCAACAAGAATGCCTGATATGATCCCTCCAAATGGGATCAAGAAGGACACAGAGCTCTCAGGAGCCACAGGTCCTCCATTTGTCTCGTGGTGGCAGCCATCCAGCAGCCTAGCCTGTCTCTGCCCAGAACTGGTACCAGCCTTGATCCTTCCTTGCAGGAAGGTAGTGGTGGCCTTAGTTGTTTGTTTGTTTCTTTGTTTTTCTTTCCTTTTTTTTTTTTTTTTTTTTTTTTTTTTTTTTTTTTTTTTTTTTTTTTTTTTTTTTTTTTTTTTTTTTTTTTTTTTTTTTTTTTTTTTTTTTTTTTTTTTTTTTTTTTTTGTTTGTTTGTTTGTTTTTGATGGCTTATTAACCTTTTAGCTCCTATCTGTGCCTGTCATATTCTGGTAACATGTTTTAGACCTAAAGCCAGAGATTTTAAATCGGTTATCTAAATTGCATAAATTGATGCTTTTACTTGTTGTTTTTTGTACATTCAAATTACATTTACATGTATAAATGGTTATTTAAATATGTTCAGCATATTTTTAAAAATTATTAGTGATTTTCATGTAGACAATGTACTGCCTTAGTGCCAGTAATTGAGTGGCAATGGTTTTTAGTGACAGAAAAACACTGGAGTTAGACTTGAATAATTTATGGGAATTATTTTGAAGCTTGGTTTTGCTTCTCTAGGTTTTTTATGGCTTCCTTTTTAAAGTATTCATAGGCAAAAAGAGACATGAAGGAAGAGCTAGATGAGAAAAAGACCAAAATTAATTTTGTATCAACTATTAAAAAACATCTCAGATTCTTCAAAAAATGGTTACTTAATTAAACAAGAAATGCAGAATATACATGACGATTCTTGCAGTGAACACAGAATTTTAAAGATACCTCTTAATAGCAAATTCCAGAACTTTGAAAAAGTGATTTGAAGAATATAAGACACAAGTGATATTAATTCTTAAAGAAGAATTTGAAAGTCTTCAAGTGGAGATAAAGCATGAGCTTGTATCAAAACTTAAAACCAATACTCCAGATGAATGACCAGCAGAAAAATCCCCCAAATTTTCAAGCTTAACAACTTTTTTGGACTATACTGGTAAAATTAGAAGATTCTGTGGAGTGTGTTAATAATGTGGTCATAAAATATAAATATAATTCCTATTTCCATCTGAAGAAAAGGATAAAGGTGCTTTAGTCTTGCAGTACACGAATGATTTCAATCAATCTGATTTTTTAAAAATAAATAAAACAGCAAAAACATAAAAATGAACAAAATGATTTCAAAATTCTCTTTGCTCTTAGTTCAAGACTTGTGCAGGTTATCTTCAAGGTGTTGCAGAATTAAATGCTTTCCAATGCATTTAAGACTATATGTTTGCACACTTTACATTGCATTGCACTTGGTATGAAATCCCTGGTGAATTTGAAATAGCTAGGTAACAAATTCAGGAGATTATTTTAAAGTATCATTTGGACTCTTTTCAAGGTTACGGTGTGAAAAGCTCAACTGGTTATTAAACAATTCAGTACAATGAACTTGACTTAAAAATGCCCTGGAAGTTTCAAAAGAACTATATATAGCATTGGGAGAGTACTGTTGCACAATTCAGGATGATTTATTAGGATCACCAGTTCTACGGCTTATGGGCAGAAAGATAAATACTTCAGTACTGACACCTTGAAAGCCTTCTGACACAGAGACAATTAGCCCCGCAGAAGTTATAAAAAGAAGTGTGGGTCAGGAAAACGCTTTGACAAGAATGCTGCCCAGTCATCTTCTTTTGAAGAAGAGAGAAAATGTGAGCCTTGAAAATGAATGTGCCAGCACCTTCTAAGAAAAAAAACTCTGTTTCCTCTACATTAAGGTTATACACTATAGCCTCACCGACTATAGTGGAAGGAAAGGCAACACTGCTGTAGAAGGAAGTGCAAACAGCCAAACACAACCAGCAATGGCATTGTCTCTCTTTTTCTTTGGGTCAGGGAGGATGTTTTGGCAAAGGCGACAAATCGTCCCGCTGGTTGCTGGTAGTACAAGATCCAGGATGCATCAGCATGGGTCTGTGTGGGAAATGCACAGTCTGCTGCATGAGGAGTTTGGTAAAGAAGAAAAAAAGCAGTGAAATTCTTACCCAAAACAAGAACTGTTGGAATTCTCTACTGAGATATCATATTTAAAAAAAAAAAAAGTTAATTATTACATCTTCTTCATCTAATCCATTTGATTTCCTTTTAAAAAAAGCACAAAAACAACCCCCAAGAAAACAATAACTATCATAGGAAAGGGATGATGACGTCTTCCACATGTGACCTATCTTGGAATTAAATCAAGGGAAAAAAAGAGGGAAGTATCCCTTTACAGGGGGGGACTTGTAGCATCACTATTCATACCCTGCAGACTATTAGCAATGTGATAGAAATAATTCTATGTACTTGTGAATGATGGTTTTGCTCTCTCAGGGCAAAAGTTTATGATTCTAAGTGTAAGTCGTCTGATTTTCAGATATATTTAACAAGCATGGTACACCAAAATCCATGGTAAGATTCTAATTTCTGCTCAGAGAAACAAATGGAAACTCTGGATGCTCAGTATCAGGTAAAACCACTTCTTCAAGGAGGCTTACATGCTGATACAAGCCCTTGATTTCAGATATTCAAGTTTCAAAATTTTGCCCTTAATACAGATTTATAAAGCAAATCATCCAGTAAAGAATTTATCTCTGTACTCCTCAGTGCTTTTTGTTTCTACTCTAAGGGAAAGGCAGAGCCAGCTGTCTCTCTAAGTAGATAAGATCATGATGAGTTGCAGTAGTTTAACAAATTCTTTCTCACTCGTTTTATAACATACAATAAAGCACGTCTGGCAATATTTTGCCTTTTTGTTCTCAGGGATTTTCTTAAACAATTTGTGGTGTAGTTTTATTGGATTGTTACTGGTCAAGGATCACCATTAAATTTGACAAAAGGCAATGGAACAAGTTCTGTTAATTCTACAAATGCAAGCTTGCTAGGTACAGTGATGTGGTAAGGATGCAGTTAAGATGAAAGTGTCCCTTTATGCATTTTAGGGGGATTAAGAACAAATGATGTCTGTCTTGTATATGATGAGTTGCAGGTGACTTCGAAAAAGCTCAGAGCTCTTGGTGTCTCTGCTGATAGGCATTTGGACACAGACCTGCTCCAGCTTATCATACTATTTTTCATGCATTATTTCAGCTAAACTATAGATAATGAGTCTGCAAATAAAGAAAAAAGTTAAATTAGATGTATATAATGTAAAAAGTGTCTTGCTACTTAAACAGCTTTAATTTTGAACATCTATTTTGAATCAGATAGAGGTCTAGCTTCTTAAAAAATATTCCTTACTATGTTCCCAGCTCCACAGTTGTACAGACATTTAGGATTCTTTATTGATATGTAAGCTCTCCACCTCACATTCCCCAGGCTTTGCACCGATAACACTGCAGCAGTAGCAGTTGCACACAGTTATGTCTGAACTTGGAATGTGACTGAGTACAAAGGAGAATGAGACCAATATTTCTGACAGGTGAGGAATGGAGAGACAAAATTCCCTTGCAAGTGTCTCTGTGAGACAACTGGCATCTTCTGGGAGTTCTGCAGAGTAGTGATGCTTGCCATGCTATCGACTTAACCAGGTAGAAAATACCTTTAGTGTCAGTATGTCTGTTTTAGAGATTGGTGGTTCAGGGAGACTGAGAGAATAGAGTCTCACTGAACGTACAGGGAGAGCAAAGCCTGACTGCTTGTCACCATAAGAAATATGGGACAGAGTAGGTGTTGTCTAAGTCCTCATTTTTGATTTATCCAATACAGAATTAAACATACAAAATTTTAGTGGATTTGGGGGTCTGTTAATCTCATTGTGCACAAAAAAGTGATAATGATAATGACTCTGTAGCGAAAGACATTACAATATTGATATAAAATAGAATAAATTAGTAATATGAAATATTTACACTATGACAGTGTCTCCTATTACAACTTCCTTGCCCTGACAGCACTGTCAGTTGTTTCTTGCATATTTGCTGTGGCTTGGGCTCACAGCAGAGGGTAAATCAAAGCCATGGAGTCTCTATATACTCAAAATATCCCTAGTTTAATTGCGTAAGGCCTTCAGTCACTCAGGTAATCATGAGCGGGGGAACCCTTTCCACTGGAAGTCTGACATCGATACAGCAACAGAAGGTTGCCCACCAAAAGCTGTCTCATTGCAGACAAGTAAAATGGAGTGTGAAATTTCCTAAATCTCACACAGGTGTCTCAGTAGAAGCACAGAGTCCTGCATAACCCAAAAGTTGCTGAACTGTGATAAAACTTAAATGTGAACTTTTTCTTGAAAGTTAAGAAAAGAGAATTAAGATTCAGGGAGAGTTCCATTATGTTATATGCTGAAATCCCTCAGTTGTCTTGCATAGGCAGTGGGAGCATAAGAGATCCTCCAAAACACTTCAAATTCTGAAAAAAAGATTTCTGCCTTGAATCATGCTTCAGGCTGTCTCTTCGTGCCTTTTCACTGAAAAATTCAGTAAAGTAGCCTCACCTTGGGTACCTGCAGTAGAGGAATTCATACGACTTCCTCTCTAACAGCTTAGGTGTTCCAGGATAGTAATTAGTGGTAGTGAAATAGCAACAATTTCTTTCTCTCTCTCTCTCTCTCCCCCTCTCTCTCTCTCTCAATCACCAAGTCCGCTGGACTTGCTCCAGTATGTTCTTCTGTTTCTTGTAGTTGGGACTCCTCAGACCGCATATAGTACACCAACTCCAGGTTCCAAAAAGTTCTTCCCTGGATCTGTTGTTTGCACTTTTATAGCCAGGATACTGATGGCCTTTGCCGCAGTTGCTGGTTCAAACCCTGAGTCCTTTTCTGCAGAGCTGCTCCCTAAATAGCCTGTGCTATCTCATGGGATTGTTCCTCTCTGAGATGCAGGACTTTGTATTTGTTATCATAGAATCTCTTAAGCTCGAAGGTACCCATAAGGGTCCATGGAGTTCAACTCCCTGTTCCTCTCAGGACTGCCTAAAAGTGAACTATATGACCTTCCTGTCATTCCCTAATTTGTACGTGTAACCAAGATTACACTCACACCAGGTGTAAAATCTCTCACTCTTATTAAATTTCACGTTAGTGATTGCCCAACTCTCTATCCAGGTGTCTCTGTCAGGCTCGAGGGGGCCCACATTCCCCCCTAATTTAGTATCATCAGCAAATTTACTTAATTTACATTCTATTCTTACATCCACTGATCTCATTTCCAAAAGCATCAAAAGTTTTGCTGAACTTTCTATCATCCTGTCTCTCCAGCTTGTCTGAGATCTCTCTGAATACCAATATATTTAGTGTCATCTGCAAACTTGCAGAGAATACACTCCTATCCACATTGTTAATGAAAACACTAAACAGTGTTGGTCCTGACATTCATCCCTGAGAGATGTCACTTTTAACTGGCTGCCAGCTGAACTTTGCACCACTGAACACAACTCCCTGAGACTGCCAGTTCAGCCAACTTCCCACCCACATATTGTTCACTCATCCAGCCCATATCTTACCAATTTGGTGATATGGAGACCATGAAGACTGTCAGAGACCTTGATAAAGTCAAGGTTTGTGACATAATCTCGCCCTTTCCCTTATCCACAGCATCAGTCAGCTCACTACAGAAAAAGATCAGGTTGATCATGCATGATTTGCCCTTGGTAAATTAATGTTGGCTGTTTGAAGTCACCTTATCATTTATGTGACTAGAAAATGTTTCTGAACACATTTGGTCCACCATCTTCCCAAGGCATGACATGAGGCTATCATTATTATTATTATTATTATTATTATTATTATTATTATTATTATTATTATTATTATTTATTTTGATTACTAAAACTGTTCTTATCTCAACCCATGGGTATTATCTTTCTTTTCCCAGTTCTCCTCATGCCGCTGGGGATGGGGTGGGGCAAGTGACTGCATGGTGCTTAGTTGATGGGGTTAAATCATGGAGCTCTCACAGTCTCCGTAGCCTTTCTTTTGCTGCCTCTGTCCTTGATGATTTTTTTTCCTCCTAAAGATATTCTGTTTAGATTTTTTACATAATGATCAGTTCCCGAATTTCTTTTTTTCCATGCACTGTTGATAGAGGGGAAACAACAAGAAAAAACACAACTACATAGCTGCTTTGCTGTGGGATATAGTAAATCCCACTAAGGATGTCTGTGATTCTCTCAGCAGAGCTCTGTGGGTGGTGAACATTTATCACAGCAGGATCTCTGAAACCTGTCTGCCTTAATTCTGTCTTCAGCGTAAGAGGCACAAACTGGGAGGAATGACCATCATTGCAATGAACTAATTGCACAACTTAAAAAAACACAGGGGTGGGGTGGGAGTTCATGCCAGCTGTGGGAGAATTCTATAAAGGTGGTTATTTTTATTCTAGGAGCTACAATGAAAACATTCATGTACTTTATAAAATCCTGCAGTATAAACAAGATTAAACTCCTGTAAATAGAAGTTGTGACTTCTGTATCAGATGCAGACATTCTTTCTGCAAAGTTGTCTTTCAATTAGTAACATTTGTTCAGAATTTATTGGGTGATAAATTCCAATCATTATATTTACAGAGTTATATAGAGGGCTAACATTATGATTTGCAGTTTATGTAGTTACATTCACATTGGTCTTGTAGGGTAATGCACACTCCATGCCATGTGGTGCACAATGACTCACATCTCTATGCCTCAAGGTTTGCCCTACCCAGGGTTTGTTTCTTGCATTCACCTCTACTTGAGCTTAGCTTTGGGTATCTGATGGGCTCTGCATGGTCTTTGAACATCAGCATCATCATCTTTACAGGATTTTTCGGTTCTACGTGCCTGAAATAATGCAAATGGTTGTGCTGCAGCCCATTAGGGTAGTGATTTTATAGCATGAAATGAAATACCTGTGTTTCACAAGCACATGGGAAGTCACAGGTGAAAACAGCTTTACAAGCAGCCTGACAGTGGCAATTAGGTAGGAAATTAGTGTGGAAATGTACTTCATTGATGTTAAATAACTTTTTTTCTTTTGAAACCAGACCTTGCTTTTATTTGCAATAATTACAGAATCTTTCTCTTTTTTCACCTGACTTGAACTCTAGTTTCATTTAAATGTAGTTCTATGTGATCCTTTTCTAGCTCTTACTAGTGACAATGGTTTACAAATACCATCAGCTGCTTAATGTTTAACATGGTTTCTAATGTCCTTAACCTCAGAGTTTATCAGATTAGATATTCACTCCCTACAAGGGGGAAAAAGAAAAGGAAAATTTGCCTGGCTGATGTTCACAGTACAGTCTAAGGCATTTACAGAGGTTTACATTAAACCATGATCTGTCAATATTTAGAAAACTAAGTATTTGTAGTAACAAAGGTGCTTTTCATTCATTACTGAAGTATGATTCTTAGAAAAATATTATTCATTTCAGAAATTGAAACAATGATCCATGAAGTACTGCCTTATCCACATCACATTTGTAGAGACAAAGGCCTTCAGGGAGGACAGCAAAATTTTCTTCCTATATAATGCTTTGGGAAAACTGGCATATTGATGCTAATCACATGTTGACTTTGTCCTGGAGGACTAGAAAAGACTACAAAGCTGCATGAAAACAGTATCTACTTTCCATCTGTAAGCTCTATAAGGATTGTTTTTTAAGTGTATACCAATATCTTTGATTGTGAAATTAATGCCTCTATAGATCTATTGTTCCGAAGATCTGTTTTTTTGTTTTGTTTTTTTTTTAACTTCCTGTCTATTTTACTGTCATATACTTAAATATGTATATATACTGCTACAGTAAAAATAAACCCACCAGTGATGACTTGATGCTTTTCTTTTAGGAAGGCAGAATGGTGCAAAGCAAACATTCATTCCAGATCCATGGGAATCTCTCATGGGGATCTTTGCCAAGCAATGGGAACAGATAATTTAGGTTCTGTTTTACTTTCAATTTCTTCACAGAAAGCTGAAGCCATCCAAGTGCATTGTTGACAGAAAAGGACTTCTAGAAGATACTTGCCTTTGATCCCCTGCCATACTGTGCTATGGAAGTTATCAAGTGTTCTCAGGACTGCTACAGCAAATTTTGCCCTCTGAATGCTCTTATCCATCAGAGCTGTGTCCCATATCTCTAACAGCTGTCACAGTTTTCTCACAGAGTTATCTACATCTGAAGGAGAGCAGGTGTTATTTCTAGCACTCCTTCGTGGCCTGGCATCAGCAGTCTCTCACTGTCACCGCAGGACCATGGCAATGCTCCAAACTGTGCATTTCCCACAAACTCCGGATGGCAGGGACCTAGGGATTAACCAGAAGGCCCCCACTCAATTTTCTGATATAAAACTATAGCACTCAGGAGCTTTGTTTCACCTAACCAAGAGAATATTGGAGTTCAAATTGCCATAATCCCAAGGACAGGGGGACTCTTTTTTGCTTGTTTTGGGTATATACTCTGGTATATACTCATGAAAATCATATCCTTAGCTAAGTGAAAAAAAAAAAAGCTTCCTTTTCAACACCTCTTTCAAATATGGGAAACAGATGGCTCTCTCCATGCTTCATGACTATTACCACTTCATGTGAAGTATCTCCAGTGTTTGAATTTGACACATGCAAGGACACTGCTCTCTGCTTTAACACATCTTCTGTATCTTGAAGATATCTAGGCATGCTATGAGACACCAGTTCTGAACAACTTCTTAAGCTATGATAAGCTCTACGATGTAGTTGCTATAAATAAAAAAAGAAAAAATCCAGTGACTCTCATGGAGAATATTGTACCTCAGACCAGTTTAACATCTGTATTGCCGGGCTGCCCAGTGACAAGTGACTGTCAAAAGGAAGAAAAATCTCTATTTCACCTCTCTGACTCAACTGAATAGATCAGAGCACCATCCAGGTACATGACCCTTTTCTGCTAATAGGGCAAAATTACATAGAAGGACCAGATTTTTCTCTGGATAGCTCTAGAGAGCTGTAGGTAACTTAGCTTGCCTATTTAAAGTTCCAATTTGTCAATTTTTAATGAATCATGTAAGAGCATAATTCAGTCTGACAGAAAAAAAAGTGGAGAATTTGAAAGAATTAGTGTTGAACTCATGAGCCTAAGAAACTCCACATTTTTTTTTTTGCTTTTGGATTTGCCATTTCTTTGCTATCTACTTGTTCTTTAAACTATGGCTTACTAATTTTGGAACTTCTTTATGAATGAGGGACGTTCATTAAAGATCTTGAGCAGTGTAAATGATACTTTCTATATCTATTTTTTTTTCCACAATGAAGTTTTGTGATGAACGTTGAGGGTGGATAGGGAGGGGAACTCCAGGCTAGAGGCTTTTTCCTTTTACCTCTAGTCCTGGAGGGAGAGGTGCTCCCTCCCTCTCCCCCCCACCAAGAGGTCTCTCACGGCTCTCGCGGAGACCACAGGACATGAGCAGCAGCAGGGAGCGAGGCAGAGAGAGTGTTTATTGTTCTGGGTAGTTGCTTAAATAGCTCTTGGGGGGATTACAAAGTGACCACTGGGAGTTCAGGAGGTCTTAAAACGAACCAATGACAATAAGGGGTTAACAACCAATAGATGAGCTCTCAGTTATCTCTTAGACATTCCACAGGTAGAGGTAAGACTAAGGAACCTTGGGAAGAAGAAGGGTGGATTTACACAAAGAGTTACAAAGCCATTTTGGAAGCATGTTCATTTAAACAAACTTAAAACTTTTGCATCCTTTTATATACCACAACAGTGTTTTGTGGTTTTTTTTGTGTGTTTTTTTTTTTTTTTAAATTGCAAAGTAAGATTTTAAAAAGTAAAAGATGCATAGTAAAATTTCATCAGTTTTAAGTTAATATAATATCGTAAAATTTCCTTAACTAACTTCATGGAAACTTATGCTACTGGTTTTCTATGCTGAAGGTAATTGGAACCTCAGTGTTATTTTATACTGTAACATTCAGTACCCTGAGTGAGAAAGACTGAGTATGGAACAGTCATAAACACAACACATAAATTAGAGATCCCCATCAGCAACACACTGTTGTACACAAAACCTTAGGGAAAAAGTCAGAATCTTTGTAAGTCATCATTCTGGTTTTGTGCTGCAGAAAAGAAAAACCCTATGCACTATATGGAATTCTCGTTATTTGTTTCTTTTTCTCCAGTGACTTTTCTTCCTCTATTGACTTCATGGAGAACTGAAAGAAATACTAAAGGAAATAGCTATTTCAGTTATTGTGCAAAAGATAGCAGTGCAAAAGATAGCTCCTTCTCTTTCAGCTATATTTTGAGCTAGAGTACATTTTGACGTCTAACTGTAGACTATGTCTGGGAGTCTTATTTCCACATTCCAAAAATTTTGAGTATATTCATTTCTCCACTGATTTGCAGTTTACTAGCTTACTGGCTAACCTGCCACTTCCTTCTTGGCTCCTGGAAACTGTTGTTATGAATCTCTCTTACTACTGCCTTCCTCTCCCTCTGTGTCACACACGGAGTTCAGACAGTGACCTTGGCAAGTTCATCTCCCTGAATGAGGCATCATTTTTTTGTGGGTGTAGTCCTGAACATCTTCTCAGCTTGTCACAGGAAACAACTGACTAAGCAGTAAACTGAATCCAGCACCTAAACTGTCCTTCAAATCATTTTCTTAATGTCTACTTGTGTGTGCCTCAAATATCTGAACAGACGACATTGCCACATCAGCCTCTTTGAAATGAATTCATTGCTTTGGGACAGTGATGACTGCATAACTATCAACTAGAGATATTACATGTTCCCCTTTGAAATACACGTTTCTATTTGAAATACTGTGCATTAGGTACTACAATGGCCCACCTAAACAAATAATTGATATCTGAAGCTTCCTGTAGTTGAACATTCTACTGATAGTAGGGATTATAACTGATGATATGGACAATGCAATAAAACATGATTAAAGGTAATGAAATCTTGAACCTTGTCTTAACAGATTTACTTGCTTACTTTCTTTTGATATCTTCAGCAAGACCAGAAGCGCAAACTGCCCAGTCTACTATTTGTAGGTTGTGATATCACCCAAACATGGTATACCTTTTGAACTGGCAGAAGAATACAGCCTCAGCTGATACTGTGAAGTGGAAAAAAACCATTTTGAGATGATGCTTGCATAGCTTATTTTGACAAATGCAACTATTAAGAAAAAGTGACTGAAAGTGGAGCAAGCAACAAGACAGTTTATTTCAAAGCAGCCTGCAGTAGTGTCATCGACCTGTAATCTGCCTTCTAACTTTAATATTTTTGTTGAGAGAAGGTGGGGAAGTGAAATTTAACAGTTTTACAATTTTACAGTTGATATGTAATAAAGGAATGGCCCATCCTGGGAATGAACACTTTCCACACCAAAGATTCCAAGACAGAGTTTTGTTTCTCCCAGAAAACAGATATCTTCTCAGCCCTTTAATCTATGTCTCCTATATCTCCTTCAATTAAGTCAATGCAAAACAAGCAAAAAAATATATTTTTTTTTTTATTATCTGAAAAAGATGGTTGTTAGGAGAGAAAAGCTCTCCTCTAGAAATCAGAGTGTTGAAGTGCTTTAATTTAAGTTCTCGTAATTAAGGCAGTAAAGTTTAAAATTTGAGGGCAAATGGAGCTGGCATTCTAGAAAAAACAGTACAGATCAACTTAGCTCCAACGGTTCTCTCATTTCTATTATAGAGCAGAACATCTGGGTTACTAAAATGGCAAATAGTAGTGGAGATTCATTGCTTATCACAGTAAAAATGAAGAGGTAAACTAAGAAAGAGCTTCTGGCCTCAATCATGTCAGTGTTAGAGAAGGATTTACTAAGAACACTTTAATCCCACCACCCTTTTTAGACTTTAACATGTAAATTTGGTTCTGATGATGGAGAACACCTGTATAATGCACACCTTATCCCTACACTGTGACCTCGTTTAATCTTTAGCACAGTCTTTAATGGATATATCAGGGAATCTTATCAGTCTTTAATGGAGATACCAGGAAAAGTTGAACCACTGGAAACCCCAGTTCTCTTTATTTGGTGATTCACTTGAACCCTAAGTGGACCCCCCCTCTCCAAAATACCAGATAATAAAGCTAACAAACCAAACTGGACAGGATCTCTTTCTAGAAGTCTTTATTGCACTTCCCTCTCTCAATGGACTATCTGAGTCATTATGACCTTGCTTTAAGAAAACCAGTTTCCTCAAGAGTAAAAATCTGGGTATAGGTTACATGCCAAAAGTAAGAAAAATTTACCTACCCTATGAGAATTTTCAGTGATATCTAATAGATGAATATAGTTTATGTGTGTGTCCATGTATCTGACTATTATGTGCACACATATGGCAATATCTAATTAACATGAAGAAAAAAATTCCTCTTTAGAAAAGATGTTAAGCCGTATAAAGGTGTGATATATATATCAAGAGCCAAGTTAGAAAGGACTTATGCCATTTAAGTTGCCAAGTTAAATACGGCACAATTGAAGAAAACCTGTCCCTCCAGGCATTCATAAGCCTACACTTGGGAGCTCTTGGAAGCTAACTTAGCACCAGTTGTATCTTATTTAACTTGGCCATTTAGAGGGCTAACCCTTTAGCAACTTGGCTCACACTGCCCATATCACACCTTTACATGACTGACCTTCCCCTCTCAACTTTCCCTCATTTCGTGCATACTGAATGCTTTTGATCATATCTGATTTACACTGTTTTGTCCAATTAGCATGAATGACAAAAACCAAATCTCTGAAGGACAGGTCTGCAAACATAAAATATAATTGGATGGAAATGGACCTGTTCACATTCTTTTTGCCTTAGCTCAACGTGAGAGTGTTAAGTGCTAGCCGCCTGGTTTTGCTGTCACTGTGCCACCCTACAAGGAGCTTTCCCCAAAGCCTGGTAGTTGAACCTTTTGTGGTGTTGTACAGGGCTCATGCACTGCACTAAAAGAAGCAGCTACCTACTCTGGTAGAGGATCTGAGTTAGCTCAGATTATGGCAGAAAATGGAGAGGGTAGAGACTGTGTTCCTGACTTTTGCAGTCATGTATTAGGACGTGTGTGGTAGAGCTAGAGGGTGGTGTTAAAAGTGCAGAGAGGTTCAGATCTTGCTGCTTCTTGTAAATACATGCCTGAAACACACTAAATGAGAGTACTGGATTCCTGTACAAAAGTGTTGGTTGTGATTATCACAGAGAAGAGAGAATTCAGTAAAGAAAGGAATTTATTTTAACATCAAAATACTGTTGCTGTATAGGGAGTGGAAAACTACATCTCAGACCATGCATAATTAAAGGCACTCCCAGGAAACTTCTGTCATTTGAGTCAGCAAAAACAGAATACATGGCAATGGAATTTAATGGAAATACTATGTTGTAATCTTTGTAGATTATTACCTATGATAACTGAACTTAGAAGTCATAGTAATGCTAGCAGTATAAAGACACAGATTAGATAAAAAGAACACAAAATTACTTCCCTGAGATGTTTATGTCATCACATACATGGTGTCATACCATCTTCGTACGACATTGTAGTCTGTGCAATAAAACCTCTCCATTCAAGGTGATATGTGGACGGAGCTGCAGGGGAACAAAGGAAAACTTGTCAAATACGGCTCCCAAGAACACTGGGTTGGATAAAGATGGATTTATTGGTGGTAGGAGAAGGGAATGAGTATATCACTAATCATCTTGGTGATAGTGACTGTGTAACACACAGTGCATAGCACCCTTCACACTGTTCTGCCAACACCTAGTCCTCCCATAACACAGTTAGCATATGCATGAGTGGAAATAAGAAATGCACAATAAGATTTGCTAGCCAAGATGTACTTATATACCTGAATCGTGACTCATGTCTCTGGTCAGTGGGGAGAAATAGGGATCCCATTATTCTCAGCTTCAAGATACTTATAATAGATAAGATAAACTATGTTTTATTAGTTGCCATTGCTTTCCCTTAATTAGAAAGGGAAGTCTAGAGAAAGTAGGCCAAATATGGACCATTTAAGCTAGGAAAGGTAAATCTTGGTCTAAGTAAGCAGGGTGTACCTTTTTTCAGAGGTGTAACAACAAAGGTTTATTCTTGCCTCTGCTTTGTGCCAGAGTGTTGGAACATATTAATGAAACTGAAAACACAAGAACGGAGAAAATTAATAAAATCAGAAAACACAAACAGAAATATTACCTGACATCAAAAGATTCTACATTCTAATTTTCTCTGCAATGAAGTTACACGGTAATACCTTTAGTCAACACCATCTTTCCTCTTTCACAGAATCCTTTCTATGAGTTCCTCCATAACACAAATGAACAAGAATGGGTTTTAAGGAATCACTATGTACAGATTAGTTCTCCAAAAAAGTTATGTACAACTTTCCTCATCAGTTTAATAGAACTAAAAATATTAGAAATAAGCACTAGTTGGGTCTGCTTTTCCATGAAAATGCAGATCGGGATATAGACTAGGGACACTCTATTAAAATGATTTACTGAAGCCACAGCAGTTAGAGGTGTGATCCTGGAGCCCTTTTTGCCTTCAGAGGCTGACAGCCCATACACTGGATTGTGTGAAGCAGGCTTTATAGGGGGATGGAGTGAAAGAGCATTTACAGCAGTGGAAAAATAACACAAAATTCAACAGAATGAAGTAGGAAAGAAATAAACATAGTGTTTGGGAAAAATAGAATTAATTTTGTGCAAATATGCCCAGTAATTAATTCATTTTTTAATACCAGACACTGCTTTCTGTCTTTGAAGAGCTGAAGTCTGTGAAGGTGGTTTGCATGGTTCTCTCAGACATGAAAGAATGATGAGAAGACTGGATGGCCACAGGATATAGTGCAAGGACAGAGGATGGGGGAGGTATTCTTTGTCAGAACAGGGGATATATAACAATTTTATTATATATTTCTTTCTGTATCCATATATATATATCTCCTTGTCTTATTTGATTCTATGAGGTTGCAACACATCATGGAGGGTGGCTATGACGTAGGGGTCTTAAAATTGTCCTCACATGAAGTCATTTAATATATAATCAGGCTGTGGTCCTGTTTACAGCTAAGCCTAAAAAAGTGGTGCCTTCTGCAAGAGGCGTGAGGAAGAGCTTTCCCAGTGCCTGGGATGTAGCTGCTCTTCAGGAACCAATGGTGGACTTGGTAGTGCTGGGTTCATGGTGGGACTTGATGATCTTGAGGTGTTTTCCAACCTAAACGATTCTGTGATTCTTTGACTCTTGGCTGCGTGGGGTGAGCATTCCATGGGCTCTGTGACCAAACAGGGTGACATCTTTCACTGCATGAAAGGCCAGGCATTCTTGTCCAAATCCAGCAATGAGCAAAGGAGTGTCCATGGGGCTAGCACACTGGATACCTGTTTGCTCTGGGTTGATGTTTTCACTGAGTTGGGTAAATAAAGACCTTTTAGTAGAAGTGTATGCAGCTTGACAGTGTGCCATAAGTGTACCTTAAAGCTGTGTTGTTCAGAGCTAAAAATTAAACCAATTAATGTTTGGATTTTTACCTCCACCTTGTTATCTCATATCTCTGACGTCAGTTTTCAAGAACAAGATATGTAAAGAAGCAGTAAATTTTTCACACATTTTGATGTATACAGTATTTATAGACTTCTTTTTATTTGAACGCACTGTGCTGCTGTGCAGTGAAACTGTCTGATCTCACGGACTGATTATGCAAAATGAAACCAAAGCTCTGTTTTCCTTCTCCCATCATGTGTCATGTTAAATGCTGATATTTTCAGATTTCTATATAAATATTTCACTTGATTTCAACGGTTTAGCTTCAGGACAGAGTGAAAAATAGGAGACAAGACAAAATAATTTAAGCTAGTTGGAAGGAAGGA
>NW_020955362.1:84973-89405 GCF_003031625.1 Empidonax traillii | reverse complement strand
ACTGATTATGCAAAATGAAACCAAAGCTCTGTTTTCCTTCTCCCATCATGTGTCATGTTAAATGCTGATATTTTCAGATTTCTATATAAATATTTCACTTGATTTCAACGGTTTAGCTTCAGGACAGAGTGAAAAATAGGAGACAAGACAAAATAATTTAAGCTAGTTGGAAGGAAGGAAAAACAAATGCATCAGTAGAGTAATTTGTTTTCCAATTGAAATCGTAAGTGACAGATCTTAGATGATCTATGAGTTTAACTCCACAATTCCCTGGGTTTTTAAGACTACTGAGTTTGTTTAGTTTGGTGATATAGGATAGGACATGGAATTTACATGAAAATTTCTGCAGCCAAAACCTACTCTTGTTCTGAAAAGAAAGTAAATTTTAGTACAGTATTTCAAGAGATGGAGTACTCACTATCATCCAGGCCAAAATGCCAAATGATTGATTAAACTACAATAAAGGATTCCAGTTATCTGTATTGAGATATAAAATTAGTCTAAAATCTGAATTCACAAATTCCAATAATCTGTGCAGAACCTTTATCCACACAACAGTCATATCTATCTGCATGGGTTCAATATCAGAGTTAGGAAGGAAAGAGAACCAATTTGTGCAAGTTACTACTTAGTGAGAGCACAGTAAAATGGTGCTGAAGTATTTTGTATTTGCTTAAGATGCTTTCTAAGCTTTTTCTTAAGAATACATAGATTATATTTGCTACAGTACACCATTTTTCTGTGGAAAATTGTCTGTGAAATTCACGAATTCAGTGAATTTGTGCATTACATGACACTGTTTAATGTGCATCTCACTTTTTCTGACTCTAACTAACCAGCCAAATTAAAATGGGCTGAGGAGATAGAGCCTGTACTGCAACCTGTAAAACTATACTCTAGTTGAAAGTTACAGAGCAAACCTGATTGAAATGTTTGTTTAAAAGAACAAAGTTAGACACGTCTTTGTATATTTAGCAGGGTATAGGATGAAGGGGAAAATAAATTATTTTGCTTTGATTCTTTCCAATTTAGCAGTGTCTGCTGCTCATTTGCAAATGCAAAGGTCATATCTTTTAGGCGAACTCCTGCCTCATATCTCCTGAAATTTATCTGATAAGAAAAGACATTTTTATCTTTGATACTGTAAAGATAAGACTGACTGGTAAAAGTGTAAGACACACCCTATTTGATTCAGCAAAACTCTTCTTACTAATTCTGATTCCTCTTAGTTTTATGTCAGAATTCTTCTTGGTTGAACTGCAGTGCTGCAATTGACATTTCTGGTTTCCTTTCATTATACCCACTTCTGTTTCTATCTGCTCAGACTTTTACTTCAGTCAATAGTTAATGTGGTTGCTCAGTTTCCCATCCTTCCTCTGTTACCTGTCTTCCTCATTTATTCTCTCTCCCTATAGTGTCTTCTATGCTTATACCCATTCATATATTCATGTGTATTCCCAGAATAGATAAAACTTCTTTTTGTTTTTGTCATGCCCCTGCTAATGATCTAGCCTATCTGCATGAAGTAGGACAGAGGTGCTCTCTGCACCTCTCTGGCTGTGCTAAGACTTTTCATCTGTTATTGAGTGTCATGAAATACATGGCATTATCTACCAAATGTTGACAAAGGACCAATGTGTACAACTGTGCCTTTCTGGATACAAGGTTTACGTCCTGTGGACACCAGAGCAAGCGCTGTCTGTGATGGGTCTAGAACATGCTAAGGCACATTTCAGATGGAGGCAAAGATAACTCTACACAGGCAGAAGGAAGATTGCCTTGTTATATTTGTACTGCTGAAGCAAAGAGGTCCAGGGACTGATTCATGCCCATAATGCTGGGGGCTGGCCTTTGCCAATACTGATGTGTACCACAAATATCAGTGGAGATGAACTGCAACCCTGTGTGTGGACTTCCTTCCTGGCCACCTTGTCATTTAGTAGCACACCTTTGTGTGCAGGGTGATCTCCATCCATCCAGATGGATGTTAGCTGCATGTAAGCTGCTGAGGTGTCATGGCTGGCAGTGTTGCTGATGAAACACATCTCTCTGGGATCCAGCTGTGTTGGTCAGTCTGCCTGTGTGGCCTTCTCCTTCAATCCAGCATGAACTATGGTTGTGATTACCTTCTCTCTTGCTTAAGAGATTCTCCAGAGGGCAGCCCCTGGGGGTTGGTGTCTGTTCTGTCTCAGGTGTCTTGCAGTCCTGTGTTACTGCACCACCAACATCTAAGTGCTCTTCTAAGGGGGTAAAAAATATTCCTCAACACATATATCGAATTTTGTGGGGAAAAAAAAAAAAAAAGTCAAAATCCAAGTATACTGCTGAGTCAGTTCAGTTATTGTAGTGGAGAGTCTAGAAGCAGTACTGTAGTGTACAGTGCTCTATATGATCCTCTTGGTACCTACACATTATTCTCTGTGCTCTTGCATAATTTTTGGGAATGTAAGCAGTTGTGTTGCCTCTAGGGAAAGTTTTCATGCTGCTTGGAACATGGTATTCTTGCTTTAAGAATGCCCAGTCCCTCGGAGAGGTGACGCACTGGAAGCCAGTCGAGAGCAGCACTACAAGGACAGCTTGGCGCACAGGCTGTGTGCTAAGGATGCTAATATATGCTGAGCACAAATGTAATAAAAAGAATTAGGTGGTTGAGCTTTCTTTAGGGAATTGGGAAATGTGATTTAAGTCTCCTTAGATAGAGGAGGAAATCAAACTCTGCCCCTTAGGCCCCCTGCCACCAAAGCAAAGATAATTTGGCTAATGTACACTGAGAGAGAGAGTAGGAAATGGATCAACAACAACTGCATAGAAAAAAGGAACAGAAACACCCTGTTGCTCTGGGACTCAAGCAGGTTTTCTCAGAACATGACTATTAAACTGAGACCCTGTGGAGCAGCTGGTGGGGGAAACCCTCATTTCAAGGTCTTGGCTGGACTTTGGTAAACTTGTATCTGACCTGCATGGTGTTATAAGCGCTTTCAAAGTCTGCATGAAGGTTTTACTTAATTGTCTGAAGAACTTCTAGATAAAGCCTTTACATGTCTCTGGAATTCAGGTACCTTTTCTGAATAGTTTAGCATTAGGAGCAAAAACAGTTTTGCACATTTGCAAAGGTGTTTATGGATCTGACTCAGTAGCCTTGCATCACTAATCCTCTTCTTCCACTGTAAAGATGTCCTGGTTTTCTCTGGGAAAGAGTAGTTTTCTTCCTAGGAGCTATTATAGGGCTGTGCTTTGGATTTAGTATGAGAATAATGTTGGTAACACACAGATGCTTTAGTTGATGTTAAGTAGTGGTTACCCTCAGTAAAGGGCTTTGCAGTTTCCCATGCACTATCAGTGAGGAGAAGAACAAGAAGCTGGGAGGGAAGGCCGAAGGAATATTCCATAACCTAAAATGTCATTCTCAGTATAGAAACTGGGGAGAATTGGCTTGGAGGGGCTGATTGCTGCTGGGGGACAGGCTGGACATTGGTCAATGGCTGGAGAGCAACTGTATTGTGCATCACTTCTTTCTCTTGGTTTTTATTTCTCCCTCTCTCTCTCATTTTCATTACAATAAAAATAACAAATATTATTATTATTAATAATTTATTTTATTTAAATTATTAAACTGTTATTATCTCAGCCCAAGAGTTTTACCTTTTTCTGATTCTCCACCCCATTCAACTAAGAGGGGGAAAGTGAGCAAGCAGCCGCATGGTACTTAATTGCTGACTGGGGTTAAGCCACAACACATGGAAAATGCAGGAGTGACCCTATCACTGTATACATTCAAGTCACAGATTTTTGAAAAGAATACCTGAAGACAGCAAGCATATCACCTCTGAACCTGGCTCTGCAGTTCTCAGCAGTTAAACACAAACAGATCATGCAATACAATTAACCTTCATAACACAGTAAAAAGTAGAAATTCTCCTTTGAGGATTTAATCCTGAGGATCACTTTCATTTCTTCTCATAGCCATTTACTTATTTACCAATAAAAATATGTAACGTTCGAAGTGCAGTATAAATAGGACCATGATTAAGTTGTAAAAAAACCCAACTCTACAACAAAGATATAATATTCTTTTGGGACAAGCGTTTGATTTTTGTATAAATGAAGGCTCTGTTCTACGGAAGTAGAAATTGTTGTAACTGAAGTATCTACTTAGTTAAAACTTAACTTATTACTAACAACTTGAGTCAGAGCTGCCATAGAAAACAATAGGGGAAAATACATGGTCTTTATCCTCTGGCCCCACTACAGCCAGATGATTTTGAATCTTTAAAGAAAAAAAATGGTTTGGGCCATGTACTGTTACATTTGTACCAGTAAAGAAGCCAAGGGGAGGGCACAGACTTGAGAAGTGTCTCATGACTGTTTGCTCTCTTTCTGGCACAGCTTGAGCTCTTGTGACCTGCACACTTGAGTGGTGTGACGGTTTGGA
>NW_020955362.1:0-84771 GCF_003031625.1 Empidonax traillii | reverse complement strand
ATCCTCTGGCCCCACTACAGCCAGATGATTTTGAATCTTTAAAGAAAAAAAATGGTTTGGGCCATGTACTGTTACATTTGTACCAGTAAAGAAGCCAAGGGGAGGGCACAGACTTGAGAAGTGTCTCATGACTGTTTGCTCTCTTTCTGGCACAGCTTGAGCTCTTGTGACCTGCACACTTGAGTGGTGCCAGGGTAGGGCTGATGAAAGTGAATATTTCCAGAACGGAGCTGGAAGTGCATCCCTTCTGCTCGTGGCGGAAGAGAGTCATGCTTTGTGTATGTGAGAGGGACAATGCTCCTCGGTTTTGGGTCAGATAACTGTTCCCTGGTTTATTTTATTTACTAGCAAAGGGGCAAAATAAACTTGCTGTCATCTTAGCTTGGACTTGTGCCTGAGCCCGGTCTATTCTCTTGTCCACACAAGTCTGAGTGCTGGCTTGTTGTCTGGCTCTTGTCTGGAAGTAACCAAGTGGGAAAAGTAAGCACAGAGAGTGGAACTGCCTCATCCTTCTGCTCCGCCCTCATGGGTGGTACTAAAGCAGCTGGTGCACTGATGGCTGGAGAACAAGGAGGGAAATGTTGCTCTCTGGGCACCACTGACTGAATCCAGCTTGCTCTCTCAGCCATTCCTGGCTCCTTAATTCTCAAATCATGCAGCTGAACACCCTGCACATTTAGTAGTGCTGTGGTATTTCTGGGTGACTGCAAAGTACTGGAGGAGCATATGCTCTCTTTGAGTTGCAGACTAGTCTGACCATATTACAATGATGACCCAAATACCCTATGTGATTTTTATGTTGTAAACAGTCCAGCTGTTTTATGTTTTCTGACTATGGGAGGTTTTTATTTGCATATGAAATTGTTTCTGTGGAAGAATTCTGAAAAACAGAACAGAATGGGTGAAGTGGTACAGAATAAACAGGAAGTAATTGATGTAATGACTGTTCCCTCTGTAGACAGCTAGGTATGTCTTCATAAAATAATTTTCTCTGAATTTTCTCCTGTCTATGATCACATCACAATTGTTCATTTCAGTATAAACAGTTCTGTCCTTCCACTCATATGTCATTTCCCTTTCAATAGGCAAAATATTTGAAAGCAGCTTGTGTTTTTCCTTGGATTTAATGATTACTGAAAAGGACTGCACAAACAGACATAAGAACCTCAGAGCTCCAGTTAGCTTGGCAATGACACAAGCAGGTGCTTAAAGAAACTGGGTAAGAGATACGGGCAGTTTCCAGCAAACAACTATTAAAGGACTATCTGAGTTTTACCTTGAGTATCATATTAAATTGCTAGTTGATGTCCACAAATCATTTTCCCCACTTTTTTCTTAAGACCATTTTTTAGATATTGTGCATTAATTTTATAATTTTTTTAAACAAACATTGGATATCTTAAAACTGGAATATATGTTCTTTGAGGTAAACTGTATGTTTTGTTCTATTTCCTCACTAGGTGCACTTTTATGGAAAATTCTTCCATATCAGCTGTGGTTTATTTTATGAGTTCAGGGTATATTTTTAAAGAAAGAGCCTTACGTGGAAAGAATTTGTGTTCTACCTACAGCAGATTTACTACTGACATTAGAAACACATCACCAGCACAACCTGTAACCCTGACATTTTCATTAATCCCCTGCAGTTAATTCCACTTGTGGGGAATTAATTGTACCATCAAATTACTTAAACAGGGCCTTACCATCTCAATATGACCTCCTTGCTTCTATTTTGAATTCATATGGGGGAAAGTGTCTTTTAAAAACTGTAATGAAATCTCCCAAATGAGTAATACATAAAATCATTGCAGAAGAAGGAGACAGAAGGTCTGCAGTCATTATATAGTCACATAAAAGAATGTATCAGATTACCTTAATGATACCTGATCAGCAGACCTAATCAGTACATCTGAAGCAATTAAGTTATATCTATGAGATATGAAGTACTGTTAAATTTGTGTAAGATGCTAATATTTCTCATGGTCCAGAACAGTGGCAGCGAATGAGGAATTGCGCATGAGCTTTGTGTGCTCAAAGGAAAAACAATTAGATTCTGTTTGCCTTGTACAGAAATTTTTCCTTTTTATAATATTATTCTAGATATATAGAGACCAGAGAATAAACTACTTAAAGGAACTGATCAACTCCATCTTGCAGTCAGTAAGAGTTTTCTCCAGTGTTGAGTTTTCTTTTCACTTTCTTTGAAGTTTTAAAGTAGTTGCTGTGATTGCAAAGGATTTCTTAGTTGGTGGGTTATTGGAAAGGCAAAAGTCCAGTCATCATGGCTGAATCTACAAATAACTGAAGTCGAAAAGATGATGAACTTTATTTCAATTTAGTACTTCCAAAGTCTCACATTTTCTTAAATCAATCCTAATCTGAAGTAGGAGGCTGATTTATGATCTTTCAAGAGAAATTGGGAATTGATTGATTGATTTTATATTAAGTCCATTATAAGCAAATAGAGATATCACTAATACTTTTTTATATGCTCTTTGTTTGTATAGACATAGTTTGGAATGTCCTCAGGAAACTATTTATTTATTTATTTTTTACAATGTCTTTGTCTCCTTCCAGAATTCTTCCTGTCCTCGACCAGGTGTCTGAAGAGTGTAATGGCTTGCTCTCCAGACCAAAATCTGTCTTTTTCTGCTGACAGTACTGACTACATTTTTTCAGGGGAGCATGAAGGCTGATGCTAGAAACTTACTTGTCGATGGTAAAATTTAATGGATAATAAATGGAGAGGGTAATACCATTCCACAGTACATGTCTATTCATGAAAACACATTAGGACGCCTTCAGAACTTTCAGTTTTCCCTAGTCTCCAATTCCAGTTTGAAAACTGGGAGATATCTTGGCAAGTTACAGTTATTTTTACATTTGGCATTTTAAGTTAATTTAGTGATCAGCTTATCTGAGATGTTAATGCTTTTGGAGCACAATGAATATTCCTTAGAAGACAGAAGCAGAGATTTACTTCTATTGTCCTTCAGTTCTGGCTTGGAAAACCCAGTCAAGTTTGCTTAATTGCTGTTTAGTTGTGGGACCATTACACTATATTTACTTTAATTCTGGTTGTGAGCAAGCAATACAGTTAATCTGTGGAGAACAGATTCTTGTCAGATACCGAGAAGTGAAAGTCTGTTCCTTTGGAGTTAGGGAATACTGATTATTGTTTTATATTTGCATCAACTGTACAGCATATTAATTGATTGGGCTACCAAAAAATAAGTTCGTATCTGAGGCTGACAAAAATGATATTGACTGGCAGAGAATAACAGTAGGTTTTCAACATCATAACCTGATTAGTTTGAAACAAGAAACTCATTTAATGTAAATTGCAAATCAATTTGCTTGTTAATTCTATTCCAATTGCACTTTCTTCCAACTAACATAGCACACTATATGGCAGAAACACTTCTTCCACCTGTCTTTAGGTCAGATGAGAAATTAATTCTATTACAAATTATATAATAGAAGATTAGAATAATCATACTATCTTTTATTTTGCATACTTTTCATTTTCTCAACTCTAAAGCCTATCTTCCTGGTTAAAGGAAACAAATTGGGTGCTCAGCCAATTTATGCAGAAAAGAAATGAAGACAAAAAGATGAATTTAATTTCAACTAGATTTTTACTGTCTAAGACTAAAAATTTATATATTTCACTTAATACAGGCCTTGTGAATTTACTTCATAGAGATAGGCAATTCTAAGACAGTAGACATGATTAACTCTGTGGGGGTCTGTCTCCTTCTCTTTGCTGACTAGAGAATACATTTTATATCCAGATTTATGGCTAGAGATCAGTTTGGCAAGTGTGATTGTTGTATCTTTGTAGGCCTTATGCTACAGACTTTGGCATGAGTTAGGCTTTAATTCAGCTGTCATTTCAACTTTTAGGGGGTGTCTGTCCTTAGGCATATTACAGCTCATTTTGACTGCAACAGCTTGAGAACCAGCATTGCAAAGGCATCTGTATTACTTATTAGTTTGAAGTGATAAACTCAAGATTACTAGTACGTGTAAGAGTTAATTAGAGCAGGCATTTTTTAGCCTGAATATCACTGCACCGTACTTTTAAATTTTACAATCTGCAATGTCCCATCCATAGGTTGTTTCCATGGATAGAAGATTGTTTAATGAGCAGTGGTAACTAAGTGATACTGCCTGTCTTTGAAAGGATTTTCATGCTAGAGAATGTGAGGAGATGACCCTGAGCAGGTTAAACAAGGCCAAGGTTTTCCTTTTGACAACGTCAGGATAACTGCAACTGCAAGGCTGGAGACCATCAGACTTCTTCAGCTGAGAAGCACATATATCAGCATTTATAGGACTGAGAGCCAAAGACACATATCTTTCTGGAGATGTCTGAGGAGAGAACACAACTTCCCTAATGGTCCCTTACATTGCTGTGAGATATTCCACCACAGCTTCACAAGTGATGGTCTGATACTGACACTACAGCTGGAGACTTAGAAGTTGTCACATCAGTATAAGTCTGCCTCTCACAATGTTAACAAGCCCTGAGATTTTGTTTTAGGTTTGATGTGCTCTAAGGCATATGCTGGGCAAGACCTTTGAGCTGGCTTTGCTTCATGTAAAGCTTAGGACATACGATCCTTGATAGATATAATTGTAATGGCTGCACAAACTGCAGACTCCATTCTTCATCTGAGGCCCTGAATGCACATATACACTAGAAAATGTGTATCAAGTATGACATGAGACATCTTATGTTCATTTAAGCTTCATCATGTTGTCCAAAGAGATGGTAGACGCCTCATCCCTGGAAACATTCAAGGCCATGTTGGATGAGGCTCTGAGCAACCTGATCTAGTTGAAGATGTTCCTGCTTATTGCACAGAGTCTGGACTAGAAGATCTTTCAAGGTTCCTTCCAAGCCAAACTGTTCTATGATTCTATGATTATTAAACATATCCATTTCACACATAACCTGAGCTGTTTTTGTTACATCTCAAAGCTATAAACCCTGCCTTCGTGTTAGGTTTTGGTCTCAATTCTTTCCACCTTAAATTAATCCAGCGGGCAAAATTATAAATAGTTTCTGAGTTTATTCAGTTCAATGTTTATACAGTTGCATTAAATACACACACATGCATAGTATAAGCAAGACAAACCATTATTCTTCGATACATTTCAAAATCTGCTTAAAATATTCACAGAAACATTGAAGTTCAGCATGGGGGAATAATAGCAGCTTGGTGTGTAAGAAAGACATGATCCTAACTAACTTCTGCTGCCCATTTTTTGCTGAATGCAGGACCAAGACAATAGGCTTTTTAGTACAGATGTCACAAATAGCAGCTTATCCTTTTCTTGATGAATATGCTGTTTCACGTTTATGATTCCTCCATAACAGTCTTCACCATGTTGTTCTGTTTAATCTCTTTTCTATAAAGCATAGCATGCCTCGTTATGTGCTAAACACTAAGTGTTGAACTCCTCCTTGGAGGTTATGACCATTTGGAACTCCCTCTCAAAAGTAAAGCAGCTTCAGACCTCCCAGAATTCAGAACACTTCAAGACCCTTTCCCCCGCAAGACGCTGGATAGCAATAATTTATTCTTTTTTTAATATTGGGCATGTTTCTGCAACAGTGGAAAACTACACAACGGGAACTTAAACTCCACAGTTTCAGTTTTATTTGTAAAAAACCTGCCAAATTAACTCACAACAGCTTGGAAGGTCCTCTTGAATACAAAAGAAAGGTGGATACTTTCTGTGTGTTGATAGTTGGCTCATTTTTGAATTTTTTGGTCAGTCAAACTTTCACTCTTTCGTATGAAGTTCTCTGGATGTTTTCCTTACATAGGAGCTACAGAACTAACATTACTGAATGTATCCATAAAACATTACAGCTGCAATTTACTGCACCGTTTCTCTAGAATTATACTCATTTTCTCCACACACTTAGGACAACTTTCTATAGGTACTCTTGAAATTTCATGGACAAATAATATATTTTTACAACCAATTATTTCTATTGGTGGCTCATATAAATAAAATCTGAAAGTTTTCAACTACATCAGTCTCTACATGTCCCAGACATCTGGTAAGTTCAATTTTATGGAGTTCATAAAATAACAAAAATATATAGCTCTTTACAAGCACTGTTGTCTCATGTCAAGATTGGTGAAAGCAGTCCTGGATGAACCAGGGACAATTTTACTTGATTTTCAAATGCCTTCCTTTTAGTGCAAAAGCTGACAATTTCTTACACTTCCAGAATCTCTGCTTGCCCTTTTGTATGCAGCTGTCACACCGCTGTCTCTCTTTTCATGTTTCTAGCACTGAAAAGACCCAGACTGAAGATGTAAAGCTGTTACTTTCTATTACTTTGGAAAAAAATAATAGAGCCATAAGGTACCTTGTACTTATTAAAATTATAACTTTAGAATAAATTATTGTTCAAGCAATTAATACGGTGCAATGACTTTATTCTGCCCACACTGACCTAAATGAAACTTTTGTTTCATTATTGGCTTGTTCCAATTTCATGGTTGATTCATATTCAGCCTTATCAGATCTTCCACATCAACTCCCGTTGCTGCTCAGGCACTTTCACAGGATTTCTCTTTCTTTAGTGTGAGGGCTGAGACCAGCAGAGGGATTTGCAGGACTATGGGCTAGAGCTGATATTGCATACATCTGCTTGTTTTTTAGCAATAGCTCACCTTTATTCTGCCTTTCTTTAAATAAGCCAGAATAAAACATTACATATTTTTGAGACTTAGCTTCAAAACCAGATTCTACAATTGTGGCTGGAACCATGCTCAAAATCAAAGTAGTAATCTTTCTTAAGTTAATAATTTTGAAGTCTTACTGTAAAATATCAGCAGAACTTCTTTTGTTAAATATTTCTGTAAACGAACAGCATGTGAAAAAAAAGTTTTAAGTAAACCACATATTTTTTATCTTTCCAGCTGGTGGGAGCAGAGGTAAGTGTCTATTTGGTCTCATTTGATACAAATCCACCATTGATTTTAGCATTTGATGTGGAATCCTCTTTTTGCTCTGTTTTCTCGACGTCTGTCTTTGTTTTGACACGGTGTCTTCTGTAAAGACGGTACCCTGGGAATCAATATATGTTGAGTATTAAATATAGAAATTATAAAAATTGCCTTAAAAAGGTACTGTAGTAACATATAGCCATGCAACATTTTATTTCCTTATACTGTTAAAACATTCCAACCCATCCAAACAGTTTCTTTAAAGTTATGTTTAATTATTTTGTGTCACTCATCCCTGGAAAACTATATTTAGAGATTTTAATGGTTTAAACTCTGCATTTGGTGTTTGATTGCTTTGTGCTTCCGTAGTGTGCAGTGACTTTTAAAAGTACTGCCAGTCTCCCTTGGGAAACCTTTGAGTTCTTGGCTGGGCCTGAGGGACTGAGTGAGTCTTGCTTGGCAGAGCTGGGACAAAGTGTTTCATCTGTCCTCACCCCAGTTCATGACAGAGAGAATGGCTGGTTTGGGAGTGGGAACTTGATAGTCACAGTTGGTTTTATGTGTGAGTAACAGGAACAAGGTTCCAACCCTTGTTAGGTTAGTTGTACGAGCAGCAGCGAAACTGAGGTGTATGTGGGAGGAAAAAGGGACTTCACGTCTGTTTGAAGGTATTTTCTCACATTATTGATGAAGCTGATGCCTGTTCTCTCAAGAGCTGGTAGGAGGGGGCATTTGCTCATGGTTGTGGGGATGGCCGTGCTGGGCAGTTGTATGCCCAAAGAGCCTGGATCAGTGGAATAAGATGCATTTGGCCTTCCTCAGCCAAGTGTAATAACAATCTCATGCTCAGTGTTCTCATATGCCCAGTTGTAGGTGTTGGATAACCCCTTCCTTGTGCTAAAAAAGGGTCTTTCAAATCTTGAACTGAGCCTGTTATCTTTCTGGTTAAGTACAGGGCACAGTAATCATTTGGATCATAATTTGTTGAAGTATTTTGCATTTGATTATTTTTATCCCCTTTTGTTTTCTCCATATGCATGAAAAATTAAACCAATAATAAAAATAATTATAATTATAGTGCTATAATAAAATATAACTATACCTCCTAAAATTAGCAGCGCAAACAACAGCTGGAAGATGCTGTAGATGAGTGGGAAAGTAAACATCAGTTCAAGTTGTTCAGGGCTGAATGAGAGCTGTACTATAGTTGAACATAGCTGAGTATTTTGCATGCCTGTTTCCAGAGACACTGTGCGACATCTAAAAAAAAAAAATACAGAGACAGTTGTGAAATAGCAGCCTGTGGGTCCTTATGCTTTTTAGTAATCTGTGTAAGCAAGAAACATCCAGTAATGGATAACTAAGAAAATTGCATCTTTTAGCTCACACAGTCAACAAAACAATCATATTGCTGTTACCACCAGATCACACATTTCAGCAGTTGTAAAGGACTGTGATCCTCCTTCAATCCACATACAGAGCACTCACTGTCTCCATTTCTTTTAATGATGTTCTAAATTGTAGACTGCTGTATCTTCATGAGAAGTTTTACTGCAGTCCCAACCCACTTACAAGTCAAATGTTTCACTTGTTTGCAGTGTAACACAAGGGGAAGTCATATGAAGGACTGGAGGATATGTTATAATCAGAATCTGTATTCAACATGCACAAGAAAAGTTTTATCTGCACATACTATCCCAGAAACAAGGTTGGAGAATGAGTGACTGTTACAATAATGCTTAAGGAACATCCCTAGCATTGATTAATCATTAAATAAAAGCTTTTTACACAGCTGAAAGAAGCCTGCAGGTCTTTGTCATGGAGAATTCCATACCTGTGCCAAGACAGACCAGCTATGCGAGCCAAGAAGAATCCTAAGGAATAGCCAGCTGCTGGAAATATGGTGCCAATGATCCATAATTTGGGTGAGATAATCCAGGAGCCTTTGTAGAGTATTCCCCCAACCACAGCAATGAGCACGATGAGGATTGCTCCCACAATGGAACCGACCTGCGAAGGGAAAGAGGAAAGACTGTATGAATAAGATACCCTAGTGAAATTTAATGGCAACAAACATGGTGTCAAACATGCCTGTGAGTGTCCCTGAGTTGCTGAAACATCTTACTAAACACAAACCCCAGTGTTTACAGCAATGCAATTCACAACAGGAGGAGAGATTAGATAGCTGCCATTTTTCCCAAACAGGAGACCTAAGATGTCCTTCAGGGTGTGACTACAGATATAGATCAAGGCACAGTTAGAATACTTATTTATAGCAGATACCTGTAAAGCTAGTTTTTTTAAGCTTTGGCTATAATTGTACTTAGAACTGATATTAAAAATAATTTCACAGGTGTGATGTAAATGAGGAATGGTGCACACATTAGAAAAATTTCTCCAGATTTCTTGGGAAGCTGACAGCCTAATAGGTAGAACAATATATTTTCCTCCCCACCCTTGGCCAGTCACACTGTGAGGCTTATTGCAGTGTGTGGTAACTAGACACTAGATTGTTAGTTAGTGATAGGAAATTATTTGCCAAGCACAGGAGTAAATCTTTAATGTGGCTGAAAATTCATGCTTGAAAACTGTTTGTGAGGTTGTATAGCACTTCTACATAGACCTAATCACTGAAGTTGATCTTATTTCCCATTTCTTAGTGTACTGATATCTTTACTGCTGCTTGCCAAAAAACAGTCATAACTCATTCTCTTCTCAATACCCAAGTGAAATATCTGCCATTATGGCATATGTTGCCAGGGATTCCAGTGCCAGACTTCTCAGTCTAAGTTTAGGAGAATCTATTTCTCAGCTAAAACATGCTTTCCCACTGTACTGGCTTCATCAGTCTTTGGCTGAAGCCTTTTTAAGAACACTGAGTGAATAAGTGCTTTTGTTTGGCTGAGCTATTAACAACATGCACCTAGGAAGAAGAAACATGATCTGTCCATGACAAGCTCCTCTATTTCACCTGGAGCATTGTCTTTGTGCTCTTATCTAAATTTCTCACTATATGGGCCTTAATATGACAGCTATGGTTCAATCTTCCCTTGGTGCTTCATCGTCCTACATAAAGCAAACTGTCAATGGACCATTCTATGGGTTGCTCACCCACTCAGTAAGTAAAAGGATGAAATGGTGCTTTGCTGAGAGGTCAAGTAAAGTTTCTTTTCACTTGAGTGCAAGTCCATGTTTTTCCCTTAACTGATTAAACAGAAATAGTACAGTTTTGAAATCAGCTCTCAATAGTACCCAAGTTCATAACAAGTGCATTTAAAAATACAACATGATAAGCCAGCAGTTTAAGAAAGGGAAATTACTAAAAAAGGAATTATTTGTGTTCTATGCTGCCGGAACTAGAAATAGAATAGAAAAGAAATGCAACAAAAGATAAGTAGAATAACAAGTGGACAGACTAGTTTTCTTTAAAAAAATTTAGATAATATATCTGTTAACTAAGAAGGGTTAAAAAAAGAGGCCAAGGGACCTCAGCACAACTGACAATTTATTTAAACCTAAAACCAAAGTTCAGAATGATTAATTCATTATTGCCTTAAATACAACTAAATTATTATTATTATTTTGATGAGAAGAGTTTTTATCAAACCCTCTATGTTTTTTGATGCATCTGACACCATCTTGCAAAGATAGCTGTATTTTGGGAATAAATTTTTTGGGATTTTTTTTAAGAGTTGGAATATTCTCAATTTTTTTTTTTTTTAATAAATATCAACTTCCCACTCAAAACTGAAACACAAAAAAATCAACATGCTGGTTTAAAAGAAGAAAGTTTTTTTGATCCAGAATGATTTTATTTTTTATTGTTTTGCAGAGAAAAACTCCTTCCCGTTGACCTGAATGATTTTCCTTTCAATTTCAGTTTACATTATATACTGAACTCAATTGCTAACATAGCCAAAGACAAAAGTAGGCTCTTTTGATAATGATCGTTTCTAATAATGTATGCAACTCATGCATATTTGTGCAGGGGGAAAGCAATATATTTTCACAATGTCTCGCTTGTTTTCTGCTGAAAACTTCCTGGCTCTTATGAAGTCAGATACTAATACTATGAATAGCAAAGTACTGCTTCAGTGGTGCCACTGATTCCATAATTTGTCCATAATTGCTTATGCTTTGGCCTTATATATGTCTCTTACCTTAAGTATGATTTTCGCTTTACTGGGCCATTTGTGGTTAACAAACATTCCAAATGAAACCGGAATTACAAGAGCTACCAGAGAAATTCCTGTAAAAAAGAAAAGAGTACTTAAGCCAGTGTATGGTGCAGAAGCTCATGACAGGACAGATACCATGCAGTGTGGCTGGGGTTATGGAGCAAGCAAACCTTCAGAGGACGTTTCTGGTATGCAGACCCCAGACCACGCATGTACACTCCACCTGCACCTGCCCATTTGCTTTTCTATAGAGTCTGTTATCTTTGGCAGCCTGTTGAAGTAATTGCCATTCTGCTGAGCTACATGCTTATTCACCTGCATCAGAAAGGCAAACAGAAATTTGAGTGTGCTAATCATCACTATCCTGTGATGTGAGTAGCTATATTAACTGTTCATTTTGTCTGCAGGTGTTCTGCTACTGTACCCTATCAACAACCGGTTTAGAGCTTCTTTTGTTTTGGCCTTCCCCCTCCAGTATTTATTTTGAAAGCACAAGCAAAGTATGAGATTTTTTTTTTTCCCCAGGGACAATGGGAAATGAAATTGAAGAATATGAAAGTGATTCTGCTAGCTTTTAAGATTAGCACAACATGGAACTGCACTTGATAAGCACTAGGGCCACAGCTTTGCAAATCACTGGAGCATGTATTTCTAAATACCTTAACTATTTTCTCTTTGTAGCTGGATGAGATTTTTGACAGAGAGTCAAATGAAGCCACTCCTGGCAGTGTAGATTGCAGCTTTTCAAAGGGACCCAGCAGTTTTAATCACTTGCTTAATTATCCATGTGTGCTTAAGTATTTTGCCAGATTATGGCCTCAGCATTTAGCACTTTGCAAGATTGTGTCTTAAAGCTGTTACAAACACTTTCATCCAGGAGAAGCAGCCATTCCTATACAAATGATTCTATATTCTTATCCCAATAAGTCTTTGAGACACAAGTCTCAAAGTCATTTGGAAAGAAAAACATGCACAATCTTGTGATAAATATCTGTACAATATTTATGATGATTTTAAGTCTTTCTTCTGCAGAGCTGTGGATGACGGGAAGGGATTTCTGGTACCTAATTCCCATGAAGGTTAGTAGAAAGGAGGAAGATGAATATTTTTAAAAATCTGATGTAATATCTTCCTGACTCTGCAGGATAATGGTATAGAGGTAGTTGTCATTGGAGGGAGGATAGACAGTCGGAAGGGCATCTGGTTCACTTGGACTCACCAATGCTGTCATAGGGGAGTACAATTGCATCAGAATCAGTCCACATCTTGGTGTAAATAAAGAGGCAAAGGGGCATCATTCCCATTGCAAGCAGTGTGGAACAAGTTGTCATGCTGATGCTGCAAAGGAATTGGTTACAGTGACAGTTCATTTCATGCTAGCCCGTAGTCTTTCTCATTTTCTTATTACCACCTCACACCTTCTGAAAGGTTGGGCAAGGATTGCTGCTGGCTACAGTCAATTTATCCTGTATATCAGGTTAAAAAAAAGACAAATGAAAAGAATGACTTCTGCCGAAAAGAAAGGAACATGGAATATCAAGGTGTTTTGCAGCCACAGAACCACAACTTTGGTGCAAATGAGTCAGTCAGACAGGTAGTCAGTGGGAAAGTCTGTTGGCAAGTTTGTCTGCATGCTGCCTGTCTGGTTGCTTTCTGAGAGGATGGCAAGCTGGACAGGGGCAGAGATGGGCATCATATGGAACTTTCCATTACACCAGCAGTTCTAGAACATTTAAATTTCACTCTGAATTCAATAGCATAAAAAAATATTTCATTGTCTTGGATATTTGAAGTAATAAAATTCCCTTTCTTGCTTGTTTTGTTCTAGGCCAAAGATTAGGTGCTGAGAATTGTTCAGTGAAACTTAGCATAAGTATTGTTTCTTTATGCAAAGATATTTCTGTTTTCTGATACACCTTGTATAAAAAGATGCATTCTGCTACTGCATGAAGAAAGAGGAAAAGGCAAGATGTCCAAAGTAAGGAGGAAATTCTCACAATCCAAGTAGAATGGATAAAAATTATGCCTACAAATCACACTTTTCTGGCATAAAAATACTGAGAGAGGGTTCTAGTTAAGAGCCTTTGGAAGCTTCCTTCTGACCCTCATTTCTGGTTCTCTTTTGTGCTGCTTGTCCTCAGAAAAAGGACGACTGACCTTGACCCACAACTGGGCAGATCCAGAGAAATCTAGAACAATTGATACAGAAATGACAGAAATATTTGTATTAATTTTGTTTTCTGTCTCTCTCTCTTCTTTAGAGTCATTGAAAAGGATTTTGCAGAAGCCTCTGGCAAGAGAGTTCTTTCAGAAGTCTCCTACAGAGAAAAAGAGTCACGGGCTACAGTTCAGGTCTGATAAAGCCCCAAACGGACAAAAAAAATCTTATTTTTCCTACGTCTCTATTTCCTACATCTTTATACTGTCCCTGAATGTACATCCTTCTCCAAAGTCTGGACATCCTCCAACCCCAGTCTATGTGCTCACAGAAGCAGTTGTTGTGAATTATCAAAAGATGTTTCTATGGGAAGCATTAGAGGATATCAGCTGGGTCTGACTTATGAAGAAAGGTATGAAACATCATACTTCACCTCAGTGTAATTGTAATACTAAATATAAAACTAATTCCTGCTCTAACGTCAGGTCTATATGCACAGTGATGTTTTGAAGCAGGACTGTAGACAATGGTCACGGAATTTAATGTGTAAATAAAATATTACCAGTTAAAACCAAAACCCTGTCTGATATGATGGGCAGGCTTTCTGTAATACTGTGGTGGTTCCAGAAAACAGCCACACTCCTTCTAGTGCTATTCTATAGAGAAAAGAAGATGTTTGTGTTGACAATCTGCTGTACCTCTAATACCCTCTGGTCCTGAAACTCTGTCACCGAAGGTACTGACCAAAAGTCTTTGACTTCTTAAGATAAAGGTCTTTACCTGAAGAATAACATTTTAAAGGCATTTTTAATTTACTTCTGCCAGCATCTGGGATAGAAACCCTACTCATATTTATAGCATTATCTATTCAGATTTTTACCACAGATTTCAGTGGTGCAACTCTGAACAATACTGAGCTGAGAAAGCGTAGTTTAGCTCAGTGCGTTCGGCTGAGGAGAGATTAGAACAGAATTTCAGACTTGTACTGGATATCTTTCCATCTGTGGTTTATTAGACCTGTATTAATTGAAATTGAGTGTCGTACAGATTCTTAATATCATAGGTCTTTCCTCTACAGTAAGGAAGTCGATGATTAGCAGAGCTGACCTCATACATAATTTGAAATCTGGTATTACATTAACATCTGTATGTGACAGAAAAGTTCACTATTTTCAAAGGATGGAAAAAATGTCGTATTAAAACTACAAATATTAACATTCTTAGCCTATTTGCTCTAGCTCCACATCTTTCTTACTTCTATTAGTTTTTCCATTTCTAGTTCAGACTGGCATATGATAAATTGGATGAAGGCTCCAATTTATGTTACTCTGTGAGAAAGAGAGAAATTATTGTGTTTATTTTAGAGAAAAGTAATCAGGATATAAAAATAAAAAGATGGCTCATTTTTAAAGGCTCTTAGAGTTAATGAATCCCCCATGGAATTTGCATCAAGAGTAGGGCTTCATTCTCCTGTGTGTTTGGTGTCCTAGACCAGGTTAGGTGCCTTACATATCTACTTCTGAGTTCAGAGCATGCTGTCATTGAGATCACCACACTTTGCCACAAAGGAGTTTTTTCACTGCCCCCAGTATGCAGGATTGCCAAAAGTAGTGGCTTCTAGCCTGTAAAATATTCCCTCAGTTTGAAGACTTTATATAAGTTCAAGGAGCAGATACAATTATCTCAAGTTATATTCATTTGTATTATTTCCCAAAGAGAAAATCAATGCCTGCCTTTTCATTGTAGAGAACACAAAAGGAGGAAAAATATTTGTCCACAGGGGCTCTTTTTCTGAGAACAATTGCATAGACACTATTTTGTACAGAGCATTCTTATCCTAAATCCTATGTTATTCTTTATTTGATTTTTTTTTTTTTAACTTGGGAGAAAAATAAGTAGTTCCTACTTGGGCAAAGGTTTCATAATCTTTAGTCTCTTAGCTGTCTTCATAAATGCTATTTGCTGCAGGATTTGAAGTTTTACTATAAAGACATTTTCTAATGTACACAATTCTGTTGTGATATGTTCTACATGAATTCCCAATGAACAAATATTCCCAAGGATATTTGTTGTTTCTGCTATTACGGTAACTAAGCATCTTTACAAGAAGAATCTTCACAATGCATATGCCAGGAGGTTAAGAAAAAATTCAGACAGGTGAGACAGACCTTTGCAATACAGACTTTACAATGTAAGGCACTGTATGAAGTACTTAAAGAATGGCTGCTCTTACCTTAGGTCCATGTCTCCATCCACCCAGTAGGCGATGACATTGGAGGCTGTGCCTCCTGGACAGCATCCCATGATCAGCACCACGACAGCTTGAATAGGAAGGATGTTAAAGGCCAAAGACAGCAAGAAGGCTGTGAGAGGCATAATTCCAAACTGGCAAAGGAAACCCACAAAAATACCCCAGGGTCTTTTTATGTGGCCCAAGAAATTCTTAAGATCCACATTGCAGCCCATGGAGAACATCACCAAAGCCAGCATAATTGTTAGAACAGTACTTAAAACTACGCTCAAAGTTTCATTAAAATTATCTTCTGGTAATACACAAGACGTGCCATCACAAATAGTAGCATTTTCTGGACAAGCTGTGGAGTTTTCTGCCAAAGAGCTACCACTAAATTGCTGGGAAAGAAGGTATGCCTGCATTTTGAAATACAGAACTGCTCAGTACATTGACAGTAAACTTTCAAGACTGTGTAAATGGTTGTTTGTCAGAGAGTCCTTTTAAAAGATCAAGGAAGCAATAAAGTGCAATAAATGCTTGAACACTCTTGCTGTTCTTGAAGGGTTTGGCACAGTGCTGATTCATGTAGTTATAAAAGTTGCACTTGCTTGGTATGGTGACAATTAATCATTTATTCATATGATAATGAGGAATCCCACATCAAGAGAATAGCTGTGTTAATATTTAAGGGTGTAAAGGAGGCTTGTGGTGTTGCTGAACCCATGAAATGAGAATCACAGGAGGAAGAGAAAGTTTAAACTTCATTCTTTGAATTTCTAGCATGCCTTTGGGAGAGCTGTTCATGCATGCAATGTCCCTGACATTACAGGGGTCTGTTGGGTGAGTGACCGAGACATAAGAAACCACGGGTAGAAGCCTTGAGATACGATCTGAAGCTGCAACTCTTGCTAATGGACGTAAAATTCACCATGACGCACAGGCTCGTTTGAATGAGGTGGAAACTTCATTTCTGGTGGCATGAAGATTTACGGTCCTCCTGGCACCTGTTGCCAGATGCAGCTGGCGCAGCCATACTTTGCTCCAGCTTGGAATGGAAGTGGTGAACAGCGAGAGGAGGAGTGTAGGGTGGCAACAGCAGAGGAGGAAGGAGACATATTCTCTGAGCCAAGCACGAGGAGTGGAGAGCAGGGCAGTGGGGCTGGCATGTTATTGTGGAGCTGTGGTATTCAGCCAAAGTCAAACACGTCCCCTGCAATGCCACGACAGGTTTGGTATCCGCGGCTGAGGTGTGTGAATGGACACAGGCAGGCAGCTGGAACAGCCACAAAACCACGACTGAAATGCAAAGAGTGAATTTATTTTGTTACCTCTTTAACTGGAGGATCCCGCAGCAACACCTGGACACACAAGAGGGAATGCAGCACCTCTAGGTTCAGCCCATCCTGGTGGGCTGTGGGCCTGCTGTTTGCACCCATTTATCAAGGGCCTACGCATGTGTAGTTTACCACCACGCTGTGATCTCCCTTGTGCTTTTTATGATCTCTGAGCTTTGATCTCTCTCCCAAAACAAGGAGTTCAAGTATGTCTGTGAGAGTGCCTCCAAGTTTCTGTAAAATCCTATGTTATCTCTACACAGAGATTCTACTTCACAAAACTGACCCAGGATAAACAGCAGGAGGTATAATACATGGGGTTTCCTGCACTGATGTTTTTCAGACCTCGACATTCCTGCTGCATGGTCACTTGAACAAATCTACCATCCTCCTCACCATTCTTCCACTTTTAACCCTTCCCTCCCTAAAGGGGGTGACGGTGCAGACCCCCTTTTGTGCCCAGTGTGGTGAGACAGGTTTCTTGTGCCCCAAGGCTCAGAAGGGATGAGAGGCTGAGGTAGGGCAGCTTCCTCGGGATCCCTTTCAGGTCTTACAGCTCTGGGATGGGCACTGGACATGCAGTAGGGCATGGCTAATAACCCTTTTACTATGTGGGACCAGAAGAAATTTGTGGCATCACTGGTGTATTTGCTTACTGCAGTGTGTCCCAATTCTCTCCGTCCTGTCTTGATTCATATTTTTCTCTCCTGTGTGCTTTCCTGTGGAAAAAAAATCAAGTATCAGTCTCAAGTTTTCAAAAGCTGTCAAAGGTTTACCCCTCAGGCTTACTTCAAAATTTGGAATGTTTTCAAGGGAAGAATTTTGATGATTCTTTAGCTGTGCACAAGCTTAGTGGCAGAAGTATCTTAAAGTGTAGATCTTAGACTAAAATCAAGTCTGAAACATAAAGTGCAATTGAAGCCCCCCAATCATCCTTATTTTTAAAATTTAATTTATTTAATAAAGAATTTTTTTTTTTACCAGGGTGACATGCTAAGCCATAAATATCTTTAGCAAGCAACACTCTCAAGGGAAGCCTCACCAATTTTTGCCTAACCTCAGTGTGCAAAATGATAGGTGTCGCTATTTTTTTTTCACTTTAAATTGTGAACTGTTGAGGGGGAGCTGACTGCATCAGAAAGGATTTCCCAGCATGCTCAGATGGCACCTGTTTCTTTACAAAGGGGTCAGCTAAAAGGCTGTATTTCCTAAGTCACTGTTGGGTGCCTGTTGGGATAATGTCAGAGTAGCTTTATCCTCCCAGGCAGCTGGCAACTCCTACCCTATGATTAGTGCTACATCTGTGTGACTATGATATGTCTAATAGAACAATAAGTAGGGTAATAAGGAACAGATGAAAGGAAGAGAAAGCTACAAGATTTCATTTTGGCAGAAAACGTTATTCTCCTTTTTACTCTTGCTTTCAAAAAGAATGTTTTAGCACCTTTTATTTTTCAGTCCAAGTCTTTTAAGGGGCTTTTTAGTTTTAAAACCATGTTGTATTAATACTTTCTATAAAACCTGTATCAGAGTCTCTTGAACTTGCTTCTTGTTAAAACTAAAATTTTTTTACTGGAGTATCTTGAAATCTCCAGCATGTCTCAGGGCCGGGGGTGATTTTCCTATTCCTGTAAATGTCTGTGATGCTGTGGGAACCTGGAGTGAGTCGTTTGGCAGAGGAGCTGAGGGATGTCCAGCTCACAGTCGTTGTTTCTCAGGCACAGCCTCATGCAAGGGCTTCCTTTCTCCTCCTCCCTCCCCTTTCAGAGCATGTGTCTGGGCTGTGTAGGGGTGCTTGATGCTGTGCCCTCAGAAACAGCACAGGTGAAATGTGCGTCTTTTTGGTCTCCAGTCTCATCTGAGAGATTAGTGTCCAGCTATCATTTTGGAGTTTGACTTCTGGAAATGGTGTGTAGGGGGAGACCTTCATGCTCAGGTTTTATGCTTGGCTAAGGACAAATGGGACAACATCTACTCACTTGCATGGCCTTGTGGGTCAGCAGGTTGTATAAAATTAACCTGTACTTACTACTCGCTTTGTCTTTGGTTTTTTTCCTCTGTTTTAAAAGGGATGATTGTGAACCATTAGTTCAGCAGCTAGCTGTATGAAAATTTAGATAACAAAAAATGCTGTCTGAAAACAGAACTGAGGCCTTCTGAGTTCAACTTGTTATTAGGCTGACAATGTCACAATTTAACACAGATGCAAATATCTATATCAAGAAATCCTCATGTGTTATAAGGGAACTAAAATCATATCCCAAACTTTGAAATATTTACATACACAGTTAAAAATTTGTCATGTTGTAGGAAGTAGATTATTATCAAGAAGGCAGGTGAGTCTCTCCTGAAATCCAGGAGTGCTGGATTTCAAACATTCTGCTGTTTTACTTTTCATATTGTGCTTCTAGGATTTAATCCACTTGCAGGCTAGTGCAAAACATCCTCAAGGAAAGCAGCGATTTGGAGATGGTTGTCGGAGGTATTTAGCTGTACGTCTACTGTTTTACTGCTTGTTTCCCACCCAGGTTATGGTCCTTAAAAGGATGAGATGGACTATGTGGACTATGTGGACTATGCTCTGTGAACCCAGCTGGCATCTTTTGCTTATTTCTGTTGCACGTGTTAGTCAGTGTGATTTTAAGCATTTGTCATCAACGTTCAGAGAAGGAAGCAGCAGTGAACTTGGCGGCATTTTGGCGATGATTAACATCCCCAGTCTGATTCTTGACACTGTCAGCATACCTCAAAAATGAAAACAATCAGCACTTAAGTAGAGAAATAGCAATCTAAATATATATTTGGATCCCAAACAGCAGTATTCTGATTTGTTGTCTTGAATTTTTTTGATGATGAGGCTGCCAGCTTATTCAAGTGAGTTGAGCATCACTTCAGCAAACAAATCTGGGCAGATGAAACTTGTAAGGATCTTTCACTGTGCCAACAATTAGATAACCGATTTATCCATTAACTAGAGCAGTTATAAAACAAGAATAACAGTAAGTGGCCCACACTGGGAGAGACAATTAACAGTTTGTCTTTTATGGCTGTCTGGTGCTTATTTCTTTGATGTTTCTCTTAATGAGACTTATGAATCTTCCTTGTCTGCTTAATTCAGACTCTGAGATACTTCTTAGTATATTTATGTCTTAGTTAGAAGAGTCTTTTTTTCAGATAATTGATTTCTTTAAGGCAATTACTTGTTTTTTACCACCATCTTTAAAAGAGAGACAGCAGTTGTAGCTAGTATTAGTGACCTTGTTTATAACATTAAACTTTAGTAGAAGATTTTTTGTTTTTGTTTTTGTTTTGTTAAGAGTTGTACTATACGACTGGAAGCTTATAGAAGGCATTAAGAAAAGAAAATCTCCATGCAATAGCAGGAGAGACTAGCTCAGGATAGCTTCATAAAAAAATTTGAAAAGTCAGTTGAAAAGCTAATTTACAGAATCTTTACATTTACATTTTTACATTTCACTGTCTGGTGCATACATCAGCATTCTGCCTGTTAGACTGTTGAGCTGAGTTTCAAATGAAACATGGGGGCATGGGTGCTCCTCTGCGTGGCTGTTAAACTCAGCTGGGACAAAAAGCCTGATGTGTTATGTATTTGAATTTCAGGCAAATTTAGCTTGCTAGTGTACTAGTCCTGAGAGATGCACCTTACAATCATGGTTGAATTCCTGCGCAGAATATATGATTGACTGGAGTGATATGCTTTTGTTACAATTTGCCAGAACTATAACTATTGTGCTAGGAGTAATACATAATGCTTTTGCATTTTCTGATACATTTCATACTTGCCATCTAATCCCTGTTTTAGGGTGTCCATCTTCAATAGCCAAATGTGAGCGTTTTCAATAGCACATAAAAAAGTGCATAGTTACTATACAAATGCACATGGAGAATGTAAATGTCTTAGACTTCAAAGAACTTTGCTCTATTTTCACAGGTGTATGAGGGGAAATCTGCACATCCATGCTGTTCAGTAAGGACTGTCTGCTAATGAGACAAATAGCAGGAGTCTGCCAAAAGTGTAAGCCAGGCTTTTGGCTGCCAAACTGTAAGAATGACCTCTGACATTGATTAAAAATCTGAAACTTAGACAAATCAAAAAAATGAGTCATGCTACCAGATATAAAAGTGTAAGTTTTTGAATTATTCTCTTGGGTTGGAATCCCTTAATAAAAGAATGTTTTTCATGTTTCGCAGCAAGGATTGGCTTTGGACTTTGAGGGATAATACATTACACAAATATATCAGTGCTGTTACCTGTCCTTTCAGAGTTGTAATTTTAGTTAGTAGTAAGGCTTAAATTGGGGTAAGTGGTCCAAAAAAAAAAAAGAAATTTAAATTCTAGATCAAAGATCTGATTGATTTTCAAGTCTAAAAGGTTAAATAAAAATTAAGTTGTTATAGGAATTTTATTTTCTTGGAACCAAAATTGGGTCTTTCAATTTTCAACTTAAGGGGAAGCTATGTATACTGTTTCTTGTTTGCTGTTGTGTTGGTTTATGACATTTAACTTCTGATAAATAGTAAGAAATCAGTGTTTTTGTCTGCAGTTCCAATGGCATTTCCCATTATTATCTTAGTATGAAACCTGGCTGCACCTTTTAAAATTTGCATTTAGATAATTGATAAATTAATTTGATATTTTGTCTTTGACAGTAGTAATAATAAAATCATCTAATTGTTCTCTCTGTTATTTTGAGAGGTAAAGGTAGAGCATAGAAGGTAGAGAATTAAAGTAGAATAAAACTGACAATAAGTTAATAATTCTCAGTACTTAATTCACTTGTCAGTGCATGGGACATAGCTTATCAAGAAACTAAGTACAGCAGAAGCAGATCAGTAGATCAAAGCATCTGGTGATGAGGACTTTAAAATATCCTTACATGCTGAGGTTTTTTTTATTTCAACATAGGTTCAGTCTGGTCCCCAGTTTAGGTCTCCCTGGGTCTGAATGGATCAGTCCTGGGTTTGGATTCACGTCTCTAATATTGGAGCACATCTGTGAATGTACAGTGGGTTTTTTGGCTTAGCTATAACCTGTTAAAAAAAACCAGTTTCCCCTCACCAAAACCTCTCTGCACAACAACCTAGCACATAGTAAATGGGAACAGTTTGGGGATTTATTTCAACATTCCATATTTCAACACTGCCCTAGTTCTCCAGACCAAAACAACAAACAGGGTGCAACTTTAAGTTATCCATGTCATCTACATTGGGCTGGCTGCTGTGCCATGGGCTGTGGGAACTGTGTGCCCTGCAGGGATGGTGGTTGGGTGGAATATCCTAGGGCATCAAAAATACCATTAACCACCCATGTTGAAGCAGCTGAGTCCTAGTCTGGATAGCTGTGCTGAAGAAGGTTAATTGTGCCCTGATGTTCCTGATGTTCTCTGCTGAGAGTAAATCAGTGCTCATGTGAACAGCTCTAAAGCAGACAGCTGTACCAGGGATGTTTAGAGCTAAGCATCATAGAGCACATCCTTTAATGAACACTGAAAAAAGAAATTTGAGGAGAAGAGATATTACTGAGTTCCTCCTTTTAGTTTGCCAAAGAATTTGAAAGGGAAAAAGAAAGCCATGCAGCCAGAATTGCTTCATGTAAGCAGTGAGCACCACTGCTGGGAATGAGAAAAAGAAGTGAAGGAGGGGAAATGCAGAAGTAAAGCTGTGTGGCCTTTTTAGGTTTTGGTTTAGCTTTTTTGGGTTGTTTATTTTTGTTTGGTTTTGGGGGTTTTTGTTTGTTTTTATGTTTGGTTTTTTCTCTGTTCTTAAATGTTTTGCTTTAAATTCAGGCTTTCTTAGAGAATGCAAATAGATTCATTAACTGAGGACTCTACGCCCCCATATCAAAATTGGACTGACCTCTGTGAATAAGTCAGAGGCAGCTCCTTAGCATTTCTTTTTCTTCTTTACAGCAGATATTCGAACTCAGACCTTCCACATAGCATGCTGGGATGTGCTGGTCTCACACTGTCTTCAGATGAACAGTTTCAGAGGTCTGAGGTTGGGCCAATATATGCCACCTCTTATGCCGGCACTGTAATTACCAGGGACTATTCTCATGTCCTGCAGATTTACAGAAAGATTTGGGTCTGGTAGAAGTGTATTTTTCTGTTGAATATAAAAGAATAATCTCTTAATTAAACTGTCTGGAATTTACTTAACGTAAAAGGTGACCAGATTTAATTAGTGCTGACTCTAAAGCTTTTTGATTGCATACAGTGAGATGTGAGGGAGGGGAATCAGACAATGTAAGCATCACCTCTCACCACTTCTGATTAATTTTTTTTCGTAATATTTCTCATCTTCCTTTAACATAAAGAATGTACCAACACTACAGGTATTTCTGAATTGAAGAAAAATTAAAAGTAAAAAGGTACTAATTAGGTATATATATTATATAGAACAAGACAATAGTTCTGAAAAGCCAGTCCAGAACCATCACCCTCTTCTCCTCAGGACAACATTTTATCTGCGTGTCCATCTTCTTAGTGGAATTATAATTTGTTTAGAACATTCATCTTCATTACAGTGGGTAATAGTGGTTGGGACTCTGTAAGGTTTCTAGGCCTTTAAAACTTTCAGCTCTTGATAAGACTAATTTCAGTGACTTGACTGGCTGCTTGCATTCAGAATACCTTTTATTACCAGGAGACACTGTTTAAGACTTCTTAAAGATTCAACTCCATGTCTATATTTATATCTAAATATGATGGCAAAACAGTCAAGAATTCTGTGTAAAAGTAATTTTATCTGGAACCTGCTGACCTTTTAGCACTTGGGAAATTTGATCTACCTCCTTGGATAATGGAAATGTACTTTAGCGACGCAGTTTTGGAAATTCAAACAGGTGGGTCTTTTGAATGAATGGCCAGTCTTCGCGAACGAATAACCGGGGAAGGTCTTTACACCTTCCAGCCTGCGCATTGGATTTTTTAGGTGAGACACAGTGTGCGCGGAACTGAGCCCACCCTTTAATCCTGAGGTTCATCTGCCAGGGCCAAGCACGCTTGGACGGTGGCAGCAAGGTCCTCAGGACGTAGATGGATTGCCTTACGGGCTAACGAGCTCCACCTGCCCGGGGAGGGGGATTGAAAGTACTGAGGACGAGGTACCCTTGGTCTGGTGTACCGTAGTACTGATGCAGTTTATACCTGGACTGATTCAGCCTCTGTGTGAGTGTCTGTGTCATAGAATTGTTCTGATAGAATGGTTAAGGCTGGAAAAGACCTATAAGATCATCAAGTCCCACTGTGCTGTGGGTTTGTGGAAATGAAGGTGTAACTCTTAGTTGGTGCTTGGAGCTATACAAATGGAATAGGTTGCAGTAATGAAGTTTCATTATTTAATAGAATTTGAGTAATGTTTTAGGTCTTCAGTAAGCCATTTGGGTTAACAACTTACAGTGTACAACGCTGAACTTGTAGGCTTTGGGAACTAGGGGAATTACTTAAATGCTTGATATCTTCATGCAACATCCATCAAAATGGGTAGTCTCACAAAAAGAATACAGGAAGGTGGGAGATGTACACAGTAGTCAGTTGAAAATGCCAGGGGCTAGGTCTGTGACCTCCACCCTCTCCCCTTCTGCACTTCCTCCTGAAGTATGAGAAGAGTCAGCACCAGAAGCCCAGCTTTGTTTTCCCCATGAACACTGTTTATGACCTCTCTCTGTCTTAGTCAATATTTGATCATTTCCATGGGCTGGCTGAGGCAGTGCTGGCCTGGAGCAGCCTGCTGGCTGTGCTCAGGGCATTTTGCTGATGGCTTACCTGGGACCTGGTTGATGCAAGCTCAGGTCCCTCTAGGCAGAAACAGCAATTTTACATCTTCTAGCCCTTCAGCTCTCATCAGCTTTTTTGACCAGTGGGCCTCTGGGGGAAAAAAAAGAGCAGAGGTGCCATACATGCTTTCTGCACGTTCATGCACCTTGCCTGTGCTTTACGTGTATTGGTAACACTGGTGGAGCTGAAGCACAGTCAGGCGTGAATGACGACTCAGCGAAAGCCTGAGGTTCTCACCTGGCGTTAGGCTCCTGCAGCAGCAGCCTGTTAGTGCAGTACCTGCAGCTCTTCCTGAAGCATGCGTGCTTGCTAGTGCAGATACCTAGTTTAGAAAATGTTTATCAAAATTATTTACATCAGTTCTGTTTCGAAATCATTTCCTTGAAAATATAATCTGTGTCTTGTTACTTTCATTTCTGATACAGCTGAATGTCTCTCAGTTGAAGCGTAATAAACCAAAAAGGGGCATTCATTCCATCCTTACAAGAAAAGTAATTTCTATATTAATATTTAATAATAAACATCTGTAAACCAGCACATATATACATTTATATACAATGAAAAATTATTAAATATAGGTTGGGAGGTGGTTTGACATTTGTTTGTGGAAGAACATCTGTACTTTCTGAGAATTTCCATGTGACTCTTCTAAAGATTTTTCTAGCCTCCTTCAGTAAATGACAACATGCATAATAAATTACCTCTTTTTTTTCTGCTACTGAAATAATTATAGGCACTATTAGATTTTTGTACATCAAGCTCTTCCGTAGATATTTCAGTAATACTTATTTCCTCTTCATGAGGATTTTGTGATCAGTTAAAAATCTGGTGGTCTACTGTCAAGTGACATTAATTAGGAAAAAAAAAAACATATAATTTTGAATCCATTATAAGAAATAGGGACATGCAATCTCTAAAGATTTTTTTATTGGTCTTAGTGATTCTTGTCTAATTCAATGCAGTCTATGTAACGCTTTCCTCTCTATAAGTCATGTTGCAAACTTAAATGTATGATTATTTAGGTTCACAGTATTCCAGTTCAAAATTTTTAAACTAGCTTGAGTGCTTTTAAAGGTCCAGTTATTAACTGGAGGAACTTGCTTTCTTTTTCTTCTGATCCCTAGGTGCTTAGACTATACTTTAATGCTGGTTTTGAACTGTCCTTTGTGAGACCTGGAAATGCTCTGAAAATGAGAATTAGAATGCTCATGCATGAAAAGAGACATCACTGTGGGACTTCAATGAAATCCAAAACTTGGTGACAAAACCCAGTTATCTGTTCAGAGCATTACCTCTAAAAACCTTTCAAATGAGTACTAAATAAGAGTGCATAGACACAAAATACTAATGTAGATGTGGCTTTTGCTACAGTCAGAAATATAAAATTGATGAGTGGGACTCATTATAAAAAAATGGGACAGCACCATACCAATGTATTAACATTTAAAAATTTTATTAAAGTAGTTCATGTACTTTATGTCAAATAACAAAGTTATGGTCCGAAGATTTTTCATCTGCATGTCTAAATGTGTGGGCTTAACTTTCTCATCCTTCTTCTTCCTTTTTTTTTTAACCAACATGACCTGGAGGTATCTTACAGGGGCAATAAAAATATTGAAAAAAGAGGACTTAAGAGTACAAGGTAGATCCTTGGAGACTTAGTAATACCATTAGTGGACAAGCTGAAATAAAAAAGCAGGTCCAATTTAGAAACTAGCCTGCTGAAGTCCATTTACATTATAAAATATTTCTCAGAAGTACATATTTTTTTAAATAGGAAAAAAAAACCACAGTAAATGACAGCAAAAAGTCTAAATTTTTTAGGTCACTCAAGAATATAGTCGGGGAAAAAAAAGAAATAACTCAGGTTTAGTACCAGCATCTGAACCAATTCCTCTTACTTTCCCTCTCTTCAGAACAGTTGATATTTTTGTAGCTTTAATGTGGAGGAACAGCCCTGTCATGTGGCCAGTTTATTCATATAATGTGTGTGTGTTCCCTGGAGCAGATGTCCTGCACTGGTCCCTCTGAAGGGACAGGTGTTTAAGGCCAGGCATGGGTGATGCTTTTTGAGAGTGTTGAAGGTTGAAGTGGTGATGGGGATCAGACTGTGCTCTGACCAGGACAGTAACGAGCTCACTCACAAGCTCACAGCTCAGAGCTTTTCTTTGGCTTAGTTTCTGCTAACTATTTGTTAGCTACACATTGAATCTTGAGATTTGATATATGCTCAGCAAGTGAGTGAGATAGACCTTTATCTCTTTAACTTGTCTTGACTTCGGTATCTGACTCGTCTGAGCACTAGCAAGAACAAAGAATACTTCTTATTAACTTTATAGATTTATAAAAAAAATAATCTTTTAAAAGCAGTCTCTGGAGTAGGAGGTAGATAAATTCATGTTTACACATACTTCATGGGAAAAATATTTCTGTGTGAATGATAACACCTGTGTTTAGCTAAGCCTGGGTAAGAAAGAGACTATGACATGCCAAATAACAGGCATTATGTGGAACATATAGCATTATGTGGAAATTGAGAAATATTTATTCAAGTGAAAGATAAAATACTCTCTAATAAGGAAACCTCCTTTCTTCACATCCTACAGGTCATCAGCAGTTCTTATACAATATTAATTGTGTTCTTATTCTGTTACAGAGTGAATGAGTAGTCTGAAAGTTCCCTTTTGTTTTTAGAGCTGCTTGTGCTTGTGTTATCAGCACTGAACACACCTGAGTAAACGGGGATCTTTGAGATGTTTGATAGACAGAACTTTCCAGGAATCCAGTGGTCCTACTGCTGCCCTCTGTGCTTGCCCTTGTTGGGATAATAGTGACAAAGACACAAAGACAATGATTAATGCCTCTTCCCCTGAGCCCTTTCTCCCTCTGAAGTCCCCCCCCCCCCCTCCCCCGTTGTCTCTGGCCCAGGATATTTTTACAGAGTGGAGAGAGGAGAGATAAGATAGGAAGAGATTGCTTTACATATGAATAAGAACTTTTCCCTTTCTGACCCCAAGAAATGAGACCCCTCCCTGAGTAGCTGCAGCTCGACACACGCTTACCCTGACTCCCAAGAACTGCTTGCAGGCTGGGGAACCCTCTGAGCCAGAGCTGCCTGTTTTCCTCTAGAGGCTTTTCAGTTCATTACTGGAAACTACATAAAGAGGAGAATTTAAAACTTTGATTTTGCTGGTTTGATAAGAAACCTGGCAAGCCACCTTGTCATTTTCTTTTCTTTTTTTTTTTTTTTTTTACTCTTTTTCCATAAGAAGGAGACCTCTGGTATTGGCAACAGTGCTCTGTAAGCACAGTGGGTAAGATCCAGCTAGGGTGGAAGGTTATGAGTAAAAACATATTAGTGAAATTAATCTGATTTGGAGAAGGTAATTGGGGAAGGGTTTTCTGGGGAGATGGGGAAGCTTTCCTTCTTAGACTTGATCAGGAGCATAAAAAAAGAGCAAGATAAACAAATTGATAATGCCCAGGATTTTCATTTTAAAATTCTTTCTTACACTACATAAGAAACAGCAAACTTTTTTTAAACAAAAAAATATGATTCATAGCTAATAAAAATTAGCTATTACTTCTGGTTTTAGACTGCCTTTCCCATCCCAGACACTGAAGTATGAACAGTCAGTTCATACAACATTCATTGATTCTTCAGCAGTTAAACTGAAATGGTTATGTCTATCCACACTGTCATTATTCAGGAACATGTCTCCAGGGAGAGTCATTTTTACCTCAGATTAAAGAATGGAGTGTACTGAAAAGCTGTCTATTAGCTTGCCATCATCCATACCTTCTGATGCCTAGTGCTTACGTGTTTTACTCAGACCCTTGAAGCCTGTGTGTTTTTTGATTCCTGTGGTAACACTAGTTCTTTTAATGAAGTTCAGATGCACAGCTCTATTGCTTTTTCCAAATTGCTGTTAAACTTTCAGAACTGTGATGGCTTTGTACTTTCGAGCTAACCTGATTAGCATACAAGAACTTAAGGAAATAGACTTTAAATTCCTCAGAAAGTTACACTGAACGTATGGAAGAGTAGTAACTGAGGAGAGCTGTTCATGATCCACTACTCTGTTCAGCTCAAATCATGGGTATGCTCAGCCTTCCCCCTGTGCAGAAAACTACTTAGGCTAAAGCTGTGCAAGGAAGCCATACAGAGACTGGAAACATTCATAAACTAGCGAAAGAAAATAAAAAGCATTTGTTAATATATTGGCACAGTTGAACTTAGTAGCCTCAAACTTAATCTGCTAAATTGTAGGTACGGATAAATAAACAGCATCCCCATAGGTAATTATCCATTACCTATTTCAAAACTGGGCAATATAGTACTTAATTACTTCTAAGGTAGGGAAAATCACTTATTTGGTTTTTTAATATGTATTTATTATTATTAGCCCACATAATCACTGTAAGTGACACAAATGTCCTGACTAAATGATGTTTGAATTAAGCTCCATGACATACTTGCAACAGCCCGTCAAACCTAAAGGTTTGGCTGATTACCAGAAATAGTTTGAAATTTTGTTTCCATATTGAGCAATGCTGGACAGTGAGAAGTGGTGGAAACACAAACAGTGATCAAACAGCAGTCAAACAGCATGGTGACAACAGGCACTATTCAATCCCAAAGCCTTCTGACTGTTCCGGAAGGCTTACACCCCAGGGGCACGGGGCAGGACTTGCGCCCATCCAGATGAATACTTCTAATGTGTAGAAATTCCAGGATTTTGTTTAGCAACACCAAGTCTGTTGGTAAGAATTGAGGGAGAAACATCCGTGGGTATAACTTGTAGATTATGTGACAATCTTTAAGGGAGTGCAGAATAATATTTTGTTATATGCATGTGGTGGTTATCCATCTTCTGTGACTGTGATAACTAGATTGGAAGTCTCGACCACTTAAACATATCACATGTACATCTTGCAATAAAAAAGGTGTGACTGACAGTAAAAGCAGTCCACCAGTTTTATGATAAGATTTAGAAAGTTATCAACAGCAGGAAGGAAGACATCCAGCAGAATGACTACATCACCAGCAAAAGTACAGGCTGAAAAAGATAAACACTTCACCAGCCTCCTTTCACACTCACTTGTCATAAAAAGGTAATAGTGGCATTATCTCTGGGTTTATATGGTTGAAAGTAGCTTCTCTGAGTCTCCGAAGTACTTTGTGGACTCTTCGGGGTCTGAGAATGGGCAGTTGAAACCATCACTCTGTAGCAAAGTCGTCTGGGTCTCGAAGCACTCTGCCTCCTGAGACAATCACAAAATCACATACTGCAACCCTGGATGATGAAGTTCCCCTCCCCACTCCTCAGGTGGGAAAGAGTACAAAAAAGCTTTCACAATGGCCCACTTCACTGAGATGCACTAAACTCTGCAAATCCTCCCCTGCTTGTAAGGATAGGGAGAATGGAGTTCAGACACTTCTAGGAGTTACTCAGTATAGAAACTTGGAAGATGCTACTTGAACAGTTTAAAAACCAGAACATCTTCATTTGTTTTGCCAGTTATACTGAAAACTAGCAGTAAAGGTGAGAAAATAGAAGCAGGTGTGTAGATAGGTGTAATTGAAAGTATATTTTAGTGTATTTTATGTACATGTATGTATTATGTATGTATTATTTTTTATAATATGGATTTTGAAATTACCCTTCTATAGCAATGCTTTTGTCCGCCTGTGAGTCAGAGGTTCCCTGCCATTACAGACCTTCATTTGATATAAAAAAAATCTCATGTGAAAAAACTATGAAGATTTATGCAGAGACAAGAAATCAGGAAACAGATTAGTTCAAGAAAACTGCTTCAAGAAGAAATGGAACATGAAGAGTTAGGAAAATGTAACAGAAATCTTGGCTGGGGCATTTTTAGTCTTGAAAAATGTGGTCACCCCAAGCAGTATAAAGGCACTGGGTGACTGGTGTCACTGAGCTGAGGAGGAGGAGGAGGAGAGAGAGACTAAAGAGTTCTTATCTGGGGGCTGTTATTTCATCTTGCATACTGACATAGCTAAGCCAGTAGCTTTGTTGATTATTGTGGTCTGTCCCAGTGGGTGGTCACTCTTTTTTTAAAAAAATTATTACTTTTGTCTCATTGATGTTATTTATGAACCCAACAGGTTAAGTTAATCACTTAACAGTTATTTTTAATCCACACAGAGTGCTGTTTTCTCTCTACCTTCTGGTCTGGATACTTTCCCATCCAACCCGATAGAGCAAGAAGAGTATGCCTGTTCACCAGGGACTTTTATGTCATTGCATTAAAATTTTAGCTCAGGATAGGAAAAAATGAGTAGAACTGAATGAAATTGAGCAACATTGAACATATTTTTTGGTTATAAAAGACACTTCTTGTGAGAAATGATGATTTTTTTGAAAATTTGTGAGATTCACCTTTTGGAATTGCTCATCCCACTACTCCACCCCCATACATCTCCAGAGGCATTCAGTTATGCAGGAAAATGATACCTCCCACGGGCAGGAACAAGAATCCCATCATTACCTGTGTTATACACCTTTCCAGAAACTAGCTGGTTTTTTGTGTCACTTCTAACACCAAATCAGCATTTTGTAAATGGTAAAACTATAAAACTGTCTTGAATCCAAACAAAAAACTTTCCCACGTTTTCCCACATTATATTACTACTCTCTATGATCCTGTCCTTTTGTCTTGGTTTCTGGTGAAGTTCAAAGTGTTAGAGAGATTTAGTTATTCCATGGACACTGAGATAGGGATTCCTGGAGAAAGTGTTTCACTTTAATTTCTGACATTTAGTTTCTGCATACAATAATTTTGATTCCTAGTACTCTGAAAAAGGTTTCAGGGAAATTGTTCAGTCTGCTTTTCATTTCACGATTTCCATCATTTTTACAGCACTGTGCTAATTTTGTAAAAATTTGATTGTGGCCAAACCTGCATAGTGACTGGACACTTAATCTCAAATTTTGTTATGCTGTTAATTTTGCTAGAGATTTTTTTTATTTTTCTTCTGTGTGATAGATCAGGAAAGCCTGACTGTAAAAAAAATCCTATTGATATTTTTATAGTTCTTCTTACTGAAGAATTAACATCAAGTCCTACACATTTACATCTGATTGCTCCCCTTATATTATATGACTGAATTTAAGATTAAAGGACAGATGAAGGGCAACTTAGTTTTATAGAAGGTAGAAATTTTACTTTTTTTTTGGTTCCTATTCTTTTATCCAACAATATGTTAAAAGACTGTTAAACAATTGCTAGTCATAACAAATAAAGAAACCAGCATTGTTCTCAGGGGTATCTATTATGGAATAGATAACCACTAGGAAAAAAATTCAGTTTATTTTTAAGAGAAATCACAAGCATATAATCACAACCTGGCATATAAAAATTTAGGTCTATTAACAATTCTGTTCGGCTCCATGAAGCGTCATAATTTTGGTAATGATGACAAAAAGAAAAACTAATGCAAGTTTATGCCAAGTGCTCTCTGGAACTGCTGAAATGTTTTGTCCTTCTCAAAACCATAAAGCTAAGACCTTGTATGTGTATAAAATTCTGAAACAATCAATCATGGAAACAACATCTGATTGCAGAAAACGTGATTTCAAAATCAATTTGTCATGCTCCTATATGGATTTAGTGCCTTCCTTGTTTTGACATTTCTCATTTGCTAAGTGCAGGAACGCTATTGTAATTTCTTTATGTAGTGTTACAAATTAGAAGATTAGAATGCAAAAACTTTCTTCTTTGTTTTTGAATTTGTCATGGATATGGAATTATTTGGTTTTTTTTCTTATTTTTCCATATAGATTTCCTTTGTGATTGCCTTAGAAATTCTGTCTGATTTCCATGTGAAAATCATTTGTGATATTTAATTCCCATCACAAAAGATCATCGGGAATGGCTTCGACAACATGATCAGCTTTTAAGACCTGCTTGCTGAGAAGAAACACATTGATGCTCCTTCTGTTGTTAAATTTTACAAAGGAGGTGGTTGGATTTTGTAGCAGCTCTGTGCAGTTACTGAACGTAAAGGTATGCTGATTTAAAACTCTTTTTTGGTGAAAACTGCTTTATTATACAAACATTTATAGTGAAAAACTCAGCTTTTATTTACTAATCAGCACAGGGATTTACTCTAGGAATTTGAAATAGTGAAAAATACCATTGTTGAATAGACCTGGTTTATACAGTTTAAGCTTTTAAAATTGTTCTATCATTAATATCTAATGCCAGAAACTGAGATCTTCAGATTTTCCTTTCTATTAAAGGTATGTGGACATTGTTTGCTCCAGTTGCTTTTGATATAAGTTTAAATTCATATACCTCTGCCTAGAAAGGTGGTTTAGTGCCTGTGACCTATATTGCAATGCCTGCGAATTATATTGAAATAGTTAATAACCTTTCTTCTCCTCAGCCACGACGTGTGTCTGGCACTATTCAAGCAGCATTACCATGTGCAATCTGGGGCTACATTCTTGAGGAGAGTTTGCTAAGGAGAGTTTAGATTTGGCACAGAAATAACCTAAATATTTATGAAAATTTGTTCACAACTTTCTGCTTTTTTTTTTTATATACAAGTTTGTATGCTGAGAAATTCTTGTTATTGTTGGTGTTATTTATTGTAATTTAGAAATACCCCAAATGAACACTTTTCTTCCTAGGTATCCTTGTCAGGGATTTTGCACAATCACTGTATGCTGATAAAACTTTTAAAATATTCCCTCCATGGAGGGGTGAGATAACTGGTGACTGAAAGGACTAAGAAGCACCTCCACCTCCCAGTCTCTACTTTTTCTTCTGCCATCATTCACTTCACTAGCACACAGGCTTTCAGGGTGCCTTCCAGCTAACACATGGGAGGGGTTCTGACAGAGCATATGCTTAGAAAACTAATAAGGATGGCTTTAGGTTTGATTTCAGGTAACTTTTCCTTAGCTGCCTGGATGAATCAGCTAAATTTCTGAGTGAAGTGAAACTCCAAGCAATCTGTTTTGGACTTCATCCCAGGCAGACCTATTCAGCCATCCACTTAATTGCTTGTGCATCTTCATTTATGTACCTCTATTGATTTTAATCTCAGATGATTTATGCAATACCATAAGCAGGTAACAAACCAAAGCAATGACATTTCACTAGAGATGAAGATGCCTATAAACTATCCTAATTTGCCCAAAATCTGCTCGTATATACAAGGCTTCTCTTGCTGTGCTTGTGGGTTTAGAGTTTTCACTTATGACTGCTCAACTAAACTTTTGTTCTGTTTCTCACTACAGATTTACAGTCTGTTTTCCTGTATTTTAAAAGTAAAGCACATTTCCATTTGACTCCATGCTATCTCATGGCCTGCCGTCAGAGTTCTCTGATATTCGTTTTTCTTCTAACTCTTTGTTATTGATAAACTTGTTCCTGAATGTGTGTAGAATTCCTTTGGCCTGATATCAGATCTGGCGTGATAAGGCTCATCACGTAGCGAATGATGAGCCATCATGGCTTAATTCATAAACACAGAGAGAAATTAAGTAGTTTCAGAGTAAGAAGCATCACACTTTAGATCTTTACTTTAGGATTAAATAAGCCCTAGACAGTGCTTTTGTCTGAAAAAGAGTTATTTGTTCCTGAGACCTCTCTATAACAGAATTAAGACTGAGAATGCTCTTAGAAAGCCACAGCTGCTGTCTCCTTGACTTTGCTACCTGAATTTCCTGGAGCAGGATTAGACCTGAACTCAAATGCTCCTATATGTGTCTGTAGTCTGTAGCACTCTTCAAATAGCTATTCAAAACAGCATTAAAGTAATGTCTGAAATGGTACTTATGCTTGAATACTAACATAACTAACACTGCAATCAAAACATGGAAGATTAACATTGCACAGATGAGCTGTCTGTCCTGGAGGTGTCTAGTCCATTAACGCAATACTTTGTGTTTTGTGACTTTATTGCAGAATATTTTGCAATCTAAAAGAAAAGTGCATATGAGAGAAATCATCCTTTTTAAATGGATCCCATCTTATTTAAATTTTCCACTTCAAATCACAATTAATATGTATTATTCACACCTTTTCATTTCTCTGGTTATAGTATATTAAAGTAGAACATATGCTTTGCACAGGCTGACCAAGGCATGGAAACGTTATTCACATCTTTCAGTTCTCCTTCACTGTGAGCAGTAATAGTTTACCAGAGGGGACCCTCAGCTACCAAAACCAAAGTAAGTTAGAAATTTTGGGAGATGGTTCACAGAGAGGATCTAACTATTTCTTTTTACAGTTAACACATGTGTCATATCAGACTGCTAATTCCAGTCAATGGAAATAGCAGACAGTGAATTCAGGTAGTAAGCATCTCAAGAAAGGAAGGTCTCCTATGTCACTTAGGTTAAAGATTTGTGGCTCAGTTATTGGTGTTTTATCTGTAGCTGCACTGGCTACAGTCTACAAAAATGAGGCCTGGGATGAGTATAGAGATAACTTGCACCCAACAAAGACCAACAAAGACCAACAAAGTAATAGAACTCATTTGGGATAGACTTCATCACTTTAACTTAGCTTATTCATGTAAAAGTCACTAGGATCTTAAATAAGCAATTTTTAAAATCAAGAAGTCTGTGAGATATGATTTTTTGAAGGAGAAAAGGATTAGCATCACTTTTTTCTGCAGCTGCTCTCTGGTTTTGAAGGCTAGTCCATGGCGTAGCTCAGCATCTGGGGAATGGTAAAGCTTAGCAAAAGAAATGATATGACTCACTTGGGCAAACTCAGCCTCTAGTCTTGGTTAGAGGGTTAGCTTGACTGAATTAATTCATGTGAAGTGTGTATATATATCTATGATGCATTCAGATTGTTAAAGGCCAGAGAAGCTACTCGCACAGAACGAAGCACATTCAAACCTGAGTAGGGCAGTGTTTTTCACAGTAACACCATTTCTGTAATAAACTGTGGAAGAGCGCAAGCAAAGTTTTCTCTAACAATGTTGAAGCAAAATGAGAAGCTACCCAAGAAATACTTAAGACTTCATAAAATACAAAAAAATCCAAAAAACAAAAAACCCCAAAAACTTTAGTATCTTTTAGATCTGCTGCTTAATAATGACACTTCAGAATTATGCATAATATAAAATGCCCTATTGAATCTGTGGTGGAAGTAGAAATACGTTACAGTAAGGGTAAAAAAATGGAAAATATAAAAAAAAAGCAGAAAAATATAAAACATGCAAGCTCTCCATTCTCAATCTGCATTGCAAATTGAATTATGCAAACCAAAATTACCCCTAACTCTCTTTTAGCTCAAAGAAGGTCATCTTACAGAATAGCTATATTAAATTGAAAATCATTATCATAAATCCTTGTTGTCAAATGTACATACGGTCCACTGTGAAAATCAGATAAGTTACATTAAAATGTATTGTATAGACAATATATTATCTCCTTAGGTTTGAAAAAGTAATAGACTGTTTTTATCTCTAATATACAAGGATCATCTTTGAGAGACATAAAAGCAGCTGAAAAGTCACAGAAGAGAGGGGTTTCTCAGACATCTTTTGAAGAAATCTTTTAAAAGAAGGAAGGAAGGGATCTTTTAGAAGATAAGGTTTCAAGACAAACTGGAATAAAGGTATTCCAGAAAAAAAGATGCAGATAATGATATATTCCCATGCAATATTTTTCTTTTGTTCACTTGTTTAACACTACAGTGGTGTTTTTGGCTTCTCCAGTACTTTTTTGTGCTGTTCTATATACTATATATAGCTTTTGTCCTGCAGTGATAAATGTCTTCTTGAAAGTACGCAAAATATTTCAATTGGCAATTAATTGTAGAAGTCACCCTCAATTTCTAAAGCTCTGAATTTTAGTTCTAGAAGATAAATACAATTACTTCTCACATCACAGATGAGAATATTGTAAATGTAGCTGAAAAAATGACACCTTCCTGATCTAAATTAACACTTTTTAATTTAAATACCTGAGATTTTGTGGTCCTCTTCCATCTGCTTTCCAGACCTTTCCAGATGATAGATGCTGAAGCGGTTTTTCAGTTTTCTTAACATACCTATTGGTCTAAGCCCCATTTTTATCCCTTTTTGTCCCTTTTTATCCCTTTTATCCTTTATTAGGTTACTCAGTGTATGAATCACCACTTCCTACTCTGGATTGACTGAAGAGAGTGCAGACTGCTAGTCTAAACAGAATACATTTTGATCTAAGGATATACTTAACACTTTGTTGAACTGATATAAGTGATAGGTGTTTATTAAAACAAGTTACTCTGTCCTTGTTGGTTTTTAACAGGGGTATAAAATTTCAAAAAAGAAAATAAAAGAAATCCAGTCTCTATCTCTATTAAAATGAAATTCTGAACTGAGTAAAATGGGAAAGGTGTGTTACTGTTTTCCTAACCACTCAGTGGGTTAGTGAAACCCAACTCAATGGCTTAATGTACCAATAAGGCTTTCCATGACCTCTTGAGCACATAATTCATTGAATCGCTGCTGAAATACCTATGCTATCAGCTTGACCTCATTACTTTGGAGAACACTGAGGTTTCTCTGTTATTCCTGATGCTTTATAACTGTAACACTGTAATTTTTTTGATGAGAAACAGCTTGTGAAATACTTGTTTTTATTTGCCTGCTGATGTGTTGCTGCTTAAAAGTGCACCATATAGCTAATTATAGCCTTAACAGTTGTACTAAGTAATTTTAAGAAGACTAGTATAAAAACCACACCCGTACCATCTTTCAACTTTGTACCTAGCCTATTAATAAAAGAACAATAGAGCTGGAGTCTGAGTATCACAGTATTGCTATTTTTAGCTCATGACTAGCTCTGGTGCCCTCTGCGTGCGTTTGTGCAGTATGTAATGTAGCAAGGTCCTGGGCTGTCTTTAGGACTCAAGTGCAATTCATATAAATACACACCGACTGTCTGTGCAGCTAGTGCTGACTGCCCCTTCCACTAGTCAAATTATTCCAAGGCTTGTAGAGAAAACCCACTCCAGCAATCTCTGATTTCATATTTACACAGCACTCATCACTGTGGAAATGGAGTGCTTTACTGAGAGTTGTGTGCACAGTGAAAGGAGAATATACTCATTAATGTCTAATGTGTTGTTCAAGGTTATACACAGGATATAGAAGTTTAATGAGAACTTAATGGGAGTTCCACTACTACTGATTAGGTGTATCTATCATTTTGAGGATGCAAGTAAAACTGCTTAACACTGTAAAGTTAAGGAAAAATGAATGCCCAGTTTGTCACTCCCTTCTACCATTAATCACATTCATTAGCTGCCTTACAGTGACAAGATTCTGACCCATTACCAGTGCAGTACTGGGAGGACCACTACCAGTGGTCTGCTGATTTGAACAGTGATTTATCACATTAACTATTGTGACAGGTTTTGTTCTTTTTGTCACATATTGCTTGTAGATTAACCTAACTGTGATAAAAGTGAGAGTCCAGGACTTCACTGTAAATTTATCATCCATGGCGCCTTGCTGAGACCCTAGTCCCAGAGAGAGAGAGGCAGAGAGACTGAGAGGGTAACTGAGGGAGAAGCAAGACATCACTGCTTTGTTTCAGAGAGGCTGGGAAAGGTAGTTACCCCAGCAGGAGCTCTACATCTGTAGGAGCCTGTAAGGTACTACATCCCCAAATGGTGTTATTGTTATCTGTTGGCTCAGGGGGCACCCAGGAAGACATGATCAATTATTCCTGTTTTTACAATGGACCTTGTAAAGGTATGAATGATATTTTCTGCTCTGCTTTGTGTCAAGCAAATTTTGTCCAGTGTCTTGTCAACATTTTTCTTTGTCATGGTGAACCCTACCTCTAGCAATGAAAACAACACATTAACCTTTGCAAGTTTGGGGTGGGATAATTAAGTCTAGGACATTGCTACTATACCAAGACTTGTAAAGTGCTTCCTCTGGTGGAAGATGGGCACTGACTTGTGCGTGCCCTACAGGAAATGTGTCCTGGAGGATCCCTGACCTTGCTCTGCTACTTTAACCCAGTGTTGGACTTCAACTGTAACCTTCAAATGGTCTTTTTGCTTTTTCTACTATTCTACTGTGCAAGAATATGGCGGGGGACTTTTTTTTTTTTTTTAAAGGGTAAAAGGTAAAGGGAACCCTCCCTAAATGTGCACGCTCCGTGAGAATGCCTCACAGTATTCTAACAGTAGCTAATGAGGCTAATATATTTTAAACTAAATCACGAGTACAATTGCATTATAAATAGAGAAAAAAAGAGAAAAAAAAAAAAGGAAGATGCGACCCATCCTGTTCTTGCTCAAAATGCACTTAAAAAGATAGTTTTTGCTCTAATTTGTGGCTTCTTCTTAAGTTTTACAGATTTAAGTCTGGAAAGGTTTGTTTATAGAGGAAGAGAGTGCTTGAATATTGAATCTGAAAGATGTTTCATGTTTGATTGTAGCTCATTCACCCCTAGTTCATATGTAATTTTTTCATTCACTTGCTTAAGGCAGTTACTTAATTCTTCCTAGACTGGGGCTTTTATTGGATTAAATTAGTAAACTATGTAATTTTATATAGTTGGCATAGGTTTGCATGAAACATGTTTTGTCTCCTGGAAGTTCTATGAGTTGTTGTCACCGCTAGATTAAAGCAGATTAATTAGTTGTAATCTACATCCTTAAGAGTAAGTATTGAAGAATGAATGACGAGCTCATTACATTACAGTACTAATAGTTATTTTTTGCTATTGTCTTACTGATTTCATTTGACCTGAGTATTTGGTGTGGACCAGAGGCAAGCTTTCTATAACAAGCCCTTTGAGTGATATCTAGTAGATATTTTCTCTTTTACTGATACAGAACCATTACTAAACAGACAGCCCTTAAGAGGCAACCTTGAGCCTATTTATCCTAAAAGCTGACCTACTTTGAAAGTTTTTATGGGTTGTCTTAGCTCAAACATTCTAGGGAATTTGTTTCTGTGGATAGTTATGGTTACCTAAGTACTACTAATTATCTTAAAGGATACTTATGTAAACATACTTTTTTCCTTCATATTCTGTCTGTCCTGAAAGTTGTTTTTTAAGTTTGATCAAATTCCTTCAGGCACTTTTAGGGGTGAACTTGATAAAGCAATTAAAACCTCTCAAAATGTAAGTTTACTCAATGTGTCTCTGTGGCTCCACTTGAAGAAAAGTTCTAGAATTATAAGAGTCTGGAAGGCTATAAAAACTTTTAAACCACAGGGAGAGTTTGTGGTTACATATAACTGTATTTTATGCTTGGATTTTGTGTCTGTAAGGAAGAGAAGGAATTCATCTTTAGTTTTGGATCACTCATTATCCATTGGATTTTGCTTGTTTCTCTGCTCGTTTTCTGTGACCTCATAATTAGATCAAATATATTTAGATTTTGTTAGTTTTCATATGCAGCCTGGAGGACATACTATTTTCTAAGCTAATCAGGTGGGTGCATTAACCTTCCTTTTCCCCAGGTGCTCCAGGCAGCCCTGACCACTTGGGGATGGAGGATTTGAGCATTATGTGCTACAAAAATGATACCTGTCATCTGAAAGCCTTTGCCTTCGGGTCCAATTCTGCCTTCTCAGGAACCCTGGTAGGCTAAGTGTCTCATTTCCTAGAGCTTCAGCCTCATAAGCACTTTGCAGTAGTGGTTCTTACTGAGTGCTCTTCTCACATGCTTTTAAGGGCTTAAAAAAGCCTTACTCTTTTTTTTTTTTCTTTTTTTTTTTTTTTTTTTTTTTTTTTTTTTTTTTTTTTTTTTTTTTTTTTTTTTTTTTTTTTTTTTTTTTTTTTCTTTTTTTTCTTTTTGAGTGGTTTCAATTTTCTCTCTTTTATATGTGACCTCTCAGTCTTGGAGTTTGCACTGTTTGCCCCAACCTCTACCTGCAGAATTAAAACGGGATTCCTCTTTCAGTAAAGCATGTCTCCCTCCTTCTTTTGTGCCTGGACCACCTGCCTTTGGGCTTCTTGACCTACCTGTCAAGCTTTTAAACAGATATACACACATCAAAAGTTAATCCCCAGCAGGTTTAGCTGTTTGTGTTTTAAAGAGATGGGGACACCTCCAGGTGCAATTTAATCTTGCTGCAACCAGTAGCCAGCTGACTCCTGAACGAATGGCAGCTACATTTGTCATGCTTGAAAGTACCCTTCCTCTTGATGTACAGCATGCTCAGTTGTGCTCTCAGAAGCACAGGGTGCAGCTTGGATGCAGCTGTCACAGTGTTATTTGCTTCAGGCTTTTTGCCTCAGGCTTTACTTCTGTGTTGTTATGTCCATAACCTCTGTGATTTCAAAGACCTAGCTGTGCTTCCTGACTTCTTTCTCCTGCTCTTGGGGAAAATACTGCTGCTCCAAGTGCCCTACCTATGGGCAAAGTTATCTGGACCTAATCTTCTTTTATTATTCTTGTTTTTATTCATATTCTTTTATTAGTGGACACTGTTAGGATATTTTCTTAAAGGTAAGAACCACCCAGGTTTAGTGATCCAATTTTGTCTCCATCTCAGGAGACATTTAATTTCAAAAGTGCTCAGTGATACAGAAATGTTCAGAATGTCAACTCTTTGGAACATAAATGGGCTTCCTGTGCTGCTGCAATCATGAGGGCCTTTTAAATTACTAATATTTTCTTCTTGGTCAGCCGTAAAGCAAAATATCCAGGGTACTGAAGATCTGAATAGACCACATATGCTGGATTGAACTTAAAATAGCTGAATTTCCAACTTTGGTGCATCACTTGAGAGTTGGGTGGAGTGACTCCGAGTCACAGGCTGCCAAAATATTAAGAGGGCCCTTTAAAAGCCTGAGACTGATGTCTACTAAAGCAGGCTCCAAGATTGTATATGTAAAATTAGATAGATAGACCTTGACATCATTTGATTAAAACATATTTAACATTAATTTTTAGATGAGTGTGTTAGAGTAGCCTATCTGTAATGTTTGAGGCTTAATGGCTTTTATGCCTTTAAAAAGGTTTAATAGCTTCCATTAGCCTTCATTAGCAGTGCCAGAGAAAACAGGAAGATGTGCATGCAGAAAGGCAATGATTTGTTTTGTTATTTGGTATGTACTGTTGAGGATGAAAGTGTTTGTATACACTGCCCATGAAATCATGTGGCTGTTAAAGTACAGATTCCTCCTGATATTCTTTGGTTCTCATAGATCTGGGTTCAGAATTGAAGTTTAGTATTTTTCTAAGGTTAATTCCATAAGATAATTCGTAAAATAAAGCAACTGGTTTCCCCTTCAGCCGTTGTTCACATATGCTCTTTGTGTTTGACTGTATGCTCTGTTTACGTTTGCACTCTTAATTTTACTAACTAGTCAAGCACAGCAGGAAACCTGTAAGTGTTTCTTGATGTACCTGCGGGGAAAGAATAGGATATATAATACACATTAGGTGTTTTCACAGTTTTTTTTTAAAACTTTTATTTCATATGACTCAAACAATAACATATTTGTATGAAAATGAGCATTGAATTTTAATTAGGTAATTCTGAGAATTATTTTCTAGGAAACAGAGTCGAGGAAGGTAAACTTGAGCTCCAAACCATATCTGTAAAGATGGGTTCATTTTATGCCACAGTTTTACATATCCACAACCTGAGAAAACTGCATGTGCAAATTTGTCCTGTTGCCATAGGATCAGTTTTTGACTGTGGTGGAAGGCCAAGACTTTGAATCCTTTGAAGTTAATTTCAGTTACAGTATGCTTTGTTATTGGAAAGTACAGTGCCATTGGGACTGGCAGACACTTGCACGGAAAACATACAACTTTGCCTATACAGAAAACTGGAGATGTGGGAAAGTTTCTTCATCATTTCTTACCCAACTTTTATGTTATCCTTAAGGCTTTCATAATAATTTCTGATATGTTTTTAATGGCTCTCTTTCCTACCTAAATAGAAAAACTGTGTTTGAACTAAACCTGCAGTTTGACAGGTCTGTGCTAATGCATAACATTATTAACTGTTTTCTTGGTGCTGAAGAAATTACAGACTTTTTATTTTTACTTTTTTTCCTGGACATGATTGCAGAGTTCATCTTAATATCTTATGAGTACAGAAGAGGGTTCCAGTAGACAGCAGGATATCAATTACAGATGTGAAGCATGCTAGCAGGCATATGAGTCTCGAGTTAGCAGCCTGTTCAAAGAATTAAGCAGTGAGGATCCACGACAGTCCAGATGTTGCAAATTTTTATCAGTGGTCACTGCACCATGAAATCTCTTGTGAGTTTCACTTCTTGGAATCATTCAAGGTGAGCTATATAACAAACCTCATAAATTCTTATTATCAGGACAGGTTTAATGAGTGATTAGGAGGAAAACTGAAGTATTAATTAACTTGAAATGTTCTTGCAAAGTAGCAAATAGTCCAAGCTTATTATGTGAAAAGAAGGTCTTGGCTTCTATGTAAGTGGTCATTCTACTGTTGCAATGATCTGATTGGGTTTTTCAGTTCTTGTTGAAGGAACAGAATCACTAAAGCATCGTATAACTCTTTGGTAAAAAAATGGATCTTAAACACTTTACCATCAAATTTTTAACCTTATTTTTGCAAAAGACAGTTGTTAAAACTGATGTTGAGGGTCCAGGTGAATCAGTTGAGGTTTTTTTCTTTTTGAACTGAAAAGATTTAGGAGAATTCTCTAGTTCTAATTAAAAAATGTTAGCCCTTTTTTGAAAAACACTTTTCAAACCAACAACAATTTTCTTGGCTGGGAGCATAATTTTTTTCTTGCCTTTTATGATGGGTAAAAAACATGATGGAACAGAATGTCTATGGGTGTTTAAAAAAGGTGACTATACTCATAAGGTGACTGACACCATAAATAGAGTTTGCAAACATTCTAAGGCCAGCCATTCAAACACAGAACACAGTGTCAAACAAATGAAAATGAAGAGTTAAACGTGTGGATTCTGTTGATTTGATTTTCAGTTTATCTCTATTGCAACATAAGATTCAGAACAACAAAGCCTGAATGATCCAGTAGAAGATGTGTTTAGTTCATGACTTATGAAGAGTAGGAGAATAAAGCACTAGAAATGTTTAGACCCAATGAGAAACAACCCTTGCAATCTTTCTTTGAACTATCAGCTGTGATACTCTTCCCTCTCCTCCTTGCCTTTACAGAAATGTGGTCTGAATATGAGAATATGAGGTACTCAGGTTAAGTGGTTTTAGCCTGCGTTCCACAGCAGAGGTAAATCTGTGCTAGCATTCAGTCCAGTGCTGTAACTCATTATAGATGTAACAGAAATTTAAATTCTTTGAAAGGTTTTGAACAAAAAGATACAATTTTTAATTTTCAGAATTTTTATTACTTTCTAATAATTTATCAATGTAAAAGCTTTTTTCTTTGTTAAACTATTTTTTTCTGAGCTCAACACTAATATACAAATGCTTCAGACAGGCCATAACTGTATAATTTAAGGGAAAAAAGCCTTTGGCAAGAAAAAAAACTACTGAGTAAAGCAAGATTACAGTTCTGCAAGGATTTGCATATCTACAAAACTGCTTTTGCATGCATGAACAGGGGCACTCTTATAACTGCTTGCAAATTCCAGGTCTGTATGAGGAATAAACAGTTAATTGAAATGTAGATTTGAATGTAATTCCACTTTTAAATCTTAAATTCTATTACTTTTGCTTGTAGGAAATAGTGCTTTTATCAGCATAGTCCTGATTAAATAAACAAGAGCTAAAATGAATCATGCTAAATATTATGAAAATATTTTCTAATTATTTATATTTCAGTAGTTCATTAAAGAAGTCTGTAATAACTTTTTGCTCAGGAACTTTGCTTTTACTGCCAACATATTTAACAGTACATATTTCTCACAATTATAATGGCTGAATTTGGATGTGTTAAAACCATGCAAGGAGAAAGTAAGCCTGTGCTCCTGAAGAGTTATGTTTAGTGACAGACTTGCTACTGGTCACTTTTGATAATTGGAAAATTCCTTTCTAATCGTTTCTTTCATCTGAATTTTTGTCACTAAATAAGTCTTCTACTTAAACATATTTTGCATTTATTGCTTGCTTTATGGTTAATAAAGTGTAGCTTATGTAGCTTGGAAAGGATCTTGAAAGATTATCTGGTCCAAGTCTTAAATATGGTTAATTTTGTATATTTCAAAATAAGAATTGTAATTAGAAATGCATATTTTTAAAATGTTTTACTTTGATGTGAGTTTTGCACGAAGTAATCTATTCAAAGAAGTATATGAAATAGGAAAATTACATGAAGATTAGTAAATATGTACACCAAACCCGGACAGAATGTCAGCTACAGAATGTATGGCTAAACAAAATGCATAGGATGAAAAGACTCTACATTCACTTTACAAAGAGATTTTTCAACCAGAACTCAAGACGATTGAACATCTGTTTGACAGAGAACTGTTTTCACTTCGTTTCACCACCCTTCTTGGTATCAGTGACAGCAACTCCAACCCAGGAAGGAGGCCTCTAGTCTTTGCCCTGAAGAGGACTGAAAATACTGTTTGAGCAATCCCTACTCCAACATTTTGCATTAGCATAGAGTTGGGGCATTTGCAAGTTCTTGACTTGAGCATTTTTAGTCAGGCCTTGAGTACAAAGTACAGCAGAGAGAAAACTTCAGTGTTCAGACCAGGATTAAGCGAAGTATTTTTAACAAAAAATATTTTCTCATGTTTTTTTTTTTAACCTTATGAAGTCTTACAATGTAATGAAATCTGTATTCTGCTACAATAAATATTAAAATCAGATGTTGATCCTGCCATATAACATGTTGATATGAAAATACATAAGATTAGGTGGTAATATTTCCAAAGGTTCCTATCAAAACAACAACACATGGACTTCCATAAAGCTTAATTAACCTTGGTGTTTGAAAAGTTGCTACTTAGTTCAGCCACACAGAAGAGATTATTTGGCAAAGAAGTTGGAAAGCTGATGATTTGAACCCAGGCATGCAATTATTTTCTCTGGTAGATTATGTGCTGATGGGATCCAATTATATGCCAACCAAGCCTCTCTGAATCATCAAAGAAGAAATGTTAAAAATTCCCTTGGCTCCAAAGCATGATCTCTACTGCCATATGTCAGAGCTGTTTTCTGACTAATGCAGGTCCCTGGAAGACATGTCTTTCTCATCCTTGCATTAACACCTCTCAGAGCATCCTAGGGGATTAAATGAAAATATAGGCCATTCCTCTGGAGTGCATGTATTAGTATGCTTGTTACTGTGAAATTATTCCAGTAGCCTGTTTTATTTAAAGATTACCATACTGTAGGGATGGGATAATCTAGTGTTAGCTAATGACATTGAAATGATGTTTGATACAGCTCAAGGTCAATTGGAAGAGGACAAGAGTTAAATATCCAACACACGAGAGAATGATGACTGAGGCTGAATTTGGGAGACTAATATAGTTTAAAATTTTGACCATTTCTTCAAGTCTAAATTGAGCCTGTAAAGTTATTTTTTTGTTCAGGGATATTTAACCTTCTCTTTCTGGAGTACTAACCGTCCCTTACTACTTCTGTTTCGGTTTTGAGTTAACAGGATCAAGGTTGGAGACACATGGGCAATTGCCATGTTTGCAAAATGAAAAACCACTCCTTCTGCAGTTTTTTTTTCCCATGTCTGGGAAAGTAACACTCCTTTTCTGTAAGAAACATTTACATAAATTGTTCCTTATATTTTACATAAATATACAACTACTGTTATTTGTCAGTGCATTAATAACTGTACAAACAGGTATGTTTGTATGCACAAACAGGTATGTACAAATGCCTTGGAAGCTGAATGAGAACAGTCTCAGCTCTCTTTTGGAGTGATGTTGGGTTGGGGCAGCTGACCTCTCACTCCCATAACTGTGACAAGTGCCATGGTAAGTTGTTATGCACAGAATTAGACATTCACAGTGATTCGAGGTGGTAGGATCCGAACTTCCTTAGGTCTTATTCTATTGTGTCTCCTAGTATTAAAAAACTATTATTGCAAATGAGTACTACACAGATAAAGTCCCAGAATTTTAGCATTAATAAAAGCATTATACATATATATATTTAAAGTAAAATCAGTTTGCTTGATTTGACAGAAATAAATCTGCTCTACTTCCTCTCAGGAAACTGCTGGCAGGTCCAACCAGTTGATAAAATTCACTGATTCTTGAGATATAAGGAGTGCGTTTCCTCAGTCATTATTCCTACATTTAAGATGACAATTTTATGTTTAATATCTCAATATCAAAGTTTATTAGGTTTTATTCTTGTAAAGTTTGGATAGCTGCAAGACCAGCAATTTTTGAAACTCCAGGGGAGGTTGTGTTTGAGGACCTGCACCAAAAATCCATAACATCCACTCTGTAGGTCACAGTTTTGGCCCAGATAAATGTATATATGCATATATGCCTTTAAAGTGTACTACATTTATTTTTTCAATAATGGCATTTGCCTGAGTGTTTAAGCGTTCCGAAGAATACAGCATAATGAACATAACAGCAAGAGATGAGAAATTCCAGGCTTTACTTTGAAGGAGTCTGAGAGGAATATACACGTGGAGTTAGAACTGAGCCACACTTTTATAAAGATGCTTTTTTTTTTTTTTTTTTTTTCTTCTCTCTCTTGCAGATTTTGAGTCCCCTTCGGGTTTACCCTTCTTATATAAATATCTTTAGGTAGAATCTAAAGCCTTGTTTGGAGAACAGAAAGAAAATGTGAGTGCCTGGACATACATGCTATGGAAACCTGCCTTCCTTGCTTGTGACAATGAGGACTGAAACATATTTCCTGGATGACTTTGGACTACACTGGAATAGTAAGTATTTTCTAATATTCTTAATAAAAAATATTTTAAAAATATAAATATACAAACCCTTGAATTTTATAGATCTATGGTGTAGTAGACTGTAATGGAAAAAACTCACCTCAATTCCATATATGCAGTGCAAATATGAACAGAACTCAAAAGGGCTTAATTAATTTTTCTTCTACCCCCTTGATGTAATTAGCATTAGGCCACACATTATTTCATCTGAATATTGTTTTCATCTATATTGTAAACTAAGCAGTTGTAATACATTTGCATATCACCTGCAATAGCAAGACATTAGAAAATTTGTGGTTAAAATGCTTTGAATTGGTTGATTAATAATATAAATAGTCAAAAAATCAATTCATCCTAAAAAATATGGAAATAACATCTGTTATTTTGCAAGCTTCTTTTTGCAGGCAGCACGTTTTAAAACAATTCTGCTCTGCTAAAAATAGGAAGTTTTTTATAAACTATCTAAACTGCATGTTCATCTGTTAATAATATCATCACTTTTGCTGCAAGCATGTAGCTAACACAGCAGTGTAATCGAATTTTCAGTGTTCTAGACAGTCACACTGGAAATTATGAACTGAAACACAATGGTGTAACTTTTGTATATTTTTATTCCTCTAGAGTTGAGGGAACTCACAGGGTGCCATTAAGAAGTCAGATCCTATCAGGAGTTAACCACATGATGGTTGTTGAGCAGTTATAGAGCAACCTCAATGATTGTAGTATTGCAGTGCATTAACTGTTAAACAAGTGATAAATGTTCATGTGCTCCATCTGTTTGCCCAAATGTTCATGTAGTAGGCATTGGGATCCTCATCTTGGCTCTGTTTCATGGGTGCTAAAATAATACAAACAAATTATACAAAGTAAAAGAAAACGCTGCTAAGATTCTGTACCTCAAAAATTAATCTTTGTTCACTATATATGTTCTTGAAATACCCATTATCTTCAGACTGCTGCTGACAATCTGGGAGGTCATATGGAGTCCATCTTCCCCCAAATATTCATCCCACTCCTCTCTCAGAGGTTCCCACCTATCCTGAGACTTTTAAATAATCACACAGCCGTTCCACACTGAACAGCTCAGGGTTTTTAACCTGTCAGTGGTGTAAGTTTCTATCTTTAAATGTAAACTACCTATCAACTATATCTGTTTAACTGTTTCTCTAGCAGATCAGTTGCAACTGAAATGGTAGCATGAACCTCTTCCAGACATAACCATACAAAGGAGATGATAATAATAATTTCCTTCTGATAGAGTCTTTATTTTTTTACATTTTAGCTACAGTACCATAGGAAGGTGAACTACTGTGATCACTCCATGTGGATTAAAGCAAAATCCTGTTTGCCACATCAATTTGAATAAATATGTTTTTTCAAATATGGAGCCTATTACTCAGCCAAAATGCTTCCTCCATGTTCTGATTTCATTGTGAGATTTTAAAAAGACTTAAAACCTTTCTTGTCAACTCCAAGCTTTCCTTGAGGCTACCCTTGTCTATCACTAATCACAATTAGCGTTGCTTGTTTACTCAATGACAAGCTAGCAGTTTAAAATAAGCTGTCACATAATTCTTGCTCCAGAGTAAGCATAAAAAAGCTAAAATAATCAGCCTGTTTCATCTCAGGCCCAAGCAGAGAGAAATTACTTTTTTTTTGAAATCTGCGGTGCAGGTGGGAAATCAGGTAGAGTTCTGCTTTTTAGATGGTTTTTGCAGTGCAGTGTCTCACAAGCTCTAAGATCCCTTCATGAATCTTTGTCATACAACAAAAACCCATTAAGAATTTAGCATGTGGAACTGAACTTGGAAATGAAGTGTATAAAGCAAAAAAATTCTATTCAAAATCTTTGTAAATGTATTTTAGATACCTGCATACCTAAACTTTTCTAGACTGAGAACCTCATCAACTCTCTTTAGTCTGAGCCCACAGAAAATTTAAAAATTGGACTTCCTTTGCCTAAGTCACCATGGGCATGCCTAGATGGGATATGAGAGTTCTTCTAAGACCCTAGTACCACAGGTGAGACAGTATGAATAATAACCCAGAGTAGATCTGGATTCTCAAGTTTATTTAAGAACAAGTGAGATGGAGGTTTTACACTGCTCCCATACACTTGCTGTCCCCAGAATTCTGGTCATGAGATCTTGTCATCCCTTCTTGTCTGGGAGGTCGCTGCTGATCTGGAACAGTTGGTCAGAAACTTGAGTTGGTTCATACTGTGCTGTTGCTCATCAGATCCCAGCTTGAGTGTTAGGGGGCAATGACTCTGGGCATCCCCTGCATTTGACTCCATGCAACTCTGGTCTCCAGAAATTTACTTCACTGCTAGGGCACTTCCTTCAGTTGAGATCTTCCCCTTCTTTTCAGCCCCTGAAGTCCTCTGTTTTCCTAACACAATATTCTATGTGGGAAAGTACAATGCATGGTTAGTCTCCTAACTGTTAATTTTGATTCAAATCTCTTTACTAACCAGAGGTTTGGTTTACTCCTTGCTACTTTGGTTTACTCCAGGTATTATAAAAAACATGAAAACTCAGAAGTTCAGTCTGAGACATCCCCTCAAACACGCTCTCACTCCAATTATCTGCTGCCTATTTGCGTACACAATTTGAGCTTCTTTTTTCTTTAACTTGTGTACTCTCTTACTGTGAACTTGGGTGACATGTATCATGAGAGTAGCATCACCACCACTTAAGTATGAAGAGAACCGAGCTTTCAAGAACAAACGAGGACTCCAATCACGTATCCATGTGGTTTACATTGGACTTAGAGTCTCTTGACTGCCCTGTGAAACCAAAGCTCATAATAACCTTGTAGCACATTCTAAAGATAACCAGCTAAACTCCCATCACATCTTCCTTACTGCTGGATTCCTGTTTTTCTCCACATTCAAATACCTTTTATTGATTTCTCCTACAGGCAACATTACAGTTAATGCATTATTGCTTGAGTTTGAAGACTTCTGCTGAATTTTTAGCAGTATTACAAACTTCCACTGGGATTCCCCTGGCCCTCTGCAACCCAGTTTCACATTTGCCAAATTCATATAATACTCTTTTCTGTTAAGTGAGTACAGTATTCATAAAAGAGGGAATTATAAAGGACGAAAAGCATGAGTATACTTTAGGGTTTCCTTTTGAGCTTTATTGCAGTATTTTGAAGGAATATTTAGCGTATTTTATTGCTAGCCTGTTACAGAGAGTAACTGAGAACAATGTTAACAAGTAAACATGTTTAGAAGTGCATGCTTTCTTCAGGGAGGGCTTATAAAGCAGCTCGCTCTGCTCAGATCCTCTCTTCCAGCTCCCCTGATATCTTTGTATCTTCAATGTGCTCCAAATACCATCTGCTGCTGCTTATGTGCCTCATCACTGAAATATAAACTGAAATTCCTCCACGCTGGCAGAAGTGTACACTGAAGAAATATCTTCCTCTATTGGAGAAAAACAAAACCAGAACTGCATTACCATAGAATCTATGGGATGTAAAATATTCATGGTGACCTGTGAGGTTCTAGAAGTTCTTTTCTAAGCTTAGTAATGCAATTAACTCAGCACCCATTTTTTTGCTTTGGTTTAATTCACTGTTACAGTTTCCACAAACCGAGTGGAATAATTCTTAACAGGGGAAATTCAGTGTAATGAACACATTAACTTTGTTTTTCCTTAAGATTAAATACACTTTCTCTCATGACCAGGCAGCATGCTTTCTTTGTGGAAAGTTTCTGCACTCACATGCTGATGAGAACTTCCTCCACTCAGCAGACCAGAGGGCCAAGCAGCTTCTCTCCTTTGGGATCCAAGCACTCTAAGCCTATAGAGTTTGTGAAGCGTAAAATGCACAAAGTACAGTTAGATGTTGCGCTGAGTCAAAGTGGAAGATTTCAGTTAGTTCAGTAAACATTTTGATTACTGTTAAGTGTTTTGATTTTGACTAAAAAGGTCTAGAAGAAATCTTCTGGTGTTTTGGAAATGCAATTTTGAAACTATGTGTGTTATAAAAACAACACTGAATAAGTGCAACTGGGCCCTGGAGATGGTTTTCTGCTGCTGGAAGACCATAACTTCTGTGACTAGTTGCACTAGCTACAGTGGGGAAGGTGGTCCAGGACTGGGTTGGATTACTTCTGTCATCCTTCAGGTGCTGGAAGGTGTTGGTGCCTAATTGGTCCAGCATATGCCAAGGAGGCTGTTTACCCATTGGTGGCATAGAACATTTAAAATAAGTCTTACAAATTTAGCATAAGAAAGTACTAACTATTAATAATTACATATATACGAGAAAGTGGGATTTTCTTTTCTGGTGTTCTCTTCTTGGGTTCTTGTTTATGATCTTTAAGATTTCAGCTGTAATTTTATGAGATAAGACTACATCTTTTTATTGTAGCTGAAATGTGCTGGTATTCAAAAACTGTGTATAAACACTTGAGTAAAACAGCAATAAAGTGAAAATCAACAATAGGGAAATATGTAACCAATAAAACTCTTTGTTCTTATTTATGTATCTACCCACTTTTGTTTGGGTAATGAATGTGGGACATGTATAAGTTGATCTGAAAAGTGATACATTTCCCTTTTTGCTTATTCATTCTATAGAAATGTTTTAACCCAGTTTCACTGAGTGCTTGCTAAAACTTTTGTCGAAACTGCGTTTAGTGGATTGGATTTGGAATAGCACCCTCCCATACCTAAGGAATGTTACACTGATAAAATAATGCCAAGTCTTCTTATTTTATTTCCTATGTCTTAATGTGAAATCGGCACTATAATTAGATAATTTGAAAATTTAATAGAACTTTCATCTTTGAATTAATATCACATCAACAACTCTGAGCCAGGAGATAAAATAGAGAAAGGGTGGTGTAAACTGCATAGAGTCACTGTATAATAGCAGTTTTCAGTGTTCTTGTAATAGGGACTGTCTAATAATTACACATTGCCTAGGGAGAATTCATTAGCTTGGTGTAAAAAATAATAAACCACATTATCATGATGAGTTCATGAATTAAGTTAGAATCTCAAAAAGTATGGAAGTTCAGCAATTCTTCTAGGAAACTCAATCTGCATTAGTAATTTCACCAAAATGAGGGCATGCAATCGGTCCCTCATTGCAGAATAATGGTACTGTCTTTAATAAAAAGTAGTGGTTTGATTGTAGAGAAAGATGTTAGACTAATTGTTTTGGCTGTAATAAAGACAGATGCATGATATTATGTATTTTAAAAGGGCATTTTAACTCAGTAAAACAATATATGTTATATATGATATACATTGCAGCAGACTGATAGATTGCTGAGAAGACAGAAAGAATGTCAGTTTGCATTAATGCAATAGCACTGCTTCAAATGTCCCCTGCCAGTGTAAACAAGGTAATATTCATGGCTTTCAATTTGCTGTATTTAAGCTAAAAAAAGATCAATTTCTTCTTTTACATATATTAACACAATTTCCACTACAGTCAATGGGTCAAATTGCTCTTAAACACAGTAGCCCAACCCCATCTATTTCAGCGTAGTGACAGCAGAATTTAGCCTGCTGGCTCGTCTGATGAACTGACTTTCCTGCCACTTGCAGGCCAGATTGGCTGACATCTCCATTAGACCTACGGCTGTTGCAGTTGTACAGTGCTCCATAATTCTTTTGAACAATTAAGAAACAGAAGTGCTCCTGAAATTTAATTTGCTGTACTTCATAGTTTGTTTTTTTTTTTTCATTAGAATGAATCCTGAGCAATGTAATTATCTTTAGAAAGGGCACTGAATAAAGATACCTTTTAAAAATATTCAAGTATAGATTTGGGGCCAAAATGTAGCTTGTGAAAGAATTGTTCTATCTATCTATCTATCTATCTATCTATCTATCTATCTATCTATCTATCTATCTATCTATCTATCTATCTATCTATCATCTATCTCCCTCGATATCGTATGAAATTGCTGCTTGTCCTGTAGCAGTATATATTATTATGTTCTTCAAACAAAGACATTATCCTTACAAAGCATTAAATAAAAGTCTTACATTACAAAAAGTTACAAAACCTGCCATACAAATGGAAGTAAATGTGTGGACACATCCAGTCAACAATTGCTACCAACAGTTGACTAGAATATAGACCAGAATAGGCCTTGGTAAAACAGAATTCAAGTTATAAAGATTCTAAAAGTATAAGGTTGGTGTTTTCCTTCTGATCAGACTTTAAAAATGGCTTTGACAGTCCAAGAAAATTTTATTTTTAAGACATGATAGTTCTTGATGAGTATGTATTGATTTGAAGAGTGAGGTAAGTAGATAAAGGGAAGAAAGTTATTCAGTGGTTACTGCACAGACTTCTGAATTACTCTTTCTCACTGCAGTTCTGCTTAGGCTACCTATATGCCACAGCATCTAGAGAAGTCCTGAATTAATTTGATAGTCATATGTGTAAGTAACTCATGTAGGTCTTTATTTTGAAAGAAATGGGTTGTCTTGGGATGCACATAGGTAATATTGAATTTTCCAAAGTACCTCAGCCACTTACTTCATCCTTAGGAGTCTAAACATCTCTTTTAGAGATGTAGTTCTGAGAGATCTAGTCCCATTAAATTTAAATGATACACAGGCTATATGTGCACTGGCAGTGCTTTCTTGGTATAGAAATAACAATATTCTAATGCAGGTAAGTGCTCCAAGAGGAAATTCACTAGGAATTGTAAAGTGATGCATATTATGTCAGCAACAGTACATTAAATTACCCTTTGAGTGAAACAATTAAATTGGTCAAATTTTAGGTATACCAATCAAGCAGAATTACTTCTGAGAACTCTGCTGATGTAGCATGACAGTCACACACAATAACCCTTAGTACCCTGAAGTAACTTAATTATATGCAGAGGACCCGCCCTTAGTTCTTAAATGACTTGTAAAATGAGATTTAATCTCTGAAGCCATGTAGGAACTTTTGGAAGGCTGTATTTGTGTTTCTAAATACTTGCTTGCAAATACAATGTGTTCAGAAGGAGTTTTCAGAATAACTCCTTTCAGATTGTACGAGTTGTGCCTTCTCAATGCAACATTATGGTTGGGGATATCGTGTCCATGTGCCCCTATAGTCCCAAGCCTAGGACATCCTCTTGGGGCAGGGGTTCGGGACCTCTCAACTGAGAATTAAGAATTAACTTAAAACACAAATCTCCCATTTTAGTTTATTTATAGACCTTTGGCTAGATGGTGGACAGCATCCTACCAAAACATAAATGTGTGGTTTACTTAGTTTCTTGTGTTCTTCTTTTTGGAGGTCTCTTAGTTAAAAGTCCTTGAGAAGCTGAAATTTGCAGTGCACACAGTGTATAGATATCAGATTTATCTGAGAAATATTGTTGTAATTTAATAGTGAGGTATCCACAGAGACCAGGAAGAGAAAATTAACTTTGGTGCTTGACTGTCTGTTTCAACTAGATATTATTTCACCAATTTACATGACAGTCTTAAAGGACAGAAAGCTTCTTTTTAGGAAAAAGAACAAATCTATGGATGAGCAGAAAGGTCTTAGTGTCCTGCCAAGGTCTGACTGCATGAAACTTGCTTATAGAGTGCCTTGATGTCCTTAAAGAAAAGTGCAATAAAATTGCAGGTTGTTGTTATGAAACATACAGAGACTTATCCCCTCAAATTTTCCTCTAGCATTGTCTGTGACTATCACCTAATTTCCTGCTTGGCTTCCATCCTCAGTTCTTTTTAATACAATTACCTGTTGGCAAAACCGCTTTGCACACTGGAAAAACAGACTTTGTCCAGAGAGTTACCAAGCATAAATACTCCTCATATGTCACAGAAAATTTTTAATATTTTTAAGTCTGTGGTAATATTTAAAAAATTAGGTCTTCATAGGAATATTATTTAGCCTATATGTAATTGACCTTGACCTTCTGTCACATTTTTGTGCCTGTTACAAATTTATGGGTATGCCCGGACTGTTGGTTTCTGAGATAGAAAAGCAAGATCCAAAATTCTTTGCTTTTAGCGGCTGAGAGGATTTAATACCTTGCTGTGGCTGAGGTACTGGAATGGTAGAAATGTTGTTTTCTTATTATCTAAACACAATTTACAGTATTTACACAACTTAATTTTTAAAGCAATAATTGTCTTTATGTGCTTCTAAGTAAACTGAATGCAAACCCCTTTCCTTCCTGTTCTTTATACGAAACATCGTTCAGTTGTGAAGTCATGATGGGAAAAGTGCTTAATTTGCTTTAGAAATATCTAAACCACTTTCAGAGCTTGCTTTTCTGTGCTGCACAGATGCATGCAGGTACTTATTCTAACCCCTACTGAGTGCTTAGAAGTCATCTTCATATTAAGATATGTCTGTAGCCAGCTGTTGCTCTGCCTCCTGACATTACTACACCGCCCTTGACCTTTCTTTTGCAAGCTTTGCTGTTGAGGACTGCGTGTGGTCTGTTAGGGATCCTTAGCTCAGCTTTGCACTGCAGGCACAGCCACCTGATAACTGCCTGGGAGCTCTGCCTGCACTGATGGCTGCCAACCCCCTCCCTCCATCAGTCCTACCTGTGAGCATGGCCTGTTCACCTTACCTGGGCATTTCAGCTGGGGAAAATTTGACTGCACATTTCCTACAAATGTTGGAGAACAGCACATGCTTTATCCAATATATTATGCAGTTTCACCTTTCTCTTGTTCTCTTGTCACTGAGTTGCAGGTAAGATGATCGTAATTACTGAAAATCCTGTGGTTTGTGCAGCATTAGATTTTTCTGTAATGAGCTGTCATTATGATTTGGGAGAAGCTTGTTTTGCTTGAATGGTTTATCAGAGGTTTGGTGTCTCTTAATTGGTTTTTTTGTTGTTGTTTGGTCACGGGTTTTTTTGTCCTTTGTTAATTTTTGTTTTCTGTTTTATTTGGATTCCAAAAGAAAGGCATTTGTTTGTTTGGTTGGTTTTTTTTTTGCTTAATACTTTAATTAAACTACTCTACAGTCTTATTCTATTAAATAATAGAAACAAATTGCCAGCTGCAGGACAAAAGTCAGGGACAAGTTTTGAAGGAAGCCATGCAGCATTACTGATGCAAACTTGTACTGATTTGCCACAAATAGACTGCAGTATTTTGATACTGGGATGAAAAATTTTGTCCAACGTAGATGGTGCAGGTGTGGAATGAAGATATCCAGGGGAAAATTGTGTCTTAAGTGTGCAGCACTTGTGTTTCTGTTTCTTCACTGGGGTGACAAAATACAGTCCTGCAGATGTCAGATGATGTTCCTCTCACTCTCCTGGGAATAAATGCTCCTGATTCTTAGACTGAACTTTGTAAATCAAATGCTTTTGCCCTATACCACTCAGGGATTTGCTGGGCCTGTTGCGAGGGGACATGGGTTTCTACAAGTCTGTAAGGGTATCTTGTGGGAGGGAGCTCCTTCATCACTGGACACATGTATTCACTGCTACAAAGCTGGATCTGCGTCAGATACTGCAGAGTTCAGTGGCTCTACATCTGGTTAATTGTGGTCAGAATGTTTTAATAAATCAATACCCACTTGTTTGTAAGTACAATTTCATGTTAATAGCAGGAATAAAGCACAAACAATAGAATAGTCTGAGGAACTCTGCTGCAAACTGGGTCACTGAAAAGATTCAGACTGTAAATAGATATTTTGGAGTTGTTATTTGACACTCGGATCAGTTGCCAACAGCTTGCCTGGCTGAGTGCAACCCACAACATTTTGTGCAGCTCAACTCTTCATGCAGTCTGTTCCCAGGTTTCTCGATTCTTCTAATGACTCATTTAGGGAGCTCTGTGGAATATGCAGGGACTCCTCCAAATCTAAAGCTGTCTCCCCTTCCCTCTAGTGTTTCCTAGGAGATACATATCTTCAGTCTTCATTTTCCCCCAAGATCTATGTAACATCCTTGGTCATACAGTACACAACTGATTTAACAGAGCAACACAAACCTGCTGTAACTGACTACTGGAAAATGCCACCTCTGTAAATGCCAACCCAGATCACTAATTCTGTACTTGTCCCTGATTTTTGTGGCTTCAGTCAAAACACTTGAACCAGAATGATGACAACATTTACTCATTACTTGCAGATGTATGTTACTGCTTTGTGTGTTAAGAACCTTGGATAGTTTCTCTGACCTAAATACATTTGTTTTACATGTTTTACTATGATTTTCTAAGTTGGCCAACAAATGCCCCATGGACTCACTATTGTGAAGACAAAGTTGCTAGTTAGAGTGCAGTGCTTTGCAAATGTCTAGAGATACATACATAGTTTTCTTTACAAAAAAGAGTAATATTCCTCTGTGGCTTATTTTGCTTGTTGTCTCACACATCGCACAGCATGCTAACAATAAAAATATTTTGTATAAAACAAATAGTGTACAGTTTAATATATTTAGAGGCACTGTAGCTGTGATTAGAGGACTGAGGTATGTGATATGACTGATCTAAGCAGTACATAGGTATGTCTGTTATTTCACCTTGCTGCATGATTTTATTTTCCTAACAGACCAATATATTTCTAAAATAGACAGGATTTTTAAAAATAAAAGGCAAGATTCACTGGATTTTATCTATTTTCATTTATTACTCTTTAATTGAATAATTCAGTGTGACATGTAGCTTCCAACTTGAATTTCAAAACCAGTTTTTAGGTACATGATAATTCTTGGTAAGTGACTGAAGGGTTTGCATTTTTAAAGCATAATCTTCTAGTAGTGAAGGGGACAAAAAAAATTCCTGATGCACACAGAAAAGGAAACAGAAGACTTAAGTTCTGGATAAGAATATATATTTGTAGTGTTAGATTAGATTGAATTTATATTTATATTTTTTAAGTTTTCCTTCAATTTAAGTTAGTTAAATTGGATTTGAGGAGTGTCAAAAATGCAGTGTACAGTGATTGCACTTTGTATTCAGCAAAGAAACCTGCTCCAGTGAAAACCTGAGGCACAAAATTATTATCAATTACTATTTCTTTCTACAGTGCAGAAATAATTTTAACTTTAAAGTGTGCCACAGGAATGTATTGGACACATGGGAACAGAGGGAACAGAGTTTGGGAACAGAGTCCGGGAACAGAGTCTCTGCACTTTGCAGGAACTATCAGCACACTCATCCTTCCTCTCTGCCACCTTGTCACTCCGTTCCTGGGCCTACAGGCCAATGTCAGGTGGCACACTGGGAGGGAGTCACAAACAACGAGATAGATGTCCAAAGGAGCCCAATTCAGTGCTTTCTGCAGTCTCGTGTGGGATTCAGTCCCAGGGAATGTATGTGTGCACGGATACTCTCTGCCAGGGCTTCCCTGAGGTGGCTTGGTTCTCAGTGTTTAGACCTTGTCCAAGTGCAATTTGAGGACAAAGGTGAGGTTGCTTATGATTTTCAAGTGCCTGGAAGTGTGGCAGGAGTTGCTGATGGGTGTCTGTAGTCTGTGCTCACTGGAGTTTTGCAGCTGGAGTGCACTGGGTCTGATGTGCCCCTGATGCACCATGCTAGCTGTGCACAACTTACACAGCAAGTGGGAGCTCGGGCATAGCGTGTTGCCCTGAGTACTGTGGCTGTAGTGCTGGAGGTCTTTGCCATCCCTTCTGGTTCAGGAAGTTCAGACAAGTGGGATTTCTTAGTCCTGTGTGCATATGTATTTTCCTATTTCATCTGATCGAGTTTTGACTATGGATGGAAAAAGGGTTTCTTCTGAATCACAGATTGAATTAGATTATGAATTTCTCATATAGGCCATTTGAAGAAAAAAATTAACATTATATCATAATAAAATAATTTGTCTTATAATGCAAATGGCTTACCAGTTGAGATCTGTAGCTAAATTGCATTTTCTACAATATCCAGCCATTGCTCCAAGAAAGAAAGCAGATAGAAAATAATAGCAAATCATACTGACACTTTAAGTAGTACAGAGTAAAAAAAAAAAAAGAAAAAGCCCAACATTATTGTTTCTTACCACTTCTCTTAATCTCTCATGAAGTTCGTTTGTATGACCTTTAGCTACTTTTACTTGATGATATATGGTGTTGTATTCTGGGGCAGAGAGTAAGTCAGTTAATCTTTCTGTCAGAGGGGTAGTCTTGCAATTCACATGGTAGCTGGAATTAGAAACTGGTAAAGCTACAGATGAGACATCATGTTCTGCAGCGAGGAGGCTTATTAATTTTTCTCATGCTGGTACTCCAGAATTGACCATCTGGTTCTGGAAATAACAAAATTAATTTACATGTTGACCAACTAGCAGCAGTTTCCATTATGCTAAACACCTGTTATCACTTAAAGCCATTTTACTGAATATGATGCATTAGCTGTATATTGTCGGTGCCAAGGATGCATACAGAAATATGTCATCCACTTACATGGTTCAGGTGTTGCTTAAGCAATCTATTGAATTTGCTGAAGGGTTTATGCAGGAAACAAATGTATTTAGGAGGAACACAAGAGAGTATTGTTGATTATCTTAGATATTTCTGATTACTGCATTAAAAATACACTCTTCTGTCTGTTGTGGTATGGGATGTATGTGTGAATGATTATATGTCGTATTCCAATGTCTATTCCTGTTTATTTCATGCTTTTGTCCAATAATTAAGGATAAATATGTGAAGATATTATCATATTCTTATTACTGGTAAGTGAAAAATTATCCAGGGAAAACTGAAAGAATTTGCAAAACAAATGTCTCCAGACAAATCTTGCAATAATCTCTCAATTGGAGAGGGAGAAAGCATTTAGTCTTTCAAGAAATAGCTTGCTGTGTTTCAGTTTCTAAAGATCTCTGGATTTAAAATATGGTTGAAGAGTATTTCATAAAGACAAAAATCCTTCAAATGATGGGAAAATCTTTTGGATGACAGATTTATGCTTTACTATCTGTTTTGTAGAGTTAACTGAAGAGAACTTCTGGGAAAATAAGCACTTATTAAGGACTGAAATTTCAGGAAGGTAGGATGGCCTGCATACTGACTAATTTGCTCTTAGCCAGCTGCATAGCCACAAATAAAATCTTTTGTGTAGCACAATGGACTTAATTTCCTAATTTGTCCTAAAATGGGTAATCAGCAAGCCTCTTGTCTGAGGTCTAGACAGGAATCCAGTATAAAAATCAGAGACAGAAAAATCATCAGTCTAGAAAAGAAGCCTATGTCAGTCTGTCAGCTAGATTTTGGGGTTTTTTTACTCTTTCTTGTCTTTTACTGGCAATTTGCTTTTCATATTTACGTTAAACAGCAACAGAGCTTTTCTTTCCCTTCAGAGCTTTCAGCCTCCCTTCAATGCATGTGCAAAGTTTGATATGAATATTCAGGTTTAAGGTGAAGTTTATTTGTTTGGTTTTCATGTGTCTTGTAGTCCTAGCAGGATGTGTTTAATAGTTAGATGTGCATGATAAAATCACACAGTTAATTGAACTAGCCATTTTCATCCCATAACTGTTGTACAGCTATTGCTTATAATTCACTGCTTTATGATTATCCCTGAATATTTTTTAGAAACTTATGCATGTCGTATCAACAAATATACAGAACAATCACACTTCTTTTTAACATGCCCTCAAACGATTTTACAGGTTCAAAGATCTTAGCTCACAGTAAAACAAACTAACACCATATAGGTCAATTGCTGCATAAAAAGGTTTATGATTTCATCCAGGAAAAAGGAGTTAAGCTGACCTGTCTGCAGGGAATACAGACTTTAGAAATGATTGTTCAGCCAGGACACATTCCTGTTTAAATGACTGTCCATGAGGATCTTCAGTCCATTTTAAACACAGCAGATAGGAACACGAGTAGAAACAAGGAATAGCAGAGGAGGAAGTCAAGCATGAACAAATAAAGGCAAACAAAAGTTTTCAATTAGTCAAATGCATAACTACTCACCTCCCTGTTGGTTTTGATAGAATGATAAGAGAAAGTAGAGGGCCCTGAATTTAAATTTTCTCATGTGTGACACTTATGTCTCTCCAGACATTCACAAAATACCGTTTAAAACTTGTAATAGTAAATAAACTTTAATGTTCATCAATTTATGTTGGTAGACCTTTTAGCTTTTGGGATATTAAAATGTAATCATGATTACTGTATATTAATGGCGGAAAAAGTTGTATTTGAAGGAATGCTTGGAGGTTACCCAGTTCAGTCTCGATGCTGCATGAACTTCTATTGACATGGCACGAACTCAGGCAGGACAGTGAAAATGTATTAGACAGGAACTAAAATGAAATTCAGATGGAGTTTCAGAAACTAAACCACATAATCTTTAAGCCCAAACAAATCAGAGAATATGTTTTGCAGGAAGCTCAAAATTTATTTTAATTCCAAATCAAAATAAAACCACAAATTTTCCTACTGTAAAGAAAATTCCCTTCATTTTTAACTAATTCTAAGGCTATTTCCTACTTAATGGACAAAATTCTTCATGAGAAAATCCTCCATTCTTTCGGGTGAAGGATCTGTCAATTATACTTGTAAACATAGTAAAAAAGTGGAAGTGTGGGAAGTACAGTATGAACACAGTTATCATTTCCCATTCACCATAATCAACAAAGAATAAGAATCTCTGAAGTGCGATCCAAGCAGGAGGTGGCTGTATCTCATTATGAAGGGACACCTCTCCACTGGCTTTAGAAGTTGTTGTGGTGACTCAGCAATAAAGACCTACATGTTTGATAAAACAGAATCATAATGAGATGTGTCCAGAAAGTGGCTTTTCCTTTCTTGTAGCTTTAGAGGGAGCCTGAGGTGGCCAGCAAGATGACTACATTTGGTTGAAAGAAACCCATCCTAGAAGTGAAGCAGTGCTGACAACCAGTTGAGGGATAAAAACTCGTTACTACTTTACAGTAATGGAAATAATTTATGTACATTGACTGCTGGCACTGTATTGCCTTTTGTGGTTTTGGCCACAAAATCTGATCTTTTGTCTATAAAAAACTGTGTAAACAAAGAGAAGAATCTACAAGATCTCTTGAAGAGGGAAATTACACCAAGTGAAGTAATTATTCTTTTTCCTTATGCTTTTGCAACTAAATATATGAACAACAACAAAAGAATTACTGTGCTCTACCTTTGTCATAACTTCTTCTCAAGGGCATGGTCTCTATATAGACAAATGAAAAAAAAAATAATTATGTAGAAAAATTGCATCTCTGAAGGTTTAAAATAGAGTCTTCCTGCCTCATTGGGGCTTTTATTTGTTTGTTTGCTTTATTTTGTTTTAAAGTAAATGCCAGTGACACTGAATGTCTTTTTTTGGAGGCTTTGAATGTTTAATTAGCCACATTCACTGCTCTTGAACTGGACCAGAGGTAAGTGAAGCTATCTTCCATTTCTCCTGGCACTTTGGATGCATTTGAGAGTAAGACATTTGCCCTCAGGGAGAGAGGCATTGCGTCTGCACAGAGCCGAACAAATGTTTTTTAATTAATGATTTATTCAGCTCATGCGTTTCTTTGTCAGCATGTAACAGAACACTCCTGGGAAGATCACTGAGAGAAGAGACTGAACTTGGGACCTTGAATCTGAAACCATGAACGTCTACTGCCAAAAGCCTCATCTTTGTCTAACAAAGCTACTTGGACATCATAACCCCAAGGTGGGGTCTCTCCACTCTAGAGAGTGTTGTTTCCCTGGGTATCAGTCAATCACTGCTTAACTGGCTGGCTGACACCCAGCCAAATCCAAACTTTTATTAAGTAATTCATTAAATTTATTAAATTATGTGGAGCCCATTTAGGTGACCCACATTAGAATAACGCTAATAATATACCATGTTTAACAGAAGAAATACAAGATACAGTTTTTCCCTGCCAAGTTTCCAATCCAATTTCTTGCTGGGCTTACTGGGTGCAGTTATTTCCAGCCTCTGTCCCTCTTGAGGCAGCTTGTGTTTGTGTCATGGGTGCCCAAACTTTGCTGAATTTAACTGAGAAGAACAGGAAAATTTTGGGTAGTCATTAGTTTTGAGGTAAGGGGTTTCCCCTTCTCTCCTGTGGCTTGCCAATTCTTTGAGCTACCTGGCTCAGGTGTTACTGGGCTTTTTAAGAAATTCTTACTAACATACCAAGAAAGAAAGAGAAACCATACCAAGTAAGGCCAAAGACTAGCTCAGCTGCCTGCCCTTGACAGGGGAGGGTAGCAAATACCTGCGGAGAGGACATGAGGACAGGAACCACCAGCAAGTGGTGCTTCTCTTCCCTGTAAGAACTTGCAGGTTTGGCAGAGTTCCCAGTCTAGACACTGCCTACAGGCTGCATCTATTCAGACCTATCAAAGTTCAATCAAAAGTTAATTATGGCTTTTGGTTCCTTGTGCTGACATTAGCAAAGCAGCAGAGATTTCTGGGAAGTTTGGTGTGGTGATTTTGCATACTTGTACAATTAGAATGTGATGTGGCTGCTTGTTTACCAGGAGCTTCATGAACAAGGTCATGCCACAACAGCAGTACCAACTCCGTAGCTCATCTGCAGATGGAGAAGGACCTTCCTGAACAGCTTATCTATAAGGAATCATTACCACAATAATTTCGAAGGAGCATTCTTTTCCTGGAAGCATGTGCAAGCATTATGTTATGATCATTTATGGAAGGACAGCAGAGGATTTTTCAGCCCAACACGACAGACTGAGCAATGTTATCTGTCTCTGCTGCCACACTACATGAGCAGTAACTCTGCTTCCAATGGGGCAGTCAATGTTTATGTGAGTCAAGGTTTTTGAGAGTAGTCCCTCCAGTCACCTTCATTTGTTTAAACTGTTCACAGAAGACAAACTCAGAATGACCAGAAGTATAGTTAGAAGATTACTAATTCATAAATTTTATTCTGATGTTATCTGTATCACAGACCAAACAAAGTGTAACAGCCTCAGAGGTGCAGGGTACACAGGAATATAATAAATGTTGGGGTCTTGCTACATCTCTAAAAAGGCAGCCCTCACCCCTTAGTATTGGTGTTGTGAGGTTTTAGGGGGTCCTACTGTAAAACACTGGCCATTAAAAACTGCTGGCAGGCAATTCTCTGTGCTAATCAACCAGATAGCAGCTACTGGTTTAAATAAATTAGAAAATTTTAATATTTTAAATATTAGTTTAAATAAATTAAAAAATTGTTTAAATAACATTTAAAAGGAGCTTTCTTCTCCTGCTTCTGCCTAGTACACCATGGTAGGAGTACTTATAATTCCACTCTCTGAATTGTTTGCTATCTCAAAGATCTAAAGTGAGATTAATTGTTTTATGGGAAGTAGCAAACAGTTATATCTGTTTCGATTTTTTTTTTTTTTGGTCCATAGCATTTGACAACATGATCTTTGTCAGCTAGTGCTTTTGTGAGAAGGGTAGGATTTTTCAAGGGCAGTGAAATGATTTAGGAGTGCAGATGCTAATGGATCTGTTCATTTTGTCCTTCCAGATAACACAGAAGTAGAATCATAAATGTATTTTGGCACAATTTTTGGTTTACCTCTCCAGAGTCTCTTAAATGCCTGAGATTTGACTGCACAGTGTGGAAACAGTCAGAAAAATCCTAAGAGGTCAAAGAAACTCAGCATACAGGTTGTGGTGGATACATAAAATCCTTTGCACATTTCTCTGGAGAGACATGATCTGTTACAATCCACTTAACAGGGAGGGTGGCACCCAAAAGAGTTGCATAGAAAAGTGTACAGGAACCCACTCCTTCTCTATGTTCTATGTCTGGGACGCCAGTTTGAAACTCTCCAATGAATACTTGGCAGTAGGGACTGGGAACAGCACTTTCGCTCTCTGACAAGATCCCAAAGGTCTTTTTGGTACTTTTTTAGGTGGACTCGAGCCCGTGAAGTTATTATCAGGAGCTATTTTTTCCCCAAACTGGTAGGTATCAAGGACCCAGCCTTTATTCTACGCTGTTGGGGAGGTACTGTTGTTATGGATGCTGTCCTGCCCCTGGGAACTTTCCCTGTGCCCTGGAGGTGTAATAGTCAAAGATTTTCATATAAGCATGACTTAACTGCATTTAATTTTATGTTTTTGTTCAGATGCCATGTTTTGTATGTGTAAGGTTCAGCAATCTCAGTTATTCTTATGTCTTTATTTACAGCAAGCTACCAACAACAAAAATCACCTCTGGAACTGGGATCCTTTTCTTTTTTGACTTGAGTGATATTTTTCCTGAAGAATGTAGTGAGAAAAAGTCATAAAGTTTGTGAGAAATTCTGTGAGTCCCTGAGGCAGAGCAATAGCTCTAGAAAATGCGTTTAACTGAGAACATGCAAAATGGCTTAAATGGCTTAGTAGAAAATGTCCTGAGTTTCAATTTTGTAAATGTGCTAGTTCAGAGGTGTGGTAATAAATATTAATTTTATTTTGACATTTGAAAGAGACATTTGAATGCTGCCTATGTGCAGTGCAGAATGATTAAAATTATTGTGGTGTGTGAAATTTATGTTTTAGCTAGTGTGATTACATCCTTCTAAAAATGTGCAAGGCTGTAATCTTTTAAAATTGTTTTTGCAGTAGAGAGATTAAAATTCCATGAAGCACTTCATATATTTTTAAACAATCATGTTAATTTGGAAGTGACTCAAATAACATTCATTCTATTTTAAACATAAGTCATAATAATCCACTTTCAGATTCTTTGTTTCCAAAAAAAGGTAACCGCGTCCACAAAGATCTCAGCAAAGAAGTTTTCTTGTACCATGTGCCACCATAGAGATGACACCGGCTGGCTGGGTATATAGCAGACATGGCAGAAAGATTAAATTTATTTCCATGCCAAATCAATGCTTTATTTCAGAATAGAGGATAGTTTTCCATCCACCTTCGCCTCCCCTCACACCTCTACTCTTAGTTTGTGTGCCTATCCTGGAATTTCCATGGTGTGCATGGAGTCAGAGTCGGGATGATTTGCTGCAGGATGGGATTAGAGGCTGAAAGTTTGTGTGGGTGTAGTTCTGCTGCAGATAAGGATCTTACATCAAGGTTGCACTCTGAAGGTCAAATTCGAATCCGAGTGTAACGAGAACAAAGTTGGTGTGCTTTTGAATGGAAGAAAAAATACAAAAATTACCCAGATACCCAAATCTTCAGAAATTTATAGTATAGTATAGCTCTTTTTTATTGATTGATCTGAACCAGTTTGTGTCCTCATATTTGGTGATCCCCTTTCTCTATCAGTTCTGGATTTCTCTCAGTTGAAGGTTAAAAGGTGTTTATAGGTATTCTGGGTAATGATTTACCCTTGTGTTAGACAGATTGTAATAAGAGATACCAGTATTGAAGCTATGTTCTTTTGTCTTCCGGTAGAACTATCACGTCTTCTTCCCCATTGCTCACACTGACTTTCATCCTTACTGTATTCTGGGATTTCCAAGGCCTTTGCAAATTCAGTGCAGTACATGTTGTTTCAGTGGCAAGGAGAGGCATTACATATTTCTAACCCATGGACTTACACAATCCATGTCTCCACATCTGTCATGGAACGTTAGCTGAGGCAGGCTGATGTCCTGTGTCTCATTGTCTCAGTTTATTTATCAGAATCCCTGGATGGACCCCAAATCTGACTCACTACCAGTATCAGCCAGGACGCTCAACTGAGCGTTCACCATTGCTGTCCTGATCCTGTGCAGGTGCTTGGGATTGTGCCCTGTCAGAGGGGCTCTACCCTGCCTGTGGGAGTCTGCCACCTCAGATCATGGCTCATTTCTCCAGATTCAGTTATGTCCTTCCTGAAGGTGTAGATAAAATCTGTCTACTTCTACAGAACAGAACGGACACAAAGCTGCAATTTTTTGATGGTAATGATGAAACTAATTGAAAAAGGTAGGGGTTTCACTGAAGAACTCGAAATTGCATATTGGTTAATGCCCCTGTGTGCTGACTGCAGAATCTTTGCTTGAAAACGTCTGTAGAACACACCTCTCTGTAGAGCGTATTTTGACAAACTTTATGACTTTTCCATTACAAGTAACTAAAATTAGAGTAAATATTAAAGATTCAAGATAGAAACAATACCTGGAGTTCTTGATTGTATAATGTGGGTGAAAGCACTGTCTTTTCCTATTTTAAAGGTGCTTGATACTGCAGTGTCCTCACAAAAGGATAGTGAATCCCAAATGATGCTTTCAGACCATCTGTTTTTGATGAGATGCTTTTAACAGGCAGATTCTTCCCTTTTCTTCCTTCTGACCTTAAGGGAAAAAATGCATTAAGGAAGGATAGTTCTGAGAATGTGAGTGTACCTTGCATTGAAAGACAGGGTCCCTTCTTTACTTGACTTTAAACTCCAGAAATGACAGTTAACTATTGAAGTAATGCTTTAAAGAGGGTTGCCAAGCTCTATTAAAACTGAATTTATCTTTATTACTCTCTTGAGTTAGATAACGTAGTTTACGACTATATTTTTTTTGTGTGCATTGTAGACATAACCAAAATCATAAAACAACTCCCTGTGGGTATTTGGAAAACACCTGTGAAACACTGTTTTCCATTCCTACTAGATAGAGTAAGACTATAATGTGTTATGAGGAAAAAGACACCTGTATGACTAAGAAAATACTGCTTATTTGCCAAAAGCAGAATAAGAAAGTGCAGGAAACTCATCAAGTGTTGTTGTTTGGTACAGGGGCAAATAGTATCAATGTCAAGACCATGCATTTATTGAAGAAACATCTGAAGCACCAAAGAAAATGTAAATCAATCACTCTGTCCAAATCCAGGAACAGCTGCAGGTACTTACTACTGATCAGACTACACTGTGTTGTGACTTATCTTCTGCCACAGAATAGGGTAAAGTGCAGCAAAGTGAGTGCAAACTTTTTGCTTCTGAAAAAAATGTATTATATTCAGCATCCAATACTTACTTGTAAAATAAAGACTCTAAAAAGAAGAAAGCTGGCTGATGAGTTGAACTGTTTTCGGAAAAAAACCCTCTAACAAAATTACTACTAATGGCATTGACCAATATCAAAAGCCTTGAATTTCAGTTTGCATATTGATTCTGAAGTGACATATTTTGCTCCATAGTCATTGCTGGTGTTGGTAGAAAGTCCATTTTGGAGCGTGGAGTTTTGTCGTGTAAACTAATTTACATGTAAACTGGGCAATCTAGTTAAGATTTTTTTTCTGAAATAACAGAGATGAGAAATGAAGGTAAACTTTTAAGCTTCAAACTGGATCTCAAGAGCTTCTGCTCCTCTTTCCTGTTAAGAGGTAGTAAGTAAATATTTTGGCAACCATAACGTCTCCTCAAAATAACTTTTGATCACTCCTGGTATAAACCACATTAAGCATGAGGTACCCTTACCCATATTCTGAAATACGCACGATGCTGTGTACACACAAGGTGTGACAAAAAGAAAGCAGCATGACTGCATGGTATCCCTGCCTAATGTGGTAAGAAATGATTGTTGTGATAGACCACTAGTTAGAAATGGGGGTTTGTTCCTTTCCCCATTAACTTCTTTCTGATATGATCTAAAAATTCAGACCCTGACCTCCCACTGAGAGCCTTGATTTGTCGTTTTTAGGCAGTGGGAGCCCATAACAAGGTGACCATTGTGGAGAAACTGCCCAAGAACACCACTCTGCATTGGTGCCTTGACAGAGAGGAAAACCTGACGCAAATGAGGATACATCAGTTTTAATCCCATCAAATCACTGACCTTTCTGCTAAAAACTTTAAGAAGATTGTCTTCTATGCTGATGTTATTTGTGATGTGAACATATTCCCCGGATTTGGAAAATAAAACCAAAGTAATTGGATTTTGAAAATGAACTCATTTTCAATATATTGTTAGAGGAGTCACAACAGGAACTTTTAGGCCCCTTGTGGCTTGGGCAGAACCTGAACTTATGTTCTTGAAATGAAAAACTCCGCATGCTATTACTGATTCCCTGAGCCATACCAGGCTGCTAATATATTATCTCTGATTTTTTTGTTTCTTGGAAGAAAACTCAGGCAAAAGGAAGCTGTATTTCTACCACTGTGTTATGGAAACTGACATTGACAGAAGATGATGTTCTGGTTGATGGTTGTCTTTCTGTAGAAGTATTTATAAAACATGCCTATATATAAATCTATATAAATGCAGTTTGAATCAATTTCTCTCAGTCTGTAGTCTGGAGTCCATCAACACTCTGCTGAAGACTTACTGATTGAATTTTACTGGATATAGTTTTAGTTTACAGCTGTTACAATGCTTTTAAAAGTTAAAAGAACTTGACCTTACTGTGAGTGAAAAAATGTTGTGGCTACAGTAAGGTATTAGGTGGTCAGCGACAGGAATGAAGATGTTCTCTGTAGTACTAGTTAAAACATGATAAATCCCAAAACAAATACTTTAAAATCTAGTTCACATTATGAAACAAACCTGGGAACTTGTGGATACTAGCAGAACATAGCACGATAAATGAAATCAGTCACTGTAAAAGGACTGACTATCTGAAATGGAACATGACTGCAGCTGAAAAGAGAAACATGAGTCCTGCTCACATCCATTTTCCATCTGTGTTATCCCAGCAGAGATTATTACTTTTTGCAGAATCAAGTGAAGATTTTGTCTTTGAAAATATTCACTGAGAAAAGAATAGTGGAAAGAAAATTTCCATTTTCCTGAATACAATATGCTTATTCATATGAACCACTCCACACACTGGGTAAGGCAGTGTAAGGGAAACTGTCCATGCCATGGAAATACCCTGTCATCTTGAAGATTAAGGTCACCTAATAGAAAGCAGAAGGTTACTTATGACAGAAAGACCTTCTGCAAAGGTTCATGGCTCACAGGAGGGAGCTACTGATTGTCTGAAAGGCCTGAAGAGACATTAAAAGTCAGCGAGGTCCTTCCCAGGGGCACATTTAACAAAGAGCTAACTTTCCTTCTTTGTGACATGGTGACATTACTTTTTTAATCCACCGTAACTGATCTTTGATGAGAAGAAGAATGGTGACGATACAGCCGATAAACTTGAGTGCTTTTCCTCCTGCTATTCAGGAGAAACTATATGCATTTTCAGAAAATTGGAGGCCTGAGGTTTTGAAGGTATTATACCCAGAAGTTCTGAATATGCCCCTGAATATGTCCACATAGTAGTGGTGTAAGGGCAGAGAGGTAATTTATTTTCTGTTATGATGAATTCTTCTTTTGTTGTGAGTAGGAAAACATATGTATGCTCTTTATTGAAAATGGACTTACATTTGCTACGCACCTATTCACTTAAGACATCACAAACTCATTACATTAAAGCAGGAAGTACTATTGCCTTGTATTCCCATTTAACATCAGCACCTGCATTTCATCTATGTTTTTGAAAAATGCAAGTATATTACTCATTCACGAACTTTCTCTTATATGTTTGGTCTTCACTCCTCACCACTTTCCCCTTGTATTTTGGAGCAAGTACATTTTGGGGGCAAGATGGTACTTTCAATGCTTTTGTCTGATTCTGAAGTAAGATTAGTTGTTAGGAATCAGATGATTTGGTAAGAAACAAATTTTTTTTAGCATTTCTTTTGAGGGTTTTGTGGGAAGACTGTGTGAAGAAAATCAGTTATTTTCATGATTGCTTGGGAAATCAGTTTTAAAAGGCTCAGTTCTGCACATTCAGTTGATAGTTTTTCCAGCAGAGGGCAAGAAAGTATAACAGATGAAAGTGGTGCTAGTTTCCTGAACAGCCACAGTGGATATGTTAAGCAGAATAGCCTGAGGATAGAATGTGAAAGCCAATAACCATCCCACTTTTAGGGCATAATGTCTTTTAAACAGCCTTTTACTCTTCAAGGATAGTCATAGACAGACAAGTTGGAAAAGGAGCAGTGGAGACCACCAGAGCAACCAACTGGTGCTTATTGCTCTGTTAGCACAAGTTCCTTCGGCTGAGATCTGATTTCTGGGGTGTGTGAGGGTACCTTTTCAAACCAGTGTCTGCACTGACACGTAGTTCCTCACTGAATGCTGAGACTGTTTGTGGGATTAGGAGGAACACAGCTGCCCCTCTGACGCAGGGCTCCTATCCTTTGTAGTCATTACGGCTGTTGAGTTCAAACCTGTAAAGCAGGGTTTGCTTCTTCTCAAAGGAACAAACAGAACTCTAGTTGATCTCAGATGCTGGAACCATAAGCTGTTGCTCATGAATAAGCATCTGGGATTTTACATCCAAACATGAATAAGGTGTGCTTATCACCATATATTTGCTCTTGTGGTGAGCGCATGTGTATGTTAAAGACACATGCAAAACTTTGAGCTGTTACATGGAGAGAGTTTGAAGAATATCAAATTTAAGACTGGAGACCTCATTTGTTATGAAACAGTGTGTGACGCAAACCTTCTGTTAAGGTCCAATCTTAGTTTGCAATGCAGTTTGCTGTCAGTGATTCCTTATGAGTCAAAAGCATCTTATTTGAACAAAAGGTGCAGCTACCTGATCTTTGGGTTTTCCTAATTTGGACAACGCATTTGGACAATGCTCTCAGGCACATAGTGTGACTCTTGGGGATGTCCTGGGCAGAGCTAAGAGTTGGACTCAATGATCCTTGTGGGTCCTTTCCATCTCAGTATATTCTGTGATTCTATGATGTGTCATTTTACTGCAGTAAATTCTATAACTCATAAATAGGCAATCTCATACTTTTATTTTGCTGTCACTGATGGGGCAAATAATTTCATATCTTATGATAATGGAAACAGAATTCTGAGAAAAAAAAAACACAAACAAGCTTTGTTTATCATAGCTGATGAGGCTGTACTGCATACAGCCTGAATACCCTAGAAGAATGGAACTGATTCAAATAGTGTAAAAAGCTTTTTAATGTGAAAATAATAATCATAATAATAAAACTAAAGTCATACTGGTTGAATGCCAGAATTAAGACTATATTAATAAAAACATGCTGGTTTAGTAATAACTATCTGTTTAAAGTATAGCCAATCATTTCTGGACTAATGAAGTATTTATCTAGGAGGAAGCCTTATGTCAGCTTTCGTAAATGTAGCTTTGCTTCTGTGATTGTTAGCTATGACTGTACTACAAGCCAAAAACTTTCTCATTGCTTGATTTAAGTTTCTAAAAGCAAATGCTGTTTACACAGTAGAAATGCATAACTCACAAAAAAATTGACATAGCTTTGTAGCTCTGGACAACATAACAACTGCATAATGGTGACCACTGCATGGTTCTGTTTTTATTTTCACATGAAAGGGATCAAAATCTGTACTTTGAGTGTTTTGTTGTTGTTTTGGTCATGTGCTGTTTCAAGTACTTTTGATTTTTTTTGTCCTGGTAAGATATACTGATTAGTTTATGGTTTAAAAATTTGTTTAATTTTTTTTTGGTATCTGAAGAGACATCAAATGGGTTATGGATAGAAAAAATGTCCTACAAAATGTTACCCTTATACTACTTAGTGTCCTTTTCCTATGCTGGGGTTTTTTTCCAAGTCAGTGTAAATTGAGTTATATATAAACCCAAATTTTTTAATGCCACATATTATTTTTTAACCAGCCCTCTACATGAGGGTTTTTTCATACAGAAATCCATTGAGCTGCAGGCATATTTCCTTGATGTACAATAAATCAGATGTTTCATGTATTCCTGATAAAAAAAGACACGACACAATTTTTACTTTAGAACTGCTCAAGGCTGATGGTAATGGCCTCAGTGACCTGTGGTGAGCCGAAAGTGAGTCAGCTCACTTTACCAACAGCCACACATAAATGATCAGAAATGGAAACTCTGCTCTCTCCAACCTCAACTTCTGGTCTTTCCACAAGGTCAGGTGGCTCATAGGAAGAGGAGCTGCAGGTCAAGAGAGCATCCTGGAAACTGCAATGTGCATTTGAGATCCAGGAAATAAATGTTCAAACCATTGGTATCTGTTTGATAGCTCTGGCAGAGGATGCTCAGCAGCACCTCCCACTAACATCTGAGGCATTTGTACTTTAGGTTTTGAAATTAGTATGAGATGAATTGTTCCTGAAAGTGACTGTTGTCTTCACTGACTGTGGATAGCTCCTGTCACCCTCAAATCTGGAGTCCTGTTGCAGACTTTTGCAACTGATCGAATGAATCCCATTCTTAGGAGAGTCTTATGTGTCAGGGTATCTGCTACATAATCCTTTATATTGGGCTTATAACAGTAGTCTTAAAAAATTAAACTTACAGGGCCACAAAAGTGGTCTTGAATATCTGGTTCTTGAAGTACCATTGAATAGAGGACAGATATTCCTAACTCAGTGAAACACCTATTTTAAAAAACATACTACCCTCCTTGCGTAAATAACCTAAAGGCTCCTCTGTGACAATTCCAGTAGTGTAGATCTATTTCATCTTTCATAACCATTGTATCATAATACTTCTCAAAGGTATTTGAGTGAGTGATAGTTGTCTTGCTGTTTTCTGATCCATAAGTACCTGGTTTGTCACTTGGGGTGTTACTCTTTTCATGTTGCTTTTATGTACAGTTCTCATAAGAAATGGAGAATGGGGTACCCAGCACTTTTTTTCCCCTGTAACATTCATGATAGCATGTACCATATGTTCTCCCAACATTCTTCATAAATACACTATGAGAACATATGTATGTTACTGCCTGACTCTCTTATGCCAACACTTGTCTGAGATGTCTGCAAGGATGCTATGTCTTATGACTGTATAACAATCCACTGAATGCAATTAAAATTATTCTAAATGTTTTGGGTGTTTTTAACAGAAATCCAAGAACTATTTAAACCTTTTTCCCAGGGCTTTCTTTATGTCTTGACAATTCACCTAAAATTAGCGTATGTAGACATCACACGTTATCATACTTGGCTGATGTTCAAGTATCCTGCATGCATGAACTTTGAAGAAGTCTGTCATCAAATTTGAAGTGACATACTAGTGTTGTAATTAGGTTTTCGTAGTGGACATTTAAATACAATCTTACTCCTTTGCTCTTGAGCATATAATTTTAAATATGATGCTAAGAACCTGTTCAAACTTTTCTCTTATTTTAACTACATTTTTATGAAAGAGTGAAGAATTTAAACAAGTATTTTATACCAAGATGTTCTTCAGTGAATGTTGTGCACCTAGTTTCTTCACATTTCCTTTGAGACCCTCAACCCCTAGCCCTTTCATTTGTGGATTCAGGTTTGGTGAAGACAGCAATATTACACAAATTAAGATTTACTATATAATGATTTGCAAGCAGAAAAATGGCTATGAATGCTTAAATATTGAAGGCTGGAGCACATTGACAAGAAATTGCTTGTTTTTTAGATTTGATTGACATATTCATGTCTCGGGAATTCAACGTTGGGCCAGAGTGCTTCAGGCTATGAACCTGCACTGACAAGCAAATGTGTGGAAGGGATGAACCATGTACTGCTGGTGGTCCTTCCTTTTAGTCTGTGGACAGGAGTTGGCATCTCAAACATAGTCTGGTTTCATGGAGGGCTGTTAGAAGTCAAGAGTAACTGACAGATTTGTGTGAACAACCTTTTGTAATGCTTCCTTAGAAAAGATGTCCTAATTGTTTCTCTTTGATGCTCTTTTCTATCAAGTTTTGCCTTTGTGGATGCTTGCACTGGCAAGGGTAATTCACTATTTATGGTATGCAGAATTCATTAACATTAGTTTCTGTACTGTGTTTTTTAATCACCAGCAACATGTGTTACAGGGTACAAATTTGCATCTGTTATGCCTATCATTCTGATGTGGGTTAGTGACTAAGACACTTGTAAAGCAAGTTTTAAAGTAATATCAGTGTAAAAGTGAGGAAATCAGACTTAACTTATGGTGTGCCACACCCATGGACACATTTTTCTGGCCTCAAGAGTGGGTTACTGCGTGACCTTTACTGGCCTTTTCAGTCTGTTTCATATTTGGCTAATACATAGGAGTTTTGGTTGGCAGAGCATCTGGGCTATAAATGGAGAGAAACAGGAGTATGTCTCTAGGCAGCTTTGACCATTTGCATCTGAGGAACCTCTTAGAGCCATTATTTCTCTCCAAACTGAGCAAAATTATATCCTTTTGTGATCAAAAGTATTTTAGAAAAAGAACATTTTTATTTCGGTGAATGTTTGTAGCCTCTGCTTTGCCAGTAGCTTGACATTTGACAATGTGGCAAATGTCTCCTTTAAGCTGTCATTTTGACAGACTCATAGAATAATTTAGGTTGGAAAGGACTTCTGAAAGTAAATTACTCTAAGCTCTTGGTGAAAATAAGGTTGATTTTGAACTTAGACCAGGCTGCTCAGGGCTTTTGTCCAGGCAAAAATTAAATATTTCCAAGGATGGAGGTCCCACAGCATCTTCTGTGCAACAACTTGTTCCAGTGCCAGATTGCTCTCAGAGGGTAAATTTTTCTTCTAACATATAATCAGAATTTCTGGTGTTGCAGCTTGTGTCTAATGCACCATGTCATGCCACTTTGCATCTCCTGGAAGAGTCTGTCTCTGCCTCTTCCTATACTCCCATCAGGTGGTGTGGCATATGACAATGTACAAATGCTAATGCAGCTCAGAAGGCTGTTGCCTTTCATTGCTGCAAAGGGTGCTTTGCTCAACTTGATATCCACTAGGATACCTTGGGCCTTTCCTGAAAAGTTTATTTCTATCTAGTTTTCTTCTTGAGGAAAAAGATAGCAAGAGGAAAAAGTGCAATCTTGATCTTAAGTTTAGGTAATTAACTCTGTGAGCTAATTGTGCAGGCAGTCTCTCAAGTTTTCCTAGAGAGAGGCTCCTATTCTGAATTGTCTTTTGGGAGAGCCTCCCCAGTATAAAGAAATTTTGAATAGAAACCCTGTGTAACTCTCATAATGAAGATAGGTGCCTAAAGCTGGTTGGTTGGTGAGCTTACTTTCATGCCATGTTAAAATGAAATAGTTTATCAAAGTGTATTAATATTTTACTTTTTAAAAATAGAGCGATGGTCCATCGGGTACATCTCCAAGGCATTAGAGAATCTGGGTTACAACTTCAAATCAAAAATATTTTGAATTTTATTTCTGGCAGACCTGGAGTGTTAGTAAAAGTGCAGTGGAAGACTGTATTTATAAGTTTTGTTTCATAAGTTTTTAAAATAAAAAGTCTGGAAATTTGACAAATAAAATAAAGTGTGTATAAAAAAATCTTGTTTTATAGAAATCAAGCTAGATTGTACTTGGAAAAAAAAAAAAGACATGCAGTAAAATGCTCTAGGTATCAAAACACTATTTAGAGTCCAAAGTATACAGAAGAGAAGGTGTTTTAAATGAGTATTTAATGAATAATAAGCTGCTGAAGCATTAGTTATTGCTGGCATTAGCTGGAAGGAAATGAAAACTAAGTGCTAAAAGCAGAAAGATATCTCTTTTATGATCAACAGTGTTTTGAGAAAAAGTTAAAATTGAAACCTTGATTATAAAACATTACATAGTAACATGAGGCTTTACAGGCCCTTTCTGTTTCAATTAATGCCTACACACTTCAGAAAAATAGAAAGATGGGGAGAAAAATTATGTCTTATAACTGTCAAACTGTATGGTAAATTTTTTCAAAGTTGTTTCCTTGAAGGGTGAACAGGTATTCTACTTAGTTTTCCCTCTTCATTTACAATTCAGAATAACACTACTCTGAGGATTTTTTTGTTTACTTGCTAGTAAGTTTCCTCTGGTAGCATTTGGATTTTTCCTTCCTCACTTACTGTTCTAGAGCTTTCTCATGAACCCTAAGAGCTAAATACATTTCTTCTCCAACTTGTAAAATAGTATGATGAATATTAAGCATTCAGAACAATTCTCTCCTCTCCAGTAGCCATATATACTGGGAAGATACATTAATAACGTAAGTAAAGCAAAACTAGTCCAGTAAATAATATGTATTCCTGACCCAAATGATGGAGGAGCAAATGAGATGAGGTGCTCTACCAGACCTCATACTCACCAACAAGGAGAAGCTTGTTGGGGATATGAATGTCAAAGGTGATTTTGCCTACAGTGACAAAAAAATGGTGGAGTTCAGGACCCTGAGGGGAGAAAGGAAGCAAAAAATCAAGCTCATGGCCCTGGACTTCAGAAGAGCAAACTTTGACCACTTCAAAGATTTTCTTGGAAGAGTCACGTGGGATATGAACCTGAAGGAAATAAGAAAGAAATTGGTTAATATTTAAAGATGTTCTCCTCCACTCAATGAGTAAGAAGTCAGACAAAAATGCCAGGAGGCCTTTACAGGAACAAGATGTTCCTGGCCAAACTCAAGCATACAGAGACTAGAAGTAAGGACGGGTAAGCTGGGAGTAATACACAGACATTATCTTAGCACGCAGAGATGGGTTTGGGAAAGTCAAAGCCCAGATGGAATTGAATCTGACCAGAGGTGTTTAAAACCACAAGAAAACCTTCTTTAAGTGCACAAGAAGAAGCCTAGGACAATGTAGGCCCATTGCTCTATGACACAGATGACCTGGATTTGGAAAATGCTGAGGCACTAAAGATCTTCTTTGCCTCAGTCTTTTCTTTTGAGACCAACCTTCAGGAATCCAGAGACCAGTGGGAAAGGCTGGAGAAAGGAAGATGTAGCCTTGGTGGAAGAGGATCTGGCCAGGGAATACTTATGCAGGATGGACAGCCATCTCCATGAGCTGTGATTGGATGCTCCCACAGGTACTGAGGGAGCTGACAGCCATCATTGTGAGGCCAGTCTCAATAACTGACCAATCATGTCTACTGGGGAAGTCATGTATGACCAGCTTGATAAACTTTTATGAAATGGTTGTCTTGGTAGAGGAGGGGGTAACTGGATATTGTCTGTGTGGGCTTCAGTAAGTAAGATCTTTGACACAGTCTACCATAGGATTCTCATAGAGAAGCTGTTGATTTATTGACTGAAAGTGAGGTGGGTGGAAAACAAACTTGATGCCTGGGTTCTGAGGATGGTGATTAGTGGCACAAAGTCTAGCTGGAGACAATGAGTTAGCAACATAGCCCAGGGCTTCATGGTGGGTCCAATCCTGTTTCACTTCTTCAATAATGATTTAGATGATGGGGTAGAGTGCACCTGCAATGCCATCTAGGGAGACCTCAACAGGCTGGAGAACTGAGCTGTCAAGAACCTCATGAAGTTCAGCAAGGGGAAGTGCAAAGTCCTGTCTCTGGGGAGAAACAGCCTTGTGTACCAGAATATGTTGGGGGCCATACAATTGGAAAGCATTTTGACAGGAAAGGACCTAGGGGTCCTGGTGGACACCAGATTAAACATAAGTCATCCCTATTCCCTTATGGCAAAGGAGGCTAATGGTATCCTGCGTTGCATTAGGAATATCGTTATCAGCAGATGGAGGGAGATTTTTCACCTCTCCTTAACAATACTGAGGCCACACCTGAAGTCCTATGTCCATTTATGGGCTGCCAAGTGTGTGAGAGACATGAACATAGTGGAGAAAGTCCAACAAAAGACCCCAAAGATGATGAAGGGACTGGAGCATCAGTCCTATGAGGAAATGCTGAGAGAGCTGGGACTGTTTAACCTAGAGAAGAGAGGGGTCAGGGGAGAACTTTCTCTCTCATTCTCTCTCTCTCCAATCTATAAATATCTGATGGGAGAGTGGAAAGAGGACAGGGCCAGACCCTTTCAGTGGTGCCCAGTGACATGACAAGAGGCAATGGGTACACACGGGAACGGGAACTCAGAATCTTCCCTCTGAACATCAGGAAACACATTTTACTGCAAAGGTGATTGATCACTGGCATAGATTACCCAGGCAGGTTATGGAATCTCCATCTCTGGAGACATAAAAAAGCCACCTGGACGTGGTTTTGGGCAACCAGCTCTAGGCTTCCCTGCTTGAGCAGAAGGATTGGGTCAGATGGCCACCGGAGGTGCCTTCCAGCCTCATCCATCCAGTGATTCTGTGACACATAGATCCCAGTCTGGTGGTAAGAATTCCATTTCTAGGCATTTATATTTAGGAAATACCTACAACAGCAGAAAGTTGGATTGCAAACAAACCCATAAACTGCTCCCATGGCATAGTATATTCCTCTGCATAGGATATTTTGTCAAAGTTACTCACCTTTCATTCTGTGAACTCTGAGCAGAATCAATAAGTTTAATAAAGGAAATATACAAAGATTTCAGATTACAGTAACATATTTTTCAGAGCTGCTTTCTGCAGATTGTGTTACATGGACCCATCAGCACTCAATATGCTTCTTAACATTCTCAACATGTCTGGACCATGACAGCAAATTTTCTTTGATAATCTCAGTGAAAAACAGTTCAGCTCTGAGGCCAAAGCCCCAAACTCACTCCAGTGAGAAGGAGGTAGGGTTTCCATTAGTGTGGAAACACATCATCTGCCCACACAATATTATATGATTCAGAGTCCCTGTTTTGCACCAGGCAGTTGTCTTCCCAGCCTGGGAAAATCCATCAAATCTAGAAACTCATATCTGAGTAGAAAGTGATACAGACAGAACATACAGACATGCAGCATGTAAAATACTTCTTCCTCACCCCCTCTCTATATCTGTGTTGTACCTGCCTTTAAAAGTAAAATAGTTTTTGATCATATACCTTTGAAAGTGGATTAATTAAGATCACCTAATCAATTGGGCACTCAGATGTAGAAACCAGAGTAAGGCATGTTATATAAAACCTGCACTATATATCTTTGGTGCAACTGTCTTGATTTTAGAATAGGGTAATTTTGTATTTCAACTTTACATATTCCTGATTGGTATTCATATGAAGTGCTTGGTTGCTAAGTGATGTCATTGAACTTTGGCCTGAAATTGATTTCTCAACAAGTCCTTTCTCTTTTCAAAAGGTGACCATACTGTATTTTCAAAAGCTATCTAGTTACTGAAGAGTCAAAGTCAGTGGTGTTCATATGGAACTTAGATTCTTAGAGCTAGAATTATTTACAAATTTGAACTTAGACTTTCAAAGTTGTTTAGACTGTTTTACTTGTAGCTTAGACATTTCTTTATATGCCTGCAACATGAGAACATGTCCACAGGTTAATGCTAGGGATATTATCCCACAAATAGTCATTCAATTTGTTCCTGCATTTAAATTAGCTAAACTAAATATATTCTACTAAATATATTTTACTAAATATATTCTACTAAATATATTTTACTAAATATATTCTAAATATATCTAATATATTCTATTCAGTAAATCATTAAAGATGTGTAGTCAGAATATATAGGGAGCATCATCGCAGCTTGAGTGATGATCAATCTGTTTGAAAGAAAAAGATTAAAATAGCCCATATTTGATAAGTTATAAAAAAACATTTAGTTTTAGACTGTCATGTGCCTGCCTTCCTCCTGCTGTGGGTTAATAATGTGTCATATAGGTACAACTCACTGCAGAACCTTTTTCTCAAATCTTACAATGCTTATAAGAAAGTTTTTAATCTATGACTTCTCAGTATTATTGAACTGTGAGTGTGGAAAGTGAAGCTTCTGTTTAATGTGATTTCTATTTTTTTAGCAAATACCTTTAGATATACATTATAAGTAGCACTACTTATCACTAGTAATATTGTACCTCCAATTAGACAAAAATTTGCTGTAACAAAACTTAAAAGGGTTTGTGGAATTATGCAGGTGTAAATTTGGCAAATTACTTTGAATAGCTCCAGACAAAATTCCTTCCATCTATTTCCAGATATAAATGCATTCTGAAAAACAGTGTGAAGAAGTAGATAACTGCTATTATTCTTGACTTTTCAACTTCTGTCTGACAAGATCTCTGACTACATCTTGGGGTAAGATACCATGATGGGTATTATTATTTGTATTGTATTATTGCTTGCTGGTTCATAACACAGCAAGCAGTATCTTAGACTCCAGTGATCAATACCTGAAATTGTTAAATTTCTTGTTCTAGTATACTAAAGGTCTTACTGCCGTGTTGTCACATGAATTTTCAATCATGGGACACACAAACCTGCTTCTTATTTATATCATATTTCCTTAAACTGTAGTATTTGTGATAGTACAGCATTTTCAGAAATAATTTTTTCTTGTCACAGAATTCCATCTTTCTAAATTTTACATCTGGGTTACAGATGGAGAAAATATATTTATTGGTTATCTGCAAATTAAATTAGCATCATATTCTTTCATGTTCTTTTTTTGAGTCTCATGGAAATTGAGACTTTGCAATTATGAACTGCAATGTCTGGGTGATTTATTTGCCTTTCAGAAAGAATAATTTTTTTCCCCTATAGTTAATGTTGATAGAAGATGTGTCCTCCACTGGAAAAGATCTAGAAATTCTGCATGAGTTGAAGAAGATGATATCCAAGGAAAATGGAAATACATAAAAGAGTTAATTCACAGAAATTTCCTTGTAGTGGTATCTGAAGCTTTTAGCTGGAATCAGCCCAATTTTGTTGCAAATTTTTCTCTAAGATAAAGAACAAAGATAGATTTGATCACTGGTGATCACTAAATTGATAATCTATTTCAACTGATTAGTGAAGAACCATTCTTATCAGCTAGCCTGACCTTCTGGATTATTCAGATTATAGCACTTCATTCACTTCCTGAATTAAGCTAGCAATTTCTTTACCTGAGAATAAAGTGAGCCTTTTAGAGTCTTCTACAGGTGGAGACAAAGCTCAAGATAAGCTCAGTACCTTTTTCCATCATATTTTAATCAAATTCTGCCCAAGACATTGTGTTTACTCAAGCACGACAGTATTCTTTCAAACTATATTCTTCATTTCTTGAGAAATGCTTTCCTAAAAATATGTGTATTTAAAAATTGCTACCAGTGATTAGATAAACCAGAAAGCAAGGTAAAATTTTATTTTCTTGAATGAATATAATTATGATATCTTCTTTAGGTATTATTTTACTTCTCATAGAAGGTCGTATTCCTGGCAAAAGAATGTACATATCAGAACTAGTATTTAAGCCACATTATTTCACTTTGTCTTTTAGAACCAATGACCCTCGGATTACGTGGCCATGGTGCACATATTAGGGAAGTAGGGGCTTGGGAGGGAATGGAAAAATTTAGGTTTATTTAATGTTACTTTTTGGATAATCAAGTTCCTTTCTTTAGCAGTGTTAAAAAATGAGTAGAACACTAATACATGAATCAGTCCTTAGATTCTAATCATTTGGTGTATTCTTTTCTATCTTTTTAGTGTTTTACTTCATTCCAGTGGTTTTTCTATTCCATCTGTTTACTCTAGTTATTACCACTCTTCAATGAAGAGGAGTTACATGTCCCACACTAAAGCAGTATAACAAACAGAAGTGATGATTTTCCAAAGCAGCCTGCAAAGCATTTTCTGCTTAGAGTTCCACTGATGCAAAAAGAAATCGTGAATATATCCATTTTTTTGGACATGCAGCGAAAGCTCTGAATACAAATAATGCATAAAATATCTAAAGAGAAAATTCCTCAGGGAATGGGAGGAGAAGGATAGAAATTTGGTTTTGGGAAGTACTTTTCCCTTAGAATTACCGTAAGTCTCTAAAAGCGGGTTTGATGGCAAGCATTCAGAAGATGGAGTCATACATGACTAAAACCCACTCTGCGAATCTGCCTGTGATGCTGGGATTTTATACCTGACCTTTACAAAACTCTCCTAATTTGCAGCAGCAGATGAACCCATGCAGTAAACCTAGATTTTGTTCACCACAGAACTGACACAGCAAATATACTGGATGAATGTTAAGACTGTAAGACTATAGTCTTGGTTGAACCCAATATCTAAAGTTGCAGAGGAGTGATTCATTCCCCCTAAGCTTCAGCCACATGATGAAGCTGTCTAATTCAGGGTCAAATTCACTTTGTAGTGAATAGAGATAACATTACTTGCAGAAGTCAATTTTAGCCCATTTTTTCTCTTTCAATTGATTATAGTGGGGTCAGGCTACCCTCAAGTTATAAGCCACAGTGAAGTGCTTCAAGTTAAGTGGGATAAATCTGGTTGTGATCAGTTAATCCAGTTGGAACCAACCAAGATCAGCCTAAGATATCTCAGTATAATGAATTTCAATTTTCTTGCTCTTAAGATGAGGTAGAATAATACTGTCTTGGGGATTGTTAAATAGCAGTCATAGCTATGGCAGAGATCTGTCCTTCTCAAGTGGCTCTGTGTCTAGCCTGTGGTTGCCCAGTGGGACAAGATAATATTCTCTTTAAGTCACTCTCTGTGGAAGAATTAAATATTTAAATATGCCTGGTAGGGATATTTACTGTCTTGTCTCTGCACTTCACTCCAGTCTGTGGTTTCCTGTGCCTGTCCCAGTCTCTGATGGCACTATCAGCAACAGCAGGGGAGAGCAATAGCTCTCTACCAGGTGCTCCTCTTCAGACCTGCCTCCACTTACCAGTTCAGGGGTTGAGTTTTGGGCTGTGTGTTTTGTCTGGCTCTCCCTGGGGACTGTGGGTTGTTGCAGTGCTGAGGTTGAGCCCGTGAAGCTCTTCTGTGTCCCAGCAACCAGCAGAAAGGTTTGGGCACAACTGGTGGGAGTCTATGCCTGAGTGGCCAGGATTTTGTTGACTTGCTCCATTCTCCAGACTGATTGTCAGCTTTGCCTATGTCTCAAGTCAGTCCTAAATCCTAATTAGTGAAGGGAGGGCTAATGGTGAGATTCATTACAGATCTCAACTTCCAGGAAAATTTCAAGCTCAAGAAAAAAAACTATGTCTTCTAAACTAAAAAAGTCTGAATAAGCAATGTGTGAGGTTTTCTACTTATCTTATGGTTAATATTGCAGTGGCCAGAAAGAGAACAGTGACCTATCTAAAAAAAATAGTTTTCTTTTTCTGCTTGAATTCTAGAGGTTCCTTCTCTACCAGTGATATGTTGCCGACTGTAACAAACAAGAAGATTTATGATCAGGCAGGGTCAGTATTGACCATATTGAATACCGAAGAAATAAAATTATTTTGGACATCAGATGCCATCAGACATTTCCAACCTTAAGTATGAAACAGAAAGAAAGAAACTGATCAATGCACCAAAGGAAGAGTCATGAAAAAGAGGCAGAGCAGCTCATAGCCATTAGAGATGAGAGCACTAAGAAATGTATGAGTTTGTTTGGAGTTGGTTTTAGTAAAATGGTTGCTCTGAGTTAGATACCAGATCTGTAATTCAGGAAGCTGCAGAACTGGCTGCTATTAGGCACTAATGTGTGAGCTTAGTTAAAACAGACATTGTAAAATGGCTGCAACAATAAGCAGTCTGATTATAATGCAGCTAAGATGCTTCAGAAAAGCAGGACTAATTTCCAGCAACATTACTGTTATAGCTGTCCTGCTTCTGGGACACAAACTGATATCTCTGCATG
>NW_020955361.1:1651431-1726760 GCF_003031625.1 Empidonax traillii | reverse complement strand
TGTCTGTGCTGCAGGGATCTGCTGGGCAGGCGGCTTGGCTGGGCGGATTTTGCTGCATTGTGGAACTCACCTGGCGCTCTGCAGAGGCACAGCTGCAGGGGCTGGGTGCAGCATTAGCTCAGACATCCCTCTGTGTGGTCCCAGGAGAATCCTACAGCTGCCTACAGCCTCAGGTCTCCCTCCTCTCCATCCTTGATTTAGCACAAAACTCCTTCTGCTTCTAATCAGTTTATTCTCCTAAGTCATGTCTCTCTGCAGCACTGAGCTTTTTCCAAATGTACTCAGAGAATACAGTGAAGGGGAAGGGAGACAAGTTTGTTATTGATAACAGCTGTCTTTAACTCTGCAAATAGCCCAACCTCTGGGGATGTGCCTGAGCAGGTGGAAGAATGGTTTATGTTGGTCCAGTTCCTGTGCAAAGCTTGAAAACTGACAGGAGAGTAATGCAAAAAATGTCTTTCTTCAGGAAAGCAGAGCATGACTCGGTGCTTTCTTATGTTTCCTTCGGGGGAAACAGGGTTAAGAGCTGATTTATAGAAAAAGAAAGGAAGAGGAAGGAAAAAACCCGGTGCAAAACAAGCAAGGCTGAAGTCCTCACATCGTGAGATGGTTGCACAAACTAGTGGAGTGGAGGACAGAAGAAACTGGATGCTGAACTTCAGTAGAGCTGAGTGTCTACTGGACAACTGTAATTTTTGCTCTTGCACCTACAAGGGCCGAGCATCCAGAGAGGATGTGTCACACAGTCAGTGGGCTTGTCACCCTCTGGAAAACACAGGTTTTGTAGCTCAAAACAGCAGTCCAGAAACGAGAGAGGCTGAACCACCACCAGGAGTCTCGAAGTGGTACAGACAGGGCTGCCATGGAGTCACCATGCAGAGGAATTGGAAGGGATGGAGGGGGATGGCAGGAAATCTGCTGATGATGTGACTCTGTAGAGGGGGAGAAGGTGATTGAGTTCTGGACATGTTGATTTTCTGTGGAATCAGATATTTGTCTGCTTTGGCTGCTGGAGACAGGACCCTGAGTTAGAACTTCTGCCACACACTGTGTCGGTGGTTGTTTTCTGATCAGGTTCCCACTGCAGCCCATCAGAGACTGATAAACACAGATTCTCTTCAGTCTCCATTCACGTATGAACCATCACCGTGTGCTGTGGGGAATTCAGACCTTTTGCAGGAGGGGGGCACTTGTGTACATAAATAAAAACAGGAACAAAAAGAGTGTGGAGGGTTAAATCATGACTACCTAAAGAATCAATTTGGTTCTTAAAACTTGTAGAGGTAAGGCTTGTTTTGTTGTTGTTGTTTTTGGGGGGTGTTTGTTTATTTGTGTTTCGTTTTGCTTGTGTGTTGTTTTTTTTAAACTACAGTGAATGACCAAAATTGTTACAATATGCCCTTAAATTTGACACAGATCCCCCAACAGTTTGCAAACTGCTCCTTTTGACTAGGTCTTGTGCTTTCCATTATTCTTGGTGTTTGAGGGATCATTTGAAGTCCATGCTATCATTAGTAAATCTGGACTGGAAGAAATCCAGACTTAATTATGCCTGTACTATTGTGAAGATGGTGAAAGAAATTAGATATTTCAGATGCCTTCACACTAGCAGTGCTTCTGAATCTATCTTTTGTTTGTGCATTTGTGAGCTCTTGGCTGCCTGTGCCTGGGTCTTTGGGGAAAAAAAGGCATTTCTGAGCATGTTTGTGGATGCACAATATATTTGGATGAGTCTGTGCTTTCATTTTTTGTGTGTGTGTGAATGTTCCTTTCCTTTTTTTCCTCTTTTTTTTTTTTTTTTTTTCTTGAATCTTTAATTCCAACAGTTACTTGCACACTAAAGCTAAAAGCTCCTTCCCTACCCCGTTGCAGTGGAAACAGGCTCATTAATGGACTCATTAATAACCTCCAGCCGGACACTGCCCGGGGAGATCTGTGGGCTCTGAGTTAACATGTCTGTGGCTACCTCTGCCAAGTGGACATCTATTATTTTCTCACCTCAGCCACAGAAATGGCTCCCCTGACAGAGGCACTTTGCTATACCACAATACCCAGAGACTGCTGAATATTCATTATATCTGACTGCCTAAAGTGCTTCGCCAGCACATGGTCTGGGAGCCAAGATGCTTTATTACCTCTTGCCTTTTGCTTTCCTCAGAGGGAGCAGTGTGGCTTGTATCGGCAGCTCAGTTAACTTTCTCATCTGAGCTCCTTCGTTTGTGCTTGGCTTTGAGAAGGGGGAACAGAGGGAAAAACTGATTTAGCCCCAGCGCTTTAGTTCCATGAAAGTGAAATTTACAGCCCTATTATTCTGCTGGAAGATTGATTAAAGAAGACAAGCCTTTGAACTTTGTTTCAAACAAGAGGTGGTTGTAATAACTGTAATCTTCTGCTTTATATTTCCCCGTGTGGCGGTGGGGGGAGGAACTCCATTTACCTCTCTGTCACGGTGAGAATGAGGGATGTAGGTGGTCTGCATTCAAACAGCAGCGGCCACAGATCCTCTTTGTACCTCTCACAATCACAGATGCCCATTTTGTGTTGTTAACTGAGGCTTAGAACTAGCTCACATTGCTTTGTGGACTCCTAGCCTGGTTAAGGGTGAGCAGCAGAAATGGCCCTACCACTGTGTGGCAGGATTGTGGTCTGTGAACTCCATCTTCCAGCTCAAGTGAATATGAGTTTCCTGGTATTTCCCAGCCTGTCGTGTTTGCTGCTGGGGTAAGAACATCAAAATGGTCTTGCAGAGACAAGTCTGCAGGTCTGTCCATGCAGGGTATTGTCTGTGGTCAGCAGCAACCTATAAAAATAAAAGAAAAGGTATATGGCAGTGAATGTATACATAGTGAGCTTTCTTCTGTTCTGTAGTAGCAAATGCCAAATCCTCCTGGTCAAACAGCTGTGCACTCTTAAAGACTTATGCAAATTTACAAAATTCCACTTTAGACAAAAATCCTCCTTTATTCACAGTCACTGTAAGAAAAGGAGGAAAACTGGAAATGCATCTTTGGTCATTATGTAATTACTTGAGGATTTATCTTCATGGTTGTAGGAGATTACTTTAAAAAGCAGTTTTTTGTTACAGCCCCCCTGCATATGATTTGAGTGACTCGAGTTCAGTCCTTTCCTCTGTCTGACTGGATTCAAACCTGCTTTAATTGTTTCACAGAACATTTCCCTGGCAATGAGGATGTAGGCAGGGTTTGTGTGTGTGAATGAAGGCAAGAACTCCTGCTTCAGTAGTTGTACTTCATTGCAATTCCTCAATATTCAGCCAGGTAGAGAGCATGTCTCCACCCCGTGTCGGGGCAGTCCTGCATATTCTGAGCAGCCCAGGTACCACATCTGGTGGGCAACAGCCCTGGGCAATTTCTGGCTTGTTTGGTGGCTTGACAGGTCTCTAGAAATGTGAATTCAAATGCCATTGGGTAGAAGAGGGGACTGAATCCTGGTCCTTTGCCTGCAGTTTAGGGCATAAAAGAAAACATTGCTGATACTGTCTGATGCGTGCGGCTTTTAGTGCCTACCTAAAGGATATGGCTTGAATCCTTGATCAACTGATAAGCTGAGTCCAATGTTGTGTCCATTCTTGTCTTTCATTAATCCTTTTTAATTTCAATGAACTTAGTATTTGCAGTTGCTGAAATGCTGAACAGTATTAAACTCTACACAATTTTTAGGGCTCTGTTGCATTGGTCGAGACATTCTTCGCTGATTGCATAATGAGATTTGGCTTTATACTTTTCCTTGTTTGGCAAGTGACATTCTCTCTCCTGTAAAAGAATATAGATATCAAAAAAAACATGGGAATAGAATGAGAAACATGCCTTATTTCTTGGATACTCTGCAGAGATCCCTTCATGAAAGATTTTACGTGCAAGCAGTACAGGCAGGAAGATGTACATGCAAAATAGTCTCTGTCATGGTAGCAGTGGAGCTACTCTATTTGATACTAGTTTAGTTTGAGGGTCTCTATTCAAACTCTCTTGACATTACTATTGTAAGAAGTTAATTCAGAATAATTATGCCATATTTTACTCTCTGTGGATCCTTGAGTCAAATCTCTCCCCTTGATGATACCAACCATGTCACCTACTTCTCAGCTCAGTATAAATGCCTTCATAGTTGGAAATGAAATTATATAGGTTTTTAAAATACATTTTCTCTACACTTAAAAAACCTGTTAGGCAGTTTTTAATAGAAAATCCGTTTCAGCTATAGAAGCAGAATGGAATAAACTCTGTGTGTCTGGCTACAGGCATCAGAAAATCCAGTTAAAGAACTGGATTTTCTAGTTACTTATTCAATGTTTGCCTTCACTATATCCAGCCACACTTTTCAAAATAATAGGTTCATGTACTCTTTCTGCCAACAGTATTAATATTTCAACACTACATAGCTAAACCAGACTTCTGTTATTTGTTTCAGTATTAATTCTTGTCCTTAGCTCTGTGGGGTTCTGTGCAGAGCCTGCTGTTTGGCTTGGTTTGTGCTTGGCTGAGTTGGTCAGCAGAGGGGATTTATGGTTTTGCTTTTCAGTCATAAGCATGTCACAAACACAAGCAAACTGCAGACTTGTCAAAGGAACAACATGATAGATCTCCTAAACTTGGATGGAGGAAATAAAGCTGCAATAGACCGTGCCCAAGTCTGCATGCAAATTCGTGTGGTCTTTATGCACTCATGATGATTATAAAAAAAAAAATGCACTAAGATTTTATAGTAAGTCTTCTTTCATTGTCTGTAGTTCAGCTGGGCATTTTGCTCTGCAGTTCTGAGATATAGTGAGCTGACTGGTTCTTTAAATGACTCTTGCTATCATGAAACTTTCCTGGGAGATCCCAAGGGTGCTCTTCAAACAGTTAAATGTACAGGCTAAATCCCACAGATACACATAAAGCAGTGCTGTGAAAGGGCTATCCCAGGGCAGGATCTGCAAGATAATGGCACTTCCCTTGGCACCTGTGAAACATCAGTTCCACCATTCTGCTTGCTTTATCCTTGCTTACTGTGCTGCCAACCTCTGAGCTTCTGTGCCTGAATTTTCTCAACTTAGTGGTGTCCCCTTTCCTTTCCGATTAAATCAGCTTGATCTGATATTTTTGAAGCCCTGTCCTTTCCAGGTTTCTGTGTGTCGTTCAGATGTGTTAAGTCCAGCCCCTACAATGCAGACTCATGGAACTGAAGGCTCAAAGTGGTGAACCAGCCCTGAATAGCAGCAGAACTCAGGAAATTAAGTCCTACCTTACTCAGAAATGAGGGTGAGATGAAGTTAGACAAAGGGTGTTCAGATGAAACTCTGCCTGTCAGTCGTTAGTGGTGGCATGGAAGCTTGCAGAGCAGTCACAGGCAATTCCAAATTCAGTAGCTGGTTGATTTCACCTGTTCATCCAGAGATGGATCCTGGAGATCTGCATTTATTGCCACCTTCCACAAAGGATTCAGATTGTTTACCTTGTTAATTTTTTCTTTTTGCGTGTCAGTGAAAAACCCCCTCTATTTCCTCTTGCATAAGAAGGTCCTAGAGAAGAGTTCTCTGTGTAAAAAAGGCAATTTTTGTTTATCTGAGCATCCTGCCCGTGTCCAGTGCACATCAGTAAAGGCCAGGACATAGGTTTGACTTAACCAGAATAGAAGCAGCTTCACCCCCACATTTAGGCAGGTTTGACATCCAGAATCACCACATGGACCTCCTGCACGAAGCCAGATGCAGGGAAATAACACTGTGGGAAGGTGGAAACCTGTTCTTCATTACTGGACCAGACTGAACATGGAAACGGGCACGACTGATGAAAGTGGATAAGCCACACTGTCAAAAAGAAGGACTGTGTCTGGACTGCCTGGGGTTGGCTGATGGGAAATTTAGTCATATTTCAAGTTTCCATTTTAGACACTTTCCAGCACTGGAAATTTACTACCACTATGAGAGTCTTAAATTTCAAAATACTTTAGAACTAAACTTGGGATCAAGATGTTCTCAGATGGTATTTTTTTTTCCCCTGGGACAGAAATATTTAACTTTTGAAGGAGCAATGCCAAACTTATACCTTTTATGAGTCACTATATTTTTAGCTAAATCACAACAGTACTGCTATTCTTTTTTTTCCTCCTCATGCCAAATGCAGAATTTTTTTCATTCAAAAAGAATTTTTGAATAAAGGCAATTTTCCTTTATCAGTAAGGAATTAAGCCCCTGTCGGGATCCTTTGATTTCTTCAGTGTACTAAAGGTAGGGCACAGGGGATTTTTAATTTCATGGTTTGTTTGGTATTTCAGAGGCAGTGAACATGAGTGGTTAGATCAGCTGATAGTGAATCAGAAATCATGACATGTTGTGTAGCTTTTATCAGGTCTTTTAAGTATTCTTTTGCCTTATTAACCCCTTCTGATAGGATGTTATTTATACTCTACTTGAAATAACGAATAAATCCTCACAGATGGCAAATTCACTAAAAAGAAGCAAAAGATTATAAGTAATTTAAAGTACAAAAATGAAAGGAGATGAACAGGATTTCTTTGTTGACTGGTGCTACTAAACCATTGCTCCAACTCCACCTTGTTCAAATCTACCACAAGGATGGAGTGTTTTCTCTGAGGTTATCTGGGGACACCCAGACCAGACAAGTACCTCCTCTTATGAGGAAAAGTGTCCTCTACAAAGTTGGACACGTGGATACAGGGACATTTTGGGACTATGTGTTGTACTGGCATGTCCCATGTTGTGCTCGCTTGCAGATAAGTAGAAGAGGTCAATTCCAGGCTGGCAATATTTTTTTTCCTGTTCTAGAAATCACCTAAAATGCCAGCATGTTTCTGGTTGTTGGTTGTTTTGGTTTTTTGGGTGGTTTTTTATTTACCTTTCCTCAAAATACCCTCTGTGTGTCAATAGCAGAACTGTAAAGAAAAGAATATATGTCGTTAAAATCCCTTTCTTTCTATAATTCCATAACCCCCATTTAGGAACCTCTTGCTGTCCACAACTCTGAAGTTATAGGGACTAGATCAGGACTCTGAAAATAGTTTTGGCCAAAGTCTATAGAAATCCTAGTGAAAAGGAAAAAAACCCAGAAAAATATAAAATGGGGGTAGTTTCCTAGAAAAAAATGGACATCTTTTATCAGAAAATGCTTTAACCATTCTGATGCATTCACTTATGTTTATAATTCAGAAATTATTTAGGCTTTTGTTGCACTCTGTATTTTAATGACCAATTGGTATTTAACTACCCTGTGATTACTAATGCATTTAATTAAGCTTTCTGTTCCTTCCTTACTTGAACAAAGAAATCCTGGATACAATAACAAAGCAATTTCATCTCCTTGTAGCAGGACTGAGCCTGTTTCTGCTGTATATTGAAAATCAAGTTTATTCAGTGTTCCCATGTGGGATGCAACACAGAATAAATATTTACTAGATTTTAAACAGGTAAAGTAGAAGCTTCTGCTGCTTCTGTCAGCACTCAGGGGTTCTGATTTGTGTCTCTCTCTGACTTCATACCACTGATTTCAGAGCAGTTGCTCCTCTTTCTGCCAACATGTGAGGAAAATGACCCTCCCCAGAGCTCTGCCAGCTAAGGAGAGCTTTGCTGACCTTCTTAGCTCTGGCACATCAGAGATACCAACACTGGTCCCAGGCTTCAAACCCACCTATGGAAAAGTCCCAAGCACTAAAGAACAAAGAGAAGGTCTCATCCCTCGCCAACCTTCTGAGAGCCTGGAAAGTGTAAGCAAATTGCTCCTGTGTGGAAGGGGAAGGATTTGTTCCCTTTCCTAGTAGCCACTGTGTGTTCTCCAAGAAAAGCAGCGATGATGAATGAGCCTTCCCTGGCATCTGGCTTGGAGGGAGGAGAAGCAAAGAAGAAGATAAGGTTGGAGTGGGCAATCTAACTCCTTCCAATCTTCTCCCTCTCCCCCCTACTTTGTTTGAAGAAGTGCTTGATTTATTTGTTTTCTTGCTGTCCTAGAGAAGGTTTTCTTGCCTCCAGAACTAGAGGACTCTCTAACTGCAGCAAGAAACTTCCAAAGCCCGTAGCAATACCAAAAGAACAGGAAAAAGAAAAACTGCATCAAAAGGCATCTCCCATTGTGGGAGAGCCTTTTCCCTCTCCATTAAATTGAAAGAGTCACAGTGCAAAAGGAGGAGGTATGAGAGTCAGAGCAACACAAAACTCCATCAGCCTCATGTCTGACAAAGGCTTTTGTGATCAGTGAGACTGGCTGTGCCTGTGCTCAGGACACAGGGTTAATTACACCTGATGTAGCATCCAGGTCATCTTGAGCCGGAGGGTCTGTGGTGGAACAGCAATGAAAGCTGCCTGCAAACAAATGGGTTTATAAACCTGGAGCCCTCTCATTCTCTGAGGGGCCCTAGCATCCTTATTTCTTTTAGGACTGGTGGGAAATCAGTCCCTGAGGTATTACTGAAAATTTGAGCCAGGTTCCATGCATGTGAGAAGTGAAAAATCTCTGTCTCAGCTGGGAATGTGCTGCTGGTCCCTCTCTCAGTACCTCCCTTCACTGCTGCCAGGAGGGTTTTTATTTTGGACTCTGCTCTGTCTGTAGCCATTGAGTTTGGGGGAGGAGGATTAAAGGGTCAGAATAAAAATACAAGGCACAGCAATACTTTCTCCACCTGACCTGTGGGCATCTTTGACACTTATTCCTAAAGGAAGCCTTTATTCCAGCAAGTAAAATAGAAATATAGCAAATAAGAGTGCATTGAGTCCTTGCCTCTCCCCCACTTCTGCTCTCCACTAGAAAACTCTTCATACCTCCACCTGATAGAAAGTCTTATCTGACCTGACAGTAGCTGATTTATTTACCAGCTACAAAAACAACATCAACAATTCTGGTGATGGGGAGGAGAAGATGCTGCACTAGGAAGGGGATAATCTAGACAGGCATATTTCTGCATGCAGAATTTTGATTGAGGTTTGATTTTTGGAAAGGAGCAAGAAGAAATTATTTCCATAGGTGCAGGAGAAGGTCCTGTGAGCAGGCTGTTGGATTTGTGTGACTCTTCAAGTGCTTTCAAATGTCAAATTTTCTGCATAGTGGTGGTGGGGAATTGTCCCTCCTCAGAGGTGTGTACTACAACTGCAATAGTGGTTGTTTTTTTTTTTTTGGACTGGGCATTCTTATTTACCGCCTACCAGTAAAGTCTCTGGCACAAAGGGATTCTTTGCCTAGCTGACATGAAGATGCTATTTCTGTAAATATTTTTGCTGTTCTGCATGCTTGCACTTGCAGTGTTGGGGTGATGGGAGAAATCAATCAGCCGGAGTATCAGCAAAATCCATAGGCGGAGATCATCAGTGCTGCCAGTTCCCCTGGGCACCCAATTCCCCCAGGCAGCTTTAATAATCTCAGCTTGTAATTATTATCAGTAAACATTTTGCTTGTTGGGAGCAGGTGAGTGTGGCTAGAAGGAACTGGCATATATCCAAGGAATTTATATGCCACCTTATTATCATAGTAACTGTGTCGGGGAATAGACGGTGTGTTTCCTTATTCCATTTCACCGCTTCGGTGGCTGAGACACAGAGAAGCCCCCAGTCTAACCAGAAATCTCTGTCCTTTTGGGGATTTGAATAGAAATGTTCTGTATTCCAGGCCAGTGCCCTAACATATATCTTTCCTCCCTGTTATCATGCATCAAGGGAGAGATGGATGAGTTCAGTATGTCTCTTTCATGGAGAGTGTTGACATTTCATTATTTTTCTCTGAATTCCTATGAAATAATTTCTAAAATTGTTCCTTCAGTAAATTAGCCATTTTTAAGTTTCAGTTTATCTTGTTCAAACAATCAGGTCTTCTTACCATTTTTGTATAAATCCATGGTATTTCCAATGGTGAATTTGTTGCATTGGAATTTTGATTTACAATAAAACAATATTTTAATCCAACTTTGTGATTTGCCCCAAATCATCATCTTCAACAAAAATTTTATTTGTAGTTGATCTCATGATCTGTCCACGTGAAAATAGGAAAGTGAAAGTAAGATAAAGGAATGAACTGTCAGCATTCCAAAATAAAACGGAAAAAAAAAATTCCAAAAGTACAAATTCCTAAAAGATCCAGTGTTTTTAAAATTTGAATTGATACAATATTACTGAGACACAGAAATCAGTTTTGTGCAAATAGCTCTCCTGTAGTGAATCTGTTGAGTTGAAAATATTGCAGCCAATGTTACCTGAGACCAGCTAAACTCCCACAAATTAGGTATGAAAAAGTAGCAGTAATGTTTTCATACTCATAACCAGAAATTCTGGTAAAAAAGCTGCTGGTACCTAAAAGTTTTGAAACAGAGCAAAGATGAATATAAACAACAAAACTGGTATTAGTACTTTTCTTTAGCTTGTTCTGCCATCCTCTCTCACCTTGTAAGCCACCTTCATGAAACCTCATCCCTTCTGTCTTTGCAGCGGTGAACCTGATAGGAAAACAGAATGAAAATTAATTTAATGTAAATGGGTAATTGTGTCCCACCTCGATTCCTCCGCTGTTCTCAGCTCTGTGCCTTCCAGGAGTGCAGTGAACAGAGTGACTCGCAGCTGGCACGTGTTTGTTCTCTCCTCCCTCCTCGGGGGAAATTGCTTTCAGTTGAGTGATTTGTTAGGAATTCTTTCTAAATATGTGCACGTAGGATGCTAAATATTTGCTAGGAAAAGGCCAGGCCAAACTAATTCCTCCTGGAATGGAGGAAAATGAAGTTGGGGAGGATTATTTTGTCTCGTGAGTTAAAACCGTAGCAATTAGGCAGAGCAAAGTTGTTACCTCCACATGAGAAGTGGAGTTGCTGACCACAGCTGGTGTGATCCCTTAAGTAGGCTGTTGGGAGGCTGTGCATCACTGAACTTGGAGATAAGGACTAAGAGACTGAGCTGTGCCATCAGAGGGAGGAGAATATAAGAAGTTTAAATGAAAATATTTGGTTCTTACTCAACTTGAGCTCCGAAGAGGAGCTCCAAAGTGCCTTGGCTAGGAGATAAATGTCCCCGTGGAGTCCAGATCCAGATAATTATGTTCTCAGAACTGTTTCCATCTTATCCAACATGCAAAGTTGAAACAGGACTTGTTCCTCTTGAAACACAATGTCTTGAGAGTGTTCCGGGGTAACTAACATGTCGTATTTATTGCCCTGTGCAGATTTTTTGTGTGTTCTCATATGTAGAGTTTTGTCCCCAACAGCTGTTGGCATCTGTCTCCCTTTCAGTGCTGTCTTGTGGGACTCCTGGTTGTGCTCCATGCATCATATCTCTGCCTCACTGATTCTGCACTGATCCAGAGGCACAGTCTCCCTGGGAAGAGTGTTTCTTCTCATCACCTTGCTTTCTAGAGAGGAAAGAAATGAGGATAAGGAAAAACACAAGGAAAAATGATGATGAGCATTTCACTGCTCTGTGCCTCATCTCAGCATCCCTAGCAGTAAAAATACATAAAAATATCTTCTCCATTTAACTTTGGCATTCAATCTGTGACTGTTCATAAGGGCAGAAGCTGCTACAGGAATGCATTTTTTTGAGTGTGCAGTTCTGTAGTATCTTGAAGAATTATCTCAGTTTTGAACTGGGTTTTGTTACACATCTGAGAGGTTTTTCTGCACCTCATTCCTGTGGCAATTTGTTTTCCACACCAGCAAAACATTTACAGGTACTTTAAGCACTGTTTCCTTATACCAGTGTTGGAAGGGTAGAAACTCAGGAAATTGTTTTTGGCAAATTAAGTGTTTTGATCAAGAATCACGTGTTGGGTTAGTGAAACATTCATATGTAGCAGAGGTTTTTAGGAAGTGTGTGTGGCCATTGGGGTGACACGTTTTACTGGCTTCTAAATAACTTCATCTAGAGCTGACACTCAGCAGCACAAGTTCTTCTCCAGAAAGCTCGTACCTGGACAGTGCATCCTTCTGCAATGGGGCAAATCATTAAATTCAGCAAGTTTGGGTGGAAAATAAAACCAAAATGAAGGTGATCTCTTCCTTATGTAGCCCTTTTGCCTTCCCTCACCCACCATCTGCTCGCTGCTTTCGTACTGAGCATCCACCTGGCTCTTTGTACCGTCCTCCACCTGGTCCAGGGCGTTGCTCTCGGTTCCCAGGAGGGTTCTAGGCTCTGAAGCTCTGCTTGAAACTGCTGTGCTGGGTGAGTCGTTTGTGTCATTGCTAAAACAAAGCCTCTGGTGCCTCCTTGTAGGGGGATTAAAGGCCACAGGGGGCTCTTTGGAAGGGATGAACAGCCTTGGTACCATCACGTGCTGGTTTCCGTGAAAGACTGGGCACTTTGCCCTAGAACAGGCTCTGTTTCCATCAGAGAGCAAGTGGACTAGTCATGGCTATATGCTGGATTTTGGATGGGGCTGGTTTTTGTAAGGCTGAGTGGTTTCAAGGCAGAGGGGGAAAGTGCTACTCCCTTACCTTTGCTCTGCAACTTTCATGCATCCACATGGACATCTCTGTTCTCTAAATGCTTTCCCAGCAGCTGGAAATAGATTAGAGGGGAAATTAAAACCATCAGCTTACCCTCAAACACCCTGTGAATATGATACTTTTAAAGTAAAAGCTCTTATACATGTAATGAACAATAATCTGTCTGTCTTCAGGTTATTGACTTTCCTGTAAAGAACAATGCAGGGCACTGTCCTTCCTTCAGAAATCTCAGAGGCTTTAAACACCACTTCCTGGGAGGACTTTACTCTCCTCTAGGCATGATTGTTTTCTGACTAATTTAAATTTATCCTTATTTGGCTTCGTTACTGTCAGGGCTGCTACTCAAAATAGAACTTTTCCATAGGTGGAAACCTCTAAATGCTGAATTGGAAAGAGGCAGATTTATGCCAGACTTTTAAAGTGACTTATTTAAAAGTCCACTTTAAAAATTAAAATGGCTTAGTTTCAGGATGGTATTTCTATATGAGGTGCCTTTTAGGCGGGCAATTTCTTTTCTGCTTATGCTGTTCCCCTTCCTTTTGTATCTACCTGTGCAAACATCCTTTGGAATTCAGTGTGGCTGGATAACAAGCAGTCATTAACTTTGCTTTCAGCTTTGTGGATATCTTCAGTGCTGAGGTCATGGTACCCTCTCTGTAAGGGATCTAAAAGTAATTTTTGACTGTTTAATGTGATTCATTGTCTTCTTTTCAATATTTTTGTAAAGGATGGTTTTGCAATTTTCTGGTATTTTCCTTATAGAGACCTTTCCTTTGTTTAGTCCTCTGTGAAGTTTGTGATTTGCTGTGTTAGAAAATGCAACGTTTTGCAGCAAGGCTGGTTTGGTTTGATTCTAAACGTTTCTCTGCCTCTATTGACACTGAAATCAATAAAAAGTCTCAGGGTGTTAGAAGAAGAGAGGTTATTTTCCTTGCACATGAGTGAATTCTGGGTCCCCTGTGAGCCTCCCTGGAGCCCAGGGCACGGTGGCTTTCCCAGTCCTGTTGGTCTCCTTGCAGTTTGCTGCCGCTTTTCAGTTATTGCTCAGTTTGCCTCATGGGTGACATCATATCCAGCTGCTGGTGAGCTGAATGTGAAGTCAAGGGAAAAGAATACAACTTGACTCAGTTGTATGATCTGGTTAAGCTCTCCCTGGATAGCAAAGCTCTGACTTTCCTCCCTGGAAAAAGAGAGGAGGATGCAAGACAGAAGAAGCAGTGAGAGCTGCAAGGTTGAGTGGTTTTCCAAAGGATTCTGTGAGAGATCAACTGCTTTGAGTCATGAAAGCAGGAGTTGAGAACAATTTTGCTCTGAAACTGGCTGAGTTCTAAGCACTACCATGAAAAGTTGTGATTTGCTGTGATAAAAATTGTCATGTTTATTTCTTGGCACGCTTGGCTAGTAATGCACTGTCCAGTCAGTCTCTGTTGGCTTTGGGATTTTTGCATCATCCTTCCCTTGTTAGTAAATGAACTGCAACATCCATACAACTTTTCTGAAACTAATCTGGGATTAGCCTAGTTCAGGGAGCATCTGGATCACTAGTGCTGTGCACTGTGCAGTGTGAAGATGTCAAGAGCTGCTTTTCCCATGCAATGGCTGCCAGGGAAGTGGTGGAGTCACCACCCTTGGAAGGATTTAAAACACGTGTAGATGTGGCACTTAGGAAGTGGTTTAATGGTGGACCTGGCGGTGTTGGGGTAACAGTTGGACTTGATATTAATGGTATTTTCCAACCTGAACAATTCTATGAGTGGTGTCCTGGGCTTGGTTTAAAACTCGGACTAAGCTTGATGTATGTGTCCAATTCCCATTGCTTTGTTGTTATTTAAATGAAAAATGCCCTCCTCTTGCTTTCTAGGCCCTCCACCCTTCTTCTCTTACTGATGCTGTTGACCTGGGTTCCTCAGGTGCTCTGCAATCTACCAAGTCGCAAAACCTGCAAAATAACCTACTGCTTCTGATCAGTCTGCTCCCATCCATAGGATGCTCCTTCCAGTGCTGTCTGGTAAGTCCTTCCTTTCAGATTCAATTAAGTCATGATACCTGTGGGATTAGATAGGTAGATCCCAGGGAAGTCTACTTTGGGAAAGGTAAAACAAAATGTGTTTTATTCATTCAGTATTTTCTTCATCAAATTGAAGGGAAAAAATAATGAGTAAAAGATTTTTTACCTTCTTGTGTGTAAAGTTTGAAACAAGCCGAAGTGTCAAACTCAGGCATTTAAGGTTCTAAAGAACCTGATTAGAATCCTGTGACATTACTCAGTTTGTGTGAAAGGCCGAAGATAACATGCAATTTGCTTTAAAATCACCTTGTTCCTCTGATATCAAAGCTGCAGTGGGCGCTGCCCTGACATGGTACCTGGAGGAGTCCTGGGGGATCAGGGCTGGCTGAAACGATGGTTCCCTCCCTTCCTTAATGTTTTTCATAAGTGCCACTTCAGACAGTCACCCAGCCAAGAGAACACAGGCTTTTGAGTGGAGATGATTTCCTCCCCCTGTTGGATGTGCAAATACTGAGTTGCTACGTAAGGACAGTGCTATGTGCTTGTTGTCTGAGGTCTGTATTTGCTTTCAGCACCTTCCCTGTGTGTGTGATACTGGAAGCTAAAGAAAGCTGCTAATGTGAATTGCCTGGGCAGCTGCAATTGAGCTCATATAGCTGTCATAACTTCATATAAACTTCTATCAGATATGCCAGACTGTCAGCACTGTGGAACACTGGGCCAGCTCTCAGAGGGTCCAGCAATTTCTTGTGGCTTAGGCAGGATGTGAGGAGCTGCTGTTTTTACCCTGCTGATTTCTAAAGATGAGGGTTTTATTTAAAAATTCACAGCAACATCTGGAGCTCTCTTACGTCCAGCTGATGTGGGAAAGTTATTAACCTTGGGTGAGCAGAGTTTGCTTTTTAAAAAATGAATCAAAAGAGCATGTTTTGATACATTAAAAAATGCATGTCATAAAACTGCTGTTTCTGTGCCTGTCGAAGCCAAGAACTGTTCAGGCGTGTGAAAGAGCAAAGAGAAAAATGCCAATAAAAACTATCCAAGCCTAACAGAAATATTAGGAAAGGAGATGAAAGACAACCACCTGGGATGCTCATGAAACAACTGATTTTAATCCCCTGCTGATGCTACATGTTTCCTTAGAAAGGGAATTTATAGATAAAGGCAAGATTGCATGGCTAATATGCTTGGTCAGTGTTTGCAACCCTCAGCCTGGGGCCAAAAACTTCTTGAAGGCAAGGAATGGTGCTTCCTTGTAGATGGCAGGAATTCCCCTATTTCTTGCAGCTCCTCTGCAGATCTGCTAGTGCTTTAGGGAAGGAGTGTTGGCCTCCAATCATACAGAAAGGAGGCAGCAATGATCACAGACAAACACGCACAAGGAGGCTGTGCAATAGATTTGGGAGCTGTTCAGTCTCTGGAAAAAATGTACCTGAGAGAAATTTGTAACGGATGGGAAAGACTGGGGAGGGTTTGGAAATGGTAGCACCAGCTTTGCACTGCTGAGATAAAGTTTGTAATACAGTGGGCTTATGAAAACCTTCAGGATTTATCCTTATGCAACAGTATGAGTTTGGACAGTGGCCAGGATACCATCTGCAAGTGTCCAACAAAAATCCAAAATTCTTTATAGACTGGATATTGCTCTCCACTCCCTAATAGCAGTTCCAGCCAAGTGGGAGCAGAGGAATTTTATAAGATTAGCAGGCTACAGGCTACAAGCAGAGAGCTAACCTTGTCTGCCTTCAAAGCCAGGGGTATAATCTCTAAATTAAATTTACATGATTTATCACATCTAGGAAGATTGGTGCAACAACCAGAAAAACTAGAGGAGTGGGGAGGAGATGACAGCCATTGGACTGGAGGGGTTTTCTTTCGTCAGTGATAAAAGGCACAACTCAAAGCACTGAAATGGGATTAGTAGTGGGTCCCCAAACAAAATTGTTCTAAAACACAGAGGTGCTTAATATGTTATTTTCAAAATGCAATATCTTAGGACAGCGACCCATCTGTTGTCACGGAGGAGTCAGATGGAAAGTGCATTAAGAGTTGGAATTAGTCCCCACTGGGAGAACTGCACTGAGTCATGGTGATATATGGGATCTGAGCAAAGGGAAGAGAGACAATATTTTCCCTATGATTTATGCATTGCATAGTCACTGCCACTTTCTACAGCATTTCTATTCTCTTGGCTGCAGACAATAGCAAAGAGAGGTTCCCCCTGGCTCCTTTGCAGTCTCATTATACTGGGGGTTTAGTGGTGGAAAAGCTCTGTTAGGTCAGTGGAAATGTGTTTGAAAAGTGAGGAGAAACCCAAGTGCAAAGGCCAACAAAAGCTGACCTAAGAGAAGAAATAGCAGACTTGATGCATTTTATTTGCTTGATGCCTTAATGTACAGTCAATGCACAGGAGGATGGTTTGGTTGAGCATCACAAGAATGTTGCTTCTTCACACCCAGCTTTCATGACATCCCATAGAAGACCTTGTACAACTGTAAATCCGTGGAGAACTGGGAACAGGGAATTTAGGCTGTGCAAGATCAGGCTGCTTTTGGAACAGTGTGGGTTTACAACCAGGCTCAATCCATGGGTCAGAGAGAGGTAAAACCATGCTTATGTCTGTGTAGATTAAACTAGAACTAGACCCAGGATAACTGCAGCTGCTGAGCCTTTGGTGCTCAGAATAAAAGTCACCCTGTCTTCCCCTCTGTGATCCCCTCTCCATCATTTCCCACTGCTGCTCAGCTCTAGAGGCAGTTTGCCCTTATTCAGCTACAAGCTCTGATTTTACTTTGCTGCTTCTTAAATAATAGCTACAGCTAAGACAGGTATAAAGCCACATCCTGAAAACTTACCCCACACAACTCACAAAGGGACTGATTAAAGCTTTCTTGTTATCCCTGGGAAATCTGGGTACCTCCTAAGGAAGAGCTATGAAATTGTTTCCCTTGTTAACTCCTGGGATCTTCTTAGGAATCCTATCATATTTCATTTTTATTACCTGTTACTAGAACTACCCAGGTGGCATATTGAAGAACACTTGTCAAAAAAATGTAGCATTGTTCTTTTATTAGGAATAAAATGAAATTTATCTCATAACCTAATCTCCTTCTGAAATTACTATAGATCCAAGCAAAGAGGAATCGAAGATAATATATTTTCTTCATTTATTGCATTAGCATTCATCATCTTTCCTTGTATTTTTCCATCTGTTTTTCAATAAAACCCCAGGTATTTAAAGGCCAGTAAAGACCATTATGTTTTGTTGTTTTTCTTTTTTTTTTTTTTTTTGCTGAGTTTTACCCGGTTAGCTGAACCTGGCATGAGGCCAACCTCACATCCACATAGTCTCTGTTAAAGCTTGGTGGGGTGCCACTCCAAGGAGACATCTCATTAAATTCATGTTGGCAAATGTTTGTCACTTTCTCAGGAGCTCTGCAGTGATTAAGGTTGGGATTTTCCTCACCTCATCTCTGAGCTGGTTCCTGGATCCATGCTAACAGGCACTTTCACGGGTAGCCAGGATTGCTTGCCCTCTAAAGTGTCTTTCTCTCTCTCTGCTATTGAGAGAGCCTGGATGACAAGCCTAGGTTACATACTTCATTTTTTTGATGCTTAAAATGAGATGAATTCTGTCTTCCAATTCCTTCAAAACTGTTTACTTGATTTTCCTTCCCTGCTGCCTCTGGCAAGAGCCTGTTTCAGATCAGCTCCTCCCTACGTGAAGAGATTCTTGCTCAATTCCTCCCAGGCTTGACCTTTCCTGAGCTTTTTCATTTATGCCACCTGCTTCCCACGTTTGACATAGTCCTAAATAGTTTTGTGTCATCTCATGAATTCTCTTTGGAGTTATGTTTTACCTCGGTCACCTCTGAGTCTCCTCTCCCCCAACAAATACAGGTCAATGTTTGCCCAGCACTGCTGTGTGAGGTGCCAAGCTGCTGAATCAGTCTTGTGTTGCCTAAACTCCTTCCTCACAGCAACATCTTCTGGGCCAAGCTTTTGCTTGCTTGGAGTGTGACAGTGAGGGACAGGAGGGACACAAGGAAATTATTTTTCCTTGGCTGAGGCTCTTGCGCTGGAAGAAACTTGGTGCAGCTGAATGTCTCCAGAGACGCGAGGAGGTTGCTGAAGGCAGTACAGTAGCTCCATGAAGAGGGTTTGTGCCAAATTTATATGCTGGGAATTTCTGGTAGAAATGGAATGGATTAGTTGCTCTCTGTTGTTTGTTTCTTTGTTTGTTTTCCTGACTAAATTTTGGGAACCTCAGGCACACCAGAAAGAAGATTGAAAGGTTGGTGAGTAGCTCTCCCGCTACATACACATATTTCCCTCTTTATTTCTTTTCCTGTCCAGTTTCCGTGAAATTCACTTTCCTATTGTCTGTGTTGTTTCTTTGGCTTGGACATCAAAATACCATGGAGGGAAAGGCCATAAAAGCAGAGCATGTTTCAACATTACCCAAATGGCACTGTCGTAATATGCATGACAGAGTGGGACTGGCTTTGTGTGATCGCTTATCCAGCACTGTATATTGCATAAAGTGGAGCATCTTGATCACAATCTCAATTTACTACTTGCTGCAATCTAATCCCGTGCCTTCGTGTGCTCTCAGGGGTTTTTACCTTAGGTACACACTGAGCCTTGGGACAGCAGAGTGAGGAAGGCTGGTATGGAAGGGGTAGAGTTGAGGTTTTGAGGAAAAAGGCTAATGAAGGTATGGGTGAGAAGATAAGCTGATTGACATTCTGGGCTTGCTCAGATGCATAAAGGGAAATTAGTCTTCCCTCTGGTATGAGGGATGGTGTGGACCCGTCCTGCCACAATCCAGCTTGTCCTTTCACGGTCTCAACCTGTTCCTGAGACCACCAGGCTGAGGTTTGTAGTGCATCCACCTCCTTAGCAATGTGTCTTCTCCTAGAGTTGTGTCTGGCAGAGCTGGGTGATCTTGCACTGAGAGGGAAAAAATATCCACTGTAAACCTCACTCAGAACATCACTGATCTGGAAGAACAACTTCCAGGAAGCAGGTGAATAAAGGATTTGTCAAAGATAGTTTTGACCCTTGCCAGGGTCATATTAAACACCTTTATTCTTTCTGGCTGACTGTGTAGCCTTGAGAGACTGGTCACAAGGCACTGATACACAGTTATCTTACTCTCTGTTACCTGAGCCACTGTGAGAGAGTTTCAGACTTGGTGGGCCATTTACTTAAGAGTTGGACCCGATGATCCTTGTGGGTCCCTTCCAACTCAGAATATTCTGTGATTATGTAACTTTCTAGCCTTTTACTACTGAGAGGGAAGGGGATCCTTTTATTTTCCACCTCAAGAGGGAGGTGTCCCTTGTCCTGTGTTATCAGGGTGACAGCATCCTTTGTACCATAAAGGTTTTAAAATCATGGTGAGAAGGTAAGAAAACACTAGATTCTGTCTAAAGCAAAGCTTCGAATCTGTGAAATACTTGTAAGGCAACAAAACTTGCAAAAGGTCTGGAATGTGGCTGATTTACGACCGCTCTGTGGGCGTAATTTTCTCTGCTTACTGGTCCTGTGCTTTATTTGCTTTGGGAGAATACCACAGTGAGTGTTTCTGTGTGACATTTACAGTTTGCCTCATGCAAATTGGCCCAGCAGCAGCCCAGGGACAGTAGACCATGAACTTATAAGGGCTGGCAGGGAGAGTGTACAGTGAGGTCAATATGGGGGTGTGATTTCTCCTCCCTGCAAGAAGGGAGCTGGATCAGTTGCTGTGGAAGGATGCTCTGGAGAGCTGATGCAGAATTATTTGCTCTGTGTTTCAGCTGCTCTTTTTTTTTTTTTTTTTTTTTTTTTTTTTTTTTTTTTTTTTTTTTTTTTTTTTTTTTTTTTTTTTTTTTTTTTTTTTTTTTTTTTCCCAGCCAAATCAAACTGGTATTTTGGAGCCACGCTGCTTAGTTTCAAGCCTCGAGGCATTTTTCTCACTGCACGATGCTATTTAGTTTATTAACTTTTTGTCTGTTTTGCTATTTTAAGAAAAGTTGTGAGAATAGATATTGTTCCTCCCTCCTTCTTTCCCAGACCCTTACACAGATTTGTGAATCATCTTCAATTTTATTTGAAAGAAGAAAGGAAGAGAAAAAAAGACTGTGGAGGAGAATTTGAATGTCTATCTGGAAACAAAATATTTTGGGTGGAGGGAGAATGAAGTTGTGTAATTGGAATTGATTTTTAAGGTTTACCAGGGAGTTTGCACTGCAGTGAGGCCTTGAGAGGAGCAGGGAAAAAAAGATGCAAAATAGGAATGGTGATACAGTGATATCAGGCACTTTGGAATGTGGTGGGTGGCTGTGGTTGTGTTGCAAGCAGCAAACCCACCGTGTGGCTGCATGGTGCAGTGTAAGGTGAGATACTGCAATTCTCTGAAGAGATGGAGGTACTGGTTCTAATATCTTGGAGTAAGGTACACTCTGCAGCAAGAGCTGGCACAGCTTTTGTATTTGCCTAGATATGGCACTGATTTATCTCAGGAAGGAATTTCATGCAGTGGGGCACTGTGGGAAGACAGTTGCTTGTGATTTACTCGTTGTGCCAAACTTGCTCCGAGTTTTATTTTTAAAAATCCTGTGTAGTCTCTTTTTCCTGCCTCCCCCTCCTGCACTGAGCAGCACTAAACGCTGTTTGCCGCTGAGGACATTTAAACTAATTTTTCAAAAGTGCTGATGAGGCAGGACACACTTTTATTGCTGTCATAATACCTCCCAAGCTCGCTGCCTTGATTGCGTTTGTAAAACACCGACCTTAATAAGTTGGAACCCCGAGGAACGGATGGTGCAGACGGCAGCCCCTGAACGACAGCCCATCTGCTGCGTGTCTTGCAGGCCAAAATGACTTCATTACAAGGCAGCAGCGAGCGGAGCACAGGGGCTGGCAGGAGAGCTCAGCTTCGCTGTACCTACCGCTACGCTCCTGCCCCGTTTGATCCCATGGTGCTTGCCAAGGTAATTGGCAAGTTCTGTTCCTCCTGCTGGGAGACTCTTTCATTACACAGCATGTTTCCTGCGAGCAGGGGGGGAATGTGCACTTTGCATGTCAGCACATCTACACACTGGTGGAGGGCCGGGCTGGACAGCTGCCTCCAATGGAGGTGCACAGGGTTAGATAGCAAGGGAAGAAGAGGGGCAGGGCAGGGCATGGTGAACAGGCAGCTGCTGTTCCTGAAACCCATCTTTACCTGCCTAGGAAGCGTTAAAAAAAACCCACAACTTTTCAACTAGATGCCCTCGGTAACACAACAAGAAAAAGCTGGAAGTTTGGGGAACCCACTCTGGGCCCAATAATCATGCACTGTGAGTCTGGAAGACTCCTGATGCATGTCAAGGTGTCCAAGGGAAGTTCAGGTTGAACATCAGAAAGAATTTCTTCACTCAGAGGGTGGTTAAGCACTGGAATGGGCTTCCCAGGGAGGTGGTGGAGTCACCATCACTGGAAGCGTTCAAGAAAAGACTGGATGTGGCACTTAGTGCTGTGGTTTAGTGACATGGTAGCTTTTGGTCAAAGGTTGGACTTGATGATCTTGGAGGTCCTTTACAAGCTTAATGATTCTGTGATTCTGTGTAGAGCAGCATTCACATGTTACCCAACAGTGAATGGACACACATCCTGGTACTGTGCAGTCCAGGCTGTCAGTGGCTGGGAACAGCCAGGGGACCCCCACCCAATGCAGTCCAAATCAGAAGGACTGTCAGTCTCTCTCTTCTAAAGAGGAGGCAATTCTGTAGTCAGGCTTAAAACTATAGCATGTACTCTACTGTCACAGGCAAGAGAGAGTTGTCTTCCCTTAGCTGAAAAGGGCTTGAGCCAAGTTCTGTGTGCTTTGATCTCATGATCAAGTTTGCCAGTGTGTCTCAGCTCCAGCCTGGGGTATCTGCAAGTCAAAGCCAGCCTGCAGCTCAGTTACTGTCCCCTGGGTTTGATCTGCATGTATGGCTCTTTTGACTTTGGCTCTCCTGAAAATATACTCTGTTCAACCTGAAACTCATCTCGTTCTTCCTATTCCACACTGGATACCTCTTGCCCTCACTTGGCACCTACCAAAAACCTTCTCTGGAAGCAGTGATCCCTCTGACCAGGCTGTGGAGTTTCCTCTCAGCTCTTGGCTGTCTCAGCCTCCCTGTGCACATTCACAGTGGCAGCTCAGTTGCCACAGCCAGGGGCCCTACTATTTCAGTCCTGGCCTTAGTCTGGGAGGACTATGGTGGCAGATTATGTTGTGATTCAGTAATAATGATGAAAGGTTGGATGTGCACGGATCTGTGTGTGCTTATAGCTGACTTAACAGTAGCTAACTAATTTTTCCCTGTGCTGGGATTTGCTGGGGTGGCATTTTCTCCAGCTGTGGCTAAAACCCTCTCCAAAGTTTTGTCCTGTCAAAGATGCTGATGTGGAATGATAGTAGGCACACATGTTCTCACCCCCTGCATACACCCTGTATTTGCTGCTTCCCCTCTACTTTTTGGGTCCAAATGAATATGGAAGTTGCCTCTGAATGAAAAGAATCGACTCTACTAAGCTGGGGTTTTTATCTGAGGTATCTCCAGGTTTATGAACTGCCTCTCCCTCTCACTGTTTCTTGGTTAGGATGTTGTGCCTACAGGTCATGTCTTGATGAGAATCAGACTGGACACTGAGTCCTATTGGGGAATCAGATGCTGGGGTTAGCAGTTGAAGCTTTTTGGCAATTTGCTTTCAAATGTCTTGGCAATGGGAATAGTTTAGAGCTAATGAAATAAATGAAGAGGAAAGAGGAGGTCATCTCTTAGACTGGAAAAGGCAGCATATGTCATTTACTTGACACTGGCTTTAAGACAATAAAGTTGTTCTAGGGAAGAAAATCCTGTGGATTTCTTCTTCCTCCTCTTTCTTTGGTGTAGGCACTCACTCGGGAAACAGGGGCTGCTAAAGGTGTTGAAGGTGTATCTGGGATGAGTGAGGCTCTGCTGGGGCTGAATAAGTGAGGAAAGAAAAAAAGGCCTGGTGGAACAGACTCTCTTCTTTTGCCATTAAAAAATTGTCATGACAGTAAAAGACCTGAGTTGGTTTGCAGAGTCATTGCAGTGTTTGTATAAGTGTGAGCAGTCCCTCCAATTTGTCTGGAGGAGAGGGAGCAGTGGATGGCCTCTCTGAACTTCCTCCATCTCCCCAGATCCCATGGTGCCAGCCTTATTGGCTAAGGAAGCACAGAATCAATGTTTTTGACTTGTCAATATTCTTGTCCAGCTTTTTTATCCTTCTCCCTCATTGCTCTCTCCACTGCACTTGTTTTATTTTTGCTTCTCTTGATTTCCACCTCTGCTCTTTTGTGACATGACCTTTCCACATCTTTAAGTTCATGGTCCTCATTCTGTGTGTTTGATACAGTTTTAAGTAGTTTTGTAGTTTCTTTTCCTTCCTCAGTCCCTCCAGAATAGATATCACTCAGTCAGGTCATATTTTTTTCCCCTTCTATAGATTCCAGCTCCACATCTCCACCCTGCTGTTGTAACTAAGGTCTCCCGGTCCCAGACTATGTCACAGCATCCCTCTCACCATCTCTGCATGCTTTTGTAGTGATCCTTTATTGGCTGCTGTCAGCAGCTAAATGCATTTTCAAATATTCTCCCTCTCTGTCTGCCGTTGCTGAAGCTTTGTTGGTGTGTTCAACCTCATGCCCTGGGTCTCTGAGCAAGGAGAACAGGGACTTTCTCATCCCTGTCTCTGAGCACAGGGAAATGGCTTGGTGAGAAATGGAGATGTCTCCAGTGGTAGTGCCATGATCATGCTGCCACATGGGACACTGCTTTGGGAGGAGGCAAAAGCCACAGCAGGTGCTTCTACACTGTATTTAGATTTGTGCCCTTTGCCTCTTGTCTGGGCACCTCCAAGGGGAATTTGGCCCTGTTGTCTTTATTACCTCCATCAGGTAATAAAGCCCATGGTGCTGCTGACTGCCTTGCCATGGGGGCACGCTGCTGGCTCACATTCAACTTGTCCCCCAGGACAGTGATGTGCACTGCATGCTTCAGTGTATTTCCATTTAATTTGTGTCATTAGTGTTTCTTCTGGCTGCTGGAGCCATTTGTGTTTGCATTAGAGTGTTCCAGTTTGTACTGAGTATTATCAGATAGCAAATTTAATGTGAAATGGACAAAAGCTGATTGAAGGGCCAAGGCAATTCTCTCCCTCATCATCTTCCAGAATAAGCACTGCTGCTGTAAGCTCCAAAAACACCTGTGAATGAAAGAATGTTCTTAAATTCTTGGATGACTTCCAGCATCTATCTGTGGGGAGGATAGTCTTTCTGCGAAGAAAAGATGGAAGCCTGTGTATATACAAAGGTGACATTAAACTGAGCTACCCTTCCACTCACATTTGTTAATAATCCATTGCATATGTTTTGAAGGCTTAAAGGCCCAGTGTGAATTTCTTCTTGGGAAAAGGAGCCTTGTACAACGTGGTTTTCTAGGCCCCAGAGACGAGCAAATCTTCCTCAAATATTTTGAATCATTGATGGATATTTGCTCCAAGTTTTAATCATTTCTGTCATACCAGCCTCATTTTTACCCAGGTGACTCCTTCTGATGGCAGGAGGGCGAGATAGTGGCACTTTCACATCAGAATGGAGCCATCTCAGCGCAGGTGGGAATCCCCAGGGCTTGCTTGGGAGCAGTTCAGACGCTCTGTACAGTGATAGGATCATAGGAGAATGCTTCTAAAACAGCAAAAAGGGCTTCCCAAGGTCTTTCAGATACCTGTCTCTTGATTCAGACTTCCACTCTGAACCTGACAATCATTTCCCTGAGCAAAATTTCAGAGAATTGCAACCACTTCAACCTATCTTGTTGTCTTTGATAACTGGCTGTGCAGCAGACACTGAAAAAACTGCCCAACCTTTTTCCTCTGGCTGTGGCAATCGTCAGGTGCTCCCACATTCCCCTCTCCCAGCACCACCAGGAAAAGCCTGTCTTGTTCTCAAATGAAAAAAAAAATCCCACCCAGCAACAGAGAAGTTTCTTTGCTGTGGAGGGTCAGCAGTAGGTGGATTACACCCTGAAAATCCCCTGGCAGTTCTTGGAAAATAGGATTTAGGTCTTTGTATGAAAGCAACTTTTATTAAGCAAACTGCTATCCAGTTGGCTCCCTGGAGTGCTCAACTACGTGAATTTAGGAAGCTTTTAGCCAGGAAATTGGAGGGACATGGTTATCTGTCACAGGCTTAAAAACCCTCCTAGTGCCCCCCAGGGATGACGCTTCTATACAGATGCAGAAAAAAAATCCCTATGTAGTCAAAGCAGTGAGGAGAGGAGCTGTGGCTACCAGGTGATAACACGTCCATTTAAAATAAAAAAAGAAAGTCTCTGATTTTTAATCGTGAGGGGGGTTTTTTTGGTGGCCAGCTATGAGAACCTGAGGTCTGTAAACACTACAGCTTTCTGTATTCACCTGTATGGTGGTTTTATCTGAGGTGACTGCTTTCCAAAATGTTGAAAATAGCATCCTGCTGGTGGGTTTAAGAACAAATTGAGCAATAGCCTTGTTTCTGAGAGCAGAAGTGAAGAACGTATGGCCAATTCTTTGAGGAAATACACATGCATGCACAATTATAGTTTGTGTGTTTTAGAATAAATGCCTTTTGCTGACGTGCTCAGGAAAACCTCATGAGCACAACCTTTGGGCTTTGTCTGGACTGATCATACTCCTCAGGGTAGTGGAAAAAGCCTGAAGGGTGTCATCCAGCTGCCAATAGCTTCAGTGACCTGGCTTGACACCTGGCAGCTCTGGGGTATGGCACACTTGTCCCCTTTCATGGGATCATGTTTGACTGTGCTAAACGTGATTATGGCACTAAGAGCTGCTGCACTGGCATAACTCCAATTAGAGATGCTCTGTTATGGTTGTGTTTCTCTAACAGATTTAGGAGCTACTTGCATTGGGCAGTTGTTGATCTGGTCCTGGAAAGCTTGTCTGTTGTGGATAAGGTTAGCGGAGAGCGGAGACTCCTCCAGAACTGGAACCTGAGCCCAGACAAAGATAATCTGAGCTCAGGGTGATGAGTTCTAGTCTCAGGAATAAAACAGGCCCTTGTTTCTGATTTTTTTTCTTTTTTCTTTTTTTTCCCCCTCTTGTGTTATTTGGGCCTCTCTGTCCTTGTCCAGAGGGAAGGGTGCTATGGAGAGACGGGTGATGTGTCTGCTCCACTGCACAGCATGCGGGGCTGGTGAGGACTGGTGGACAGCACTGAGGCCACAGCAGCATTGCAGTCACCTCCCTTCTGATTAATGGGACCAGACAGGGACCAAATGGGTCATAAATGTGCCCCTGAGCTGCAGGGGAGGTGCACCCTGTGATGGACCCTGAGGGGCTTGTCCTCGGATCATCTGGACAGGGGACCCTGTTGGACATCTGACGTGGGGTCAGGGAACGGCTTAGACAGCCAAACTTGTATCTGGCTGCTGAGAAATGCCTTTGGGTCTCACAGCTCAGACACAGCCAGTGACACCCCTGTCTGCTCTCATTCCTGTGGAGGGACGAGGCTCAGCAGAGCTGCCCAGGCATGGCCTGGCTGGGTTTCTGTGGGAGCCGTGCTGGACCCTGCCGTGCTGCCCCCGTGGTTCCCCCAGGCCTTTGCTGCTGCAAACAGTAATTGAACATTATTGTCTCCCTGCAGCCAGGCTGGATGTTGCCCTTAGCATACCGAGAAGATGGGTAGCAGGTGATTTTTGAGTTAGAGACCTTTCAAAAACAAAGCTTTCTTCGCAAAGATAATATACCCCTTTTCTTCCTTTCCCCTCCCCTTCCCTCAGTGCTCCCTTATTCCTATTCCAGGTGCTTCTGCTTCTGAAAAGACATTTATCATTTCTCCATATCTGACAGTAGATTTTTTTTTCCCCTTTCTTGCTCTCTCATTGTATCTTGCCCAAGGGGTCTGTGCTACCTTTTATTAGCTGACACTTCACTTCTGTAGATGGAAATGACACTAATGGAATGTGGCTGAGGCTTTATTACAGAAATGCTGTTCACCCTACACAAGCAAACTTCCAAATAATCCTGCAAGAAAGGAATAAACCTTGAAGGCAGGTGCAAGAGCTGCAGATGAAAAAAAAAAGAGAGAACTAGGGACTGATGGGTTAAGGAAGGAGAAAGAAACAGGGAAGGAGAAGAAACAGGCTAGGGCATATCCTTTTGTGTCCAAAAAGACAGCAAAGACAGTTTACCTGAGCTGCATTTTATGTCCAAGTTACTGGCAAAGGTTTCTAGGTAAGAAGATGAGGCAGTGGCAACTCTCTGTCTGACTGGTACTCCTGTCATTGCCCCAACTTCTTACCTAAAAGCTGTGCCAGGAAAATAACTGCTAAGGATGGTGGATGCTGTTCTGGAAGCTTTGGTGGTGCTTCTGTGAATTTGCAAAGCCAGAGGGTTGTCTCACCTACCATGGTTGTGCTGACCCACGATGACAGGGATGGGTCTTTTTGCTTTTCCTGAGCACGAAAACCCACGCATGACGTACTGAGAGGTGAACAAAACTGTGTCCCTGGGCTCCAGTCCCTCCTCTTCCCAACATTAGTGAGGCCAGACCGTCCCTCTGTACTGTGAGAAGGAGACATTAACACTTGCAAAGGATCCCTGAGGAGCTGCTCTTGAATTTTCCCTTTGGCTGCTGCCAGCCCCAGGACATAATGAAAACCAAATGGTTGCAGAGATAAAGTGCTAGAGGAGAGAAAACAAACATCTGGGAAGGGAGGAGGGCATCTGGGAAGACTCAGAGAACGTGAGGGAAGTGGCATTTGCTTAACAGCAGCCTCTGTGGCTGTTTTTCTGTGTTATTGATGCTTGCTTTTCCCTCCCTCTTTTATTTTCATGGTGTGTCTATTGCATCTATGGCTCATTAGGCAACAAGATGCTAATACTGTCTGCAAAGCTGCAGGATAGATAACCCTCCCCATCTTCTGTTCTTCTCTGTACCCTTTCTTTTTTATTATTAAGTATCTATTTTAGCTTTGTTTTGTCATGAGGTTCCCTTCATTCATAGTGTAGCTCAAAGGATAATTACGAAAGTTGGTAACTTTCTTTGCTCTCTTCCCCTCCTGCTGTAGGAATTTCTTCCATCTCTTAGACTAGTTAACCCTATTTTAAAAAACAGCTGGTGACCTGTTGAGAGCTGTAACATTGGGGAATGATTCTAGCAGGTGTATTGACCAGTTTGAGTGGGTAGAAGAGTTAATTAACCCAGTGAACTACAGACTCAAAGATGTCATGGAGACAGAAACATTTATGTCAATCCCCAGCAGAAAAGGCACCACAAACAGCCTGTTTGTCGCTGGTTCTTCCTGTTCACCTGTTGGCTCCCGGACTAGTTGGCTTACTCCATGTGGAAGCAAACTACTGCCAAATGCCCTCATCTTTACAGTGACCCTGGTTCTTTCCAGTGCAACACCCACCCAATGGAGGATTTTCCTGTAGGTACATGTGTGCAGTCACCCACAGGCATCCATCATTTGTGTGCCTTTGATCGCAGATGAGAATTTTTATTTATAGCACAACCTTTTTTTCTTCCTTCACCAAAGCACTTAAGGGTGTTGTACATCATCATCATAAAACCCATTACAATAAAATATTACCTCTAGAATCTTTGAAAATGAAAGCCAGGCACAGGAAGTCCAGGGAAGGTGGGGAAACAAAGGGCAGGAGGAGAGAATGGGCAGTTTACACATTTGTGGTGCCAGAGAGGCCGTTTTGCAGCTGGGGCCTGGGGACCGTATAAAGCTCTTGAGAGTCTTTGGAGAAACAGGGTGAGACAGAAGCAGACAAAGCTTTGACAAAAATGGATGGGGTGGCAGGGTTAGCTGGATTAATGCATCCCATATCTAGGAACAGTGTGGGGGAAGGGTCTGGTGCTCAGAATGGAACTGTACCTCCTCCTCAATCTCCTTCCCACCTTTGTCCAGTAAATTCTTCCCTGTGGGAGGGGTGATTCCGAGGAGGGAGTTTGTATGCTTTCCATGCTCAAGAGCCCACCAACTTGCAGCACATCTTGGCTGTGATGGTGGGAGGTACGAACAGACGGGGACTAGACCTGACCTGAACTATCTGTTTCAGTTTTCCCTGCTATTTTCTTTCCTACTTTCCCCCTCCCCCTATTTCTTGAAACTTTTTGTGGATGAAAGCAATCTTTCATTTTCTGTTTTTAGAGCCATTCTTTGGTGTAGTTAAGGCTCTTTTGCACATCTCCCCAGAACAATGTGTTTTTATGTTTCTTGTTTAGGCTCAAAGATATGCAGGCAGTTTAGTCTCCCCTGCCCTCTTCTGCTGTTCTATCCAGATGTGTTTATCCCCAAAGCCAATCACTCTTCTCTTGACCATTTTGGGTAGCCAAAGTCTGGCTGTATATCTACAACTGGACTCTGCCCACAGCAGAGGCAGTGCTTGTTCACTGTGCAGTCGTGAAGAGACACCAGAGAATATGCTGACCTTGTGATAATTAATGGATAGTGGGGTAATGGTTCTGTGTGACGCATTAGATACAGAAATGGGATCCAACACTTCTACATTTAGGGTAATTGAAAATCTGAGACATTTATTATTTTGGGCACACTACAGTAACTTTGGTCTTTAAATCTTAAATTAATTATTTCAGACATTTACAGGAAGAAAACAAAAGGGCTGGCGAATAAGGGAAATTCAAGCAGTCCATTGACTGGTCATCCCAAGGAAGGGCTTTAGTGTTCTGTTCTATTCCCCTAAGAGACCTGGGGCACTAGCACTGGATCAGCAAACCATGGATATTGATCTTAAGAATTAAGCATTGGAATGTGCTGGCCAAAGTCTCCTCAGTCAGTAAAATGCTCTGCAGGACAATGTCTGAGGAGAAGATGCATCCAAAAAATTACACCCGTAGAGGAACCAGCCACTGTTCTTTGCCAGATCCCAGAGCTGTGACTCCAACAACTGCTTGGAAGTCCCTCCTGTATCTCATGAGCCATGTGGTGATGAAGCTGCTGGAGATGAGATGCTACAGATGATCTCAGAGATCAGACAGTCTTTTGGGTCTGTCGCTCGCTGGGGCTGATGGTGACGTTTGGGCTGTAGCTGTTGCAATGCCAAGAGCAACCCCTGATGTGGCAGCTGCATCCTGAGCACACAGCCTGACTGATGCTGCTCCCTGAGCGCCTCGGAGCCCTCACAGGGTTTACTCAGGTGAGCAGAGACAATTTTCTGTGAGAATCACTTTGCCAGTCGAGTGCTCTGGACTGTAACAACCTGTCATTACGGGCCTCACCTGTTATTTGTCTATATAGCAGGTTGCACAATTAAGGGGATAGATATGTAATAACCAGCCCTAGGTAAAGGGATTGTAACCAGACTAATAAAATTCATTTCCCTCAGCTGCTCCATTACAGCAGTGCCCCAGACTGAGCTTTTGCTTCACAAACAAGGAACCACATTCATTTTCACTCTCTTATTTTAAAACAAGCAGACAAACAACTGCTTGCTTCGGCCTCCTTCTCCTACTCACTTGTGAGCGTGGGAGGAGGTGGCACAGAGTGGCGGAAAATAAAACAAATGGGGGAAAAAGGACGAATCCAGAGGAAATACAGAGGAAATACTTCCTAAACCCAAGACATTCTGATATTTCACGGTCAGTATTGCCTCATACAAGATTGACATTCATTTCAACTCTTCTGCAGTGCTAACCTCTGTTAAACTGGTGTTATTATTCCTGAGGGCCAGTCACATTTTTTCTCTTCCGAAAAGATCCTTGCTAAAGTTGGTGCAGGCACCTAAAATTTCCCAGGCACTTTTTAAGCCATTCCTCTCAATAACATTTACAGATTTATAGGATGCAGCAAAAAGTACTATTTCCTTCCAGCCATATCTGCCTCTCCCACAGTGCACGATAAGAAGTCAAGGACAAACAGACAGATAGTCTGAAGACTGGCTCGATCAGTGCATCTGTACTAAGTGTTCCTGCACCTGCCTGGGAGTGACAGTCCAATTTCATGAATCCGAAGTCCGACACCTCCCGCTGGTGCCACCTCGCTTGTTGTTTCTTTCCTTTTGATTTCTCTTTGAAAATCCCAGTTCGTTTCATGGTCAGAGGACCCCGTCTTCAGTCCCCTCAGCTCATCAGAGCCCTTCATAACCTGGCATAGGATGAAAAGACTGTATAGATAATTTATGGCAAATCAGTAATTGAATCTTGGCTGTTCTCATAAATCATATCACCCAGCTATCAAACAGCTGTGGGTAGCGTAACATATTCCAAAACCTGCATAATTGATGACTCTCTTGCAGTAGTCCAGCACGACTGGTGAATTTTCCTTCTTCTCAACACTGTTTTGAAGTTTTCAGTGAGGAAAGCTCAGCTCTCTGGTATCTGAGCAGACCTGCAAAGTAAATGGCCAAAATCACTCAGGAAAAGATGTTGATAAAAGGAGAATGTAATCCAAATTGATGGGTAAAATGAATCCTTCATGGTTTTTCTTAAAGGGATTGGGAATGATAAAAGCACCTGAGGAGGGAAGCCTTTATCTCTGAGACTGGTTTATACGTTGTGTTTATGCAACAGAGACGTGCTTATGAAAATGTGATGTTATAAGGGAAGATGGGTACAGATGGGCTCCTGCCAACGGCAAACACGGAGTGCATCGGTCACCTCAAGGCTCTTGCTGAAACCATCCCCTTAGCAAACCCTGAAGGCGGATCCTCACTGATTGTGGGCTGAGGTCAAGTGCCACCGAAGTGCTTTAAATTTGTTTCATCCAGGTCCTGAGGGGGATCTGAATGCTGCTGTCTGTAGAGGCAGCTCCTGTGTTTGCCGCATGCTGTTTGTCTCTCCACCCCAGCCACAGCAGGAGCTCTGAGCTAATGAGGCCAGGAAGGATGATAAAACCATGACTGAATGTCCTCCTTTGGGCAGACATAGACTTGGACTTCAGTAAAATCCCCCTGGATGTAATCCAGCTGTGAAGGTAACTACTGACTTCACTTGCTTTGGATTCTGGGGCTCACCCTGTAGCCCCGATGGCCACACATGGCCAGGCAGAGAGGCTGCCAGACTGAGAGCTTTGCTGCTGTTTGCTAGCAGGGAAAAAAAGCATTTTTGTACCCTGGCTAACCCTGACTACACAGCCCAGGGCTGTGTGCTTTACGGCTGAGCCTGTAACAGTGTCTGCAGCTGTCATAGAAACCTGCGGGCTGTCTTGTGCACTAGAGCTGCTGTAGAAAATGATGCTCTGTTTTGGCAGAAAAGGGGTCCTGCAAGCCAGGACCAAAGCACATCGAGTGATGTGCAACTTTTCCTATCCATTTAACAAAGGTATTTGCTGAGGCCTGTTGGAAATGCGTGGCAGATTTACAAGATCCAGAGAGACATGGTAATATACTGTTCGGTGTACGCTGCTGCTGCTAACTGGATGTTTGCTTAAGTCCGCAGTAGTGCTGTTTCAACAGAGAGAAACCTGCATAAATTACCTCGTTTCTCCTGAGGGAAAAATGGTTTTGCTTTTTGTTTATAACAGTTGAAATTTCACCAGTTCTTCAGTATCAGGGACCAAGAGACCTGAGGCAAATGTACCTTGAAAGAGCCCTTTCAGGGTGTGCCTTCATTAAAATTTTAGGGGGCTTGTTTTGAAGGGACTCTCTTGATCATCCCCTCCCGGAGCTTTGTTTGCACTGGGGAGCGGTGTGTGAAGGGCAGGGGGAGCAATGGCAATCTGAGAACCAGACAAAGCTTTATTCCAATGAAACAAGGCTCTCTCGAGCTGGTTGGTCATAAATGCAACACAGTGGACACTGGAACTGGCCTGCACCATACAGGGACTCTGTAACCTGTGTTAGGGATGCCAACTTCTTCAAAGATCAACTTAAAAAAAACTGGCTATTGTTTTTATGAAGTGCTAAACAAAAAGCAGCTCCCAATCCAAAGAGATTAACAGTTGCCTATCTTTAGCCATAGTTCAACCTAGAGTGATATCAGGTTCCAGTATGCTGTGGATTCTTGGATCAGAATGCAGCTGGAGCATTTCTTCTGCATCTCTGCCATAGCCCAGGACACCTGCTCAAAAATATGTCCTTTCTGCTCATTTTTCATGTGGGTGCTCTGTTCCCTGTCACTGTTGTTAAAGGGAAAATCAGAAAGGTGCTCTGAGGTTTGGGGATCTGTCCCAAGACTTAATTGAAAAGATTTTGTTAAATTTGTTTGCCTGTGTTTGAAATGAGAAAAGTCCCCTGAAGGGAATAAAACTTTAAAATTCTACCACTAATGAGGAGTTTACATGCTGTGAATTTTAAGTTTAAGGTTTGGTTGCTTCCTTCAGTTGCAGTGGAGCCATACATAGATTTTCTGTTTCTCTTGCCCATCAGAAAGCATTGGCTTCACTGTCCCCTGCCAAGTGCTGCTGCAGAGCTGCTTCATCGTGACTCTCTTTCCAGAGAAGTTTTCATAAATTTACTTCCATCTTCGGGCTTCCTGTGGCTTTCTCCAGGGAGGAACCCTCTGACCTGCCCTGACCTCTCCTCTCAGCAGCGCACAAATGCGGGATGCCAGCCTTGGAAAAGAGATCACAAAACTTTGTTAAACAAGGTGACTCAACAGAAACAAATGGAGTGGAAAACACCAAGTGACATGCCATGGGCCCACTTGCACACGTCAGTGGGAATTACAGCAGTTTCAATACCGGCCTGTAATACCTTCCTAAGGAGGAGTGGGGACGGTTTGAACCGCAGCTGTCAAATTCATGACGGGGAGCACCACATCTCCAGGGAAAAAAGGGAAGAGGGAATCCAGAGGTACCCACGGTGAGAAGCAGCGCTGCAAGGTGCTCTCCACAGCCAGAGCTGTAGCCCAGGACACCCAGGAGGGATCAGTGCAGCCTGCTCTCCTCTGCAGTGGGGCTGTGATTGCACAGCTCACAGGGACGCTGCGATGTGCCGGGTTACCTTTCGTATTTCAGACCCTCCCAGAAAAGTTAGCTTGGGTCTAATGCTAGCTTATCTAATTATTATAATAACATGTAACATCATTAATAACCTGGCTTAATTACAGGTTTTCTTCAGCTGCAATCTAATGTAAAAGATTCCAATTAAGGTTCATTACATGGAAAATCTGTAGAGTCTGTTATTTCACTCTCAAGATCATCCAGAACAAAGAGAAGACATGCAGATGCTACATTTCTTTTAAGGGCTGTATTTTAATTAATTTTAGCTTCTGAAACAATTAATGGATTTACTTGTAGTATCTCAGGAAATTCATGCTCATCTCTAGAGAGCCAGTGGCATGAGCTCATGGAAGATAGGCTGCATTTCTTATGTATTACTGGGAGCCAAAATCTTAAGCACAATGTGGAGCTCAGCTTGGGAGTTTCATACTGCTGGCTTTGCCTGAAAAGCCTGAAAATTCCCCCAGGGTAAAGCACGTGAATCCCTGGTATTACCAAGAGCAAATATCTCTTAGAATTGCTTGGGAGCTTCCTATCCCCCTGGATTCAGCAGGAGGGAGGGTGCTTGGTGTGATGGTGGAGTGACAGGGATCACAAGCCACCACACTGCCATAAGGACAAATCCAACACTTGGGATGGAGAAGCCATTTGCTTCCACAGCCTCCAGCAGGGAAAGCACAGTACAGTTGATTACCCTTCCTGAAAGGAGGTTTTCCTCACTTGAAGGAGAGTCTTGTCATCTTTCCCCTCTCTCTTTGCTTGTTGAGTAGTGGTTGTTTGCAGCTTTTCCATAAGGAACTGTGCTGGGGCCCTCTCCAGCAGGCAGTGGGATCTCTCCTGGTGCTCAGGCTGAGAAGACTGGAGTTCTCTGCTGCACCACAGGCTTCTCATAATGCCTCAGGTTACTTTATCTCCTTTTGTGTCTTCTTCCTTTCAATGAAAATTGCTCCTTCTCTCAGTAAAATGCTATGAGAGAGCTTCAGACTGCGAAATTCTACTGATCATCTGCTTTGCTGAGGTTGTGGTGCCAAGTTCTGTACGGATACAGGTACAAAGAGAGGAGGCAGACTCATTTGCCTTGTATAATGAGGAAAGACAGATGCTTCCATCACTTTGAAGGGAAAGTTTTGTTTCACTTTGTTTTCAGCCTCACTGACAGCAAAGTCTTCAGAGAAACTGAATCTTCAACCTGGCAGTTTTCCTTTTTTGAATTGTTGAGTAGATTAACCATGGACAAGGTCTCAAAACTGGTGGTTTCTCAGTATGCCATAGATAATACCCTAAATAGATAATACTTGTGGATGAGGTGGAAAGGTTTTATTACTTGTTTCAAAACCTTTTAATATTTCATATGATTTTTATCATGGCTTGCTGGACCCTATACGAACCTTTACTTTGTTGCTTGGAGTGTAATGCTTTGCACTAATATTCCTCCTCATCAGGAGGTTGGTAAAAGCTTGGCTTTTGCATTTTCTGCTGTGTGCAGTGGAGCAAAATGCAGTAGTTCATGCCTATTTGCTTGACCTTGTGTCGTATTAGGGGGAAGAGATGAAAGGTTGATGCAGCTTCTCCAGAGGAGGATGAAATTTAGCCTGATGTTCCCAACTCAAGGACCAGATCAGCATTCTCAACAGAGCCCTTTAATATTTGCATGTGTGCAGAGGTGGCTGTTCTGGACACAGACTGTGTTCAGATAATGGTTCCAGGACAAGATCTGAGGCTGGATTTAGGGTTTTAATAGAAACCTTGAAACTTCTGCTCCAGTGTGTCTAAATTTGAAAAGTCAGACAATGCTTTGTGGTAGCAATTAAGGTCTGTTTTTTAGCCTAGGAGATAACTGGAAATTGTGCTCAAAAGAGCTACGCTAAGTGATGTAAATCCTGGATGACCAGAAGGCCAAATGATCGGGAGAAACTCTAGCGCCCTTGCAAGCAGGGTTTGTTGGGTTCTCTGTGGCAGCAGCTGCCTCTGGGCTGAGGCTGGGCTGCATTAATGAAGTATTATAAAGCCAGACAAAGAACAGATTATTTCCCTTTTTAACGTACTTTCCCCCAAATTTATCCTGTGCAGGGATCCTCCTCTTGGCCTGCAAGAAGCCTGGTTCATCTGCTGTGGCATCTGTATGGCACATTCTCCAGGAGCTGTAGCTTAATGTACAGATCTAACTCACCTGAGTTTCCATAACACCTAAAACCAGGTTTGAGCTGCTCTAACTTTAGTCCAAACTAAGCCTTTATGTTCTTCAACCTGTCTGGGGCTTTCCTGCAATCAGTTTCTGCTGTACAGGTCTTGGTGAGTCAAGACACTCAATTTAAGCCAAAACTACAAAAAATGGAGTAAGTGCAGATCTCTGGTCTCTGAGCCATTCTCTGGCCTTCTGTTCTTCTCTTGTCTTAGAGCCTCATTTGTTCTTTTCCTGGCTCCATGAGGTTTCTTACCCCTCTCTCCAGGTCTCTACTTCTGCCTCTTGCAGGGATTACCAATTCTGTCTGGACACAAAAGCCTCCCACATGGAATCTTGCAGCTTCTCTTTCCTTCCTTCTATTCTTACATCTCCGTTGTTCTCAAAAACGAAAGGGAAAGAAGATAAAACCCTTTGGAAAGTCTCTTTGGATGTAGACTGGCATTTTCAGAAGCACCTCTTCAATGAGACACCTGCATTTTGTGGGTTCAGTAGAGGATTTTCTCTGCTACCTGTGGAAAAGCATTACACGTTTAAATGGGCAGTAGCTGCTCCCAAGCAGGAGTGTTTCAGTCTGTGCCTTATGCAGGGAATACAGTGGTGCTTGAGCAGGGGCAAGCTGGCTTCCAGCAAAAACAAGGAGCCTGGATATTGCCTTAATGGCATGTCAGGGTTATTTTGTCACAAGTCTTTTCCCATCCCAGTATAATGCAGAGCTCCATAGTTACGTCACAGGGCAAGCAGCAGCCCATGCTCATTTGTATCTGTTTTCATTTCTCTCCTCTCCTCTACAACGATACAGGATTTAATTGTAGGTTGGAGAGCATATTTGCTGCCAAGATGACTGGAGGAAATGCTGGAGAGGGTGACTCTGGCTGGGATCCTCTCCACTCAGGACAGTTTGTCTGTGAAAGCCATGGGGAGAGCTGCAGGTGATGGATGGGAAACGAGTTGGCAGAGGTTGAGCTCTCCTTTGTCCCTTCTCTCATCTCTTCTAGTTCATTAATTTACTACAGACATCCACCAAAGCTCAGAGCTTTGTCTCACCACATGCAACCATGCCCTGTGTGATGTTAACTTGACTTTATTCCCCAATATACATCCTACTGGGAGATAAACTGGGAGCATTTTTAACTTGAATCAAAGGGCAACGTCTTGCTGGGAGGTCTGTGAAGAGAAAACAGTTGTGGTTTGCAGTCTCTGCTGTCCATGAAGCACTGTGGTGGACTGGAGGGGTGTGGTGATTCCCCAGGAGAATGGCAAAATAATAAGAAATAGTTGCTTTCTGAGTGAATTTGGAAGACAGCGAATGACAGAGATGGGATCCAAGTGGAATTTTCTTGCAGTCATGAGTCAGACAAGAGTCCGGTGTTTGAGAACTGCTGGTGTAACTGTTTGCAGATAAAGATAATGGTATTTTATAGTTCATTTCTGTAACTTACTTGCTTTGGCTATTATGTGCACTCTGAGTGTTATGGTATTGCATAGAGAACACGATGGCAGATTCTTCTCTACCACTGTCTTGTATTTGCTCTGTCAATGGTATCCTTTTGTGCTGGACTCCAGAATATGAGTGATTTTAGCTTCTTTTGTGGCAGTTCCACATTACTGTACAGTGACATTGGTCATTTTCATCCATATTTTTCACGATATACTATAAGAACAGGGCCTCAGCTCTTTATCTAGTGATACATACTTATGTTCTGCAAAAATGTCTTGCCATAGGATACCCAATCCAAGTTGAATTGTGAGTCTCCTCTTCCCAGCTCAGGAAATTACCATCTACAAGGGCACCCTGTCAAAAGGAGGGAGAGAGTTTACAGTGATACACAAGTTACATTTAAGAAGAACTGAAAATCTCATCTAGCATAAGGCAAACTTCAGAGTAAGCTGTCAGAACAGAGCAACCTTTAATATTCATGTATCTATTCAGGACGCATCGCTGCATAATGTGTATTGCAGTCATCAGATACACATGTTTAGCACCTAGAAACAGTAAAATCACTTGTTAAAGCTAAAATGGAAATTATGGGATTGATTTACCTGTGCACTTCTAGTTTCTTTATGCCAGACTGGTGATATGAAGAAGGCATAAAGCTCATATAACTGGCTGAGTAAATTAGATTAATGTCTTGTTCTCCTTTTTGGAGAGGTCTAAAGCAGACAAAATGTACCCTGAGCCTGTACAAATTTCTTTTCTTGTTCGTCTCTTGCAGCCTTCCCTCGCTGCAGTTTTTATGATATTTCTGGTTTTAAAAATTATCTTTTAGCAGTAGTTTCTATCCCTTTGCTGAAGGAAAGCTACTGGAAGTTGACTGCCATGAGAAGCCCACCCTCATACACAGGGCACACATTGCAGGCTCTGCTTGGCCCAGCTTTTACACTCTTGTGGCAAGTCTAAGACCCCTGAGAGCACAATGTCATTTGGGTTTTCTGTTCATCCCTGCACTCCATCTACTGATGCCTGGATTCTCTAGGAGCCCAGGGCTCCCAAAAGCAGCAGTCTATGTTGCTCTAGCAATACCATTCCCTTCTCCCTCCTCTGCAAAGGCAGCAGAGCATGTGAAACAATTTTGGCAGCAAAAGATGGCTCGTGGGCTTGTAGTTGGGCACTGGTGTTACGTGCTCAGGTAGGGATTCTATGATGTGTTTGTTTTATGTGCTCTCTGTGTAGAACTCTGTTTTGCTCCATATATAAAAAACATCTCCTCATGTATATTTTCATCTGTAAGTGCTCTTTCTGAGGAGGCAAAGATGAAGTTTGTGCAATTACGGTGATTGCACTTAGCTCCTCTTCATTACAGTCCATTGAAAGGTTTCTTAGATTTTTCTTTTTCTAACGTTACTGATGTTCTCATTCTGTGGGGGGAAAAGAAATTTCCTTAATTTTAAGAGATTTTGCCAAACGAAACTAGTTTATGTCACACTGTGGTCTCCTCAGCGTGATGTCTTTGTAAAAACTCTATATATTTGATTAGTGTTACTGGCTCATGTAGACAGTTACCTGAAACTCACTTTAGCAGTCATATAGGCAGGAAATTTACCCAGTTTTTGGAGATAAAAGTGCTCGTGGACACAGTCAAGGGACCAGGAAATGGAGGGTTGAAGATGAATCCATATGAAGGAGAGTTAGCTTGGGACTGAATTACGTCAAAAGCACATGGTGGATTGTACTGCTGCCAGAGAAGGAAGCTGGGAGAGGAACATGCCCAGCTGTGGGTGCTCCTGACCCTGGTTCCAACCAGCCAGTTCATTTCTCCCTCTCCTTGTTCTCCAGCATATTCATTCTCTCATATGAGCAGCGAGTGCTGATACCAAAACCAGGCAGGCCTTTCCTTCACCACTGTGTCTTTTGAAGCTACACACCATGCACCGAAAATGTAGTTGGAAAAACTTCAGGCATGTGCTTTACCAACTCTCTGAGCTGTGGTGGAAACACCTCTGGGTCGGATCCAGCCGTGCAATTAGTGAATAAGCAGGAATGTGAATTCCCAAGAACATTTATAGCTGATGGGCCTCTTTTGCTGGCACCAGTTATGCCCTGAAGCATTTGTTAAATTTACTTGGACCTGAGGATCTGAGCAAGTGCATTGTGGGAGGGAGAAAAGCAATGCCATGGGTATGTTCCCAACATGATCCTTCTGGATGGGATCCTTCTGGATGGAGATATAGGGGCTCTTTGGCCGGCAGAAGAAAGAGAGAAACTCTCTTTGGTTGAGAAGAAAGGTTTGTGCTCAAATTGGGTGATTATATTAAGTGAGATGATCATATCTTTTAGGGATCAGCATAAGTCCAAGATGAATCTGGCTATCAACATTATGGGAATCCACACAGTGAATGCTGAAGTAAAGTACTAAAGTGGCCCATCAGTGGGAGAAGATGTCAGTTGGTACAATCCAAGGCAGCTGGACTGTTAGAACTCATGATCCAGGAACACAGTCTTGCACACTGCAGTTGCAGGGAGCATAAAGGATGCTGTGGTCTCATTTCCTGCGAGACAGAGTTTCCCAGTTTGAGAAATCTGACCTTACTTCTATCCTTTCTGCAGCATCCTGAGAAAATTAACTGGGCATAACAACCCATAATACTCTCGTTTTAGCTGCAATCACAAATCTGGAATGTCCTCATCTTCATAGTACTGCAGTCTTCTTTATTAGAATTGCATCAGGGGCTGATTTCTGGTCGGACTCTCGCTGATCAGAGCAGCGGTTGCTGAAGGCAGTAATTTCCCACTGCTGGTTAATGGCCACATCCCATAAGGAGCCTGCCCTGGGCAGGGAAGCTGAAAGGAGCCCTTCCAGAGAAGTTGCAGCCCCATCACTCCCCTTGAGGCAGCATTTTAAGCAGCATCATTTAATTAAAATTTAATAAGCAATCAGAACTTGTGCACAGCATTGCACTGGCAATTTTAAACAACAAATTAATACCTTCACTGTAGAATTTTCTCTTTTAGTGCAATTTACATTAAGGTTTGAGTCAAATTCTGCACATTTTTTGTCAGCCAGCTTTGGTCCAAGAGGGTTGGGGGGATTGGAGGAGTACTCAGATGTGTGTCTGTCTGTTTAAACTGAGCATTAAATATTTCAGTGGCTTGTCCATATTTAGCTATACCAAAGAGAAGATGGAAGACATGCTGACATACCTGGCTCATGTTTGAAACTGAAAGGCGAAATCCTGGTCCCAGTTAATTTAGTTTCAAAATTCCCAGCAACTACAGCAGAGCCAGGCTTTCACTGAAAAAAATTAATTTCGTTTTGTGTGTCCCTCTCCCTTTTCATCCACTGCACCTGAACAAAAGCCAACAAGGAAAAGCCAATATTGACAAAAAGATCTAAGCATGTCTGTCTTAGGTCATTTAATTTCTTGGCCTCTTCAGTTTCCCATGGCCCTGAGGATAAACAGAGGTTCAACTCATCGATAGAGATAACATCAATGTGCTTCAGCTGGTGGTGGCTACTGGCCAGTAGCTGGCTTTTCCAGCAGCACTTTCACTTTCAAGTCCGTCTGAATGACACACTCCTTTATTTGCAATGCTCCTGCCAGCAGCAGGGTGTGATAGGTGGGTTGTCTTCACTGTAAATGGAACTGGGCAGGATGCTCAGGGTGGAGTGACACACTTCCAGACAGTGGGATCTTTAGGGAAGTCACCCATTATACAAAAAGCTCAGGAAGGCACCTGTTCGTGCAGCTTTGAGGAATAAAGGTAAAGCAGTTTGAAGGAGACAATGGGAAGAGAAAAGGTTGAGCAGAGCAGTTGTGCACAAAGGCTGTGAATTATTTATAAACCTTCCAGACTAGTCGGACCTTTTTTTTGGTTACCATACTTGTAATTTCTGAATCTTTGGCTGAAGGCACCAGCAGATACAGAGCTGACATCTACTTGCCTAAAGAAAATATGTCATCGAAGCTGGAAAGCTGGACAGGTTTGCTCCCATCCTTCCTAGAGAGCTTTGCCATTAGTTTGCTAGAGAGGTGCAAGCAGATGCTAAATACCCCATGGAGGCTTAGTGAGCAAATGCCAAGTAGCTTGGTGGCCATGGGAGTCCTGCAGAACCCCTAGGATTTGCAGTGGATTTGTCAGAAGAGGGTCTGCTGTTCAGTGAAAAATGTTTCCAAAATGCTTCCTGATACAATGAGAATTAGTAACCAGCTTGTGAAGTGTATTCTCCTGAAAACTGCATACTAAAAGGAGGGTTTGTTTTTCTCATTTTTCTTCAGTAATTTCCCCCTCACTTTTTGTTTCTGCATTTTCTTTTTTTTTTTTTTTTTTTTTTTTTTTTTTTTTTTTTTTTTTTTTTTTTTTTTTTTTTTTTTTTTTTTTTTTTTTCTTCTGATAGATGTCCCTCAGGGAAAATGTCCTTCTGAGCCAGAACAAAAGATTGGGTGGATTATGAATTTTTGTTATTAGGATCATAAACGCTTTTTCTCTTACAATTTCCCTCTCTTCTCTCGTATTTCATGTCCTTCGTTTCCCTGGGTGACCCTTCGTCAGAGAGAACTATCAGGGCTTTACATCTTTTCCCCCTTTCATTCCATGCAAAATCCTGTTCAGAGTTATTCAGTGCCTGCCTGGAGGTGAGGGAACATGGGATGAGTTTGAGGAAATGCTTTCATCTCGCACTGAAAATCCTTGAATTGGATTTTCGCTCGTGGTTGGCATCCCAGGGGATTACAGTACAATAATGTGGTGGTAGTGATTTTCTTTGAAAAGGCAGCACTTGTGATTTGTCAGGGAGTTTTGATGTCTGAATAAGCCAATGAAAACCCAGTATCAGAAGTGCTGGTATTTCCAATTCCATCTACCAGGACCAGAATGGGACTCAAAGTGAAAACTCAGAGGAGACTCAGCCTTGGGGGTCTGCAAGGGGCTGGCACTCTGGTCCTGATGCAGTAAGGAACACTCAGGTTGGTTGCCCCCTGTGATCACTCGAAATGGTTAAATATAAGCACGTTCTTATGTGACCTGATGGATGGGAGTCAGAGACCTCTATTCCTTGCAGGCTCTGGCACTCCCAGTTTAAACAACATAATATTGCAGCAGCAAACTTGTTTCGGTTGGCAGGACAGGGATGCTTGGGAGAGGAAGAAATTGTTTCTGTGGTTTCAGGGAGACTTTCTAGCTATTATCTTGCAGGAGCCTTCCTGTTGGTGCAAGCTTTCAGTCATGATTTATCCATGAACAGCCACGTTGCCCTTGTGATTATTTGTGCTTGATGTGGTTCACAAACTATTTGCTGTTTTGGTACTGGAGTCTGCCTCGTTGTAGGCTTAGTACCGAAAATATTGGGCTGTGTTCCTTGTTGCTCGGCTCACACAGCTCTGCTTCTGTTCTTCTAATTGAATGCAGACAGCTCTTGAAATAAAATTTCCGCTGCAAATGTTTCTGCTGACAAGTTCAGAAGCTTGCTTTACTCTCTGTTTGAAAGGTATCTGTCTCGAAAACATGCCTGCTTAGACATTTCTTGACTTAGAGTACCCTCAAATATGACAGGACACAAAAGAGGATTTTAATGAATTCATTAAAAAAAAAATAGAAAGTGAAGAGAAAGCATTTTTCTGCCATGTTTTAGGTAGTTTAGTGAAGAAACTGCAGACAGTTCGATGTTGCTCTTTCTCTTCATATTATACAGATATTTTTCACCTATATGAGTGCTGGATTTTGGTCTCCAGCATGTTTGGTTTTTTTTTTAAACAGTTTTAACTAAGCTTAAAAAAAAAAAAAAAAGGAAAAAGAAAGGCAATAAGAAAGGAAGAAAGAAAGAAAGAAGGAAAGAGAGAAACAAGGAAGAAAGATAGGTAGTGTTTCTGTATGTTCCTAATGTAGACCTGTTACTTGTCCTTAATGCCTGAATATTTAGGAATGTTCCACTATTTTTTGTGTGATTTTTTTTGAAAGAATGCATTTGCATCTTAGCACAGCTGAGGAAAAGCAAATCTAATGATTGGTGCTTTGATTCTTCTGGCAGTTTTATATTGCTTCTTTACAACAGGCAATCCTTAACCAAGTGCCTTTTTTTTTGTGTGTGTGTGTGTGTTATGTATATGATTTAATTCCTCCCTGGTACCCAAGGAAATCAAATGCTCTTCTTTCCTTTTTATTATACATTTCTAATTCAGAACAATTTACTCCAGGGGATTTACAGTGGGTCACTTTATCTAGGTGTGCAGTAGCTCAGCAGAGGGAAGATAAATCGACGAACAAAAGCTTTATGCTTGTATTTCAAAGCTGAAGGAAGAGACAACGTGCATGGGTTGGGCTGCACATTGCAGAGAGAAATCATTTTGCAATGTTTCAGACGTGGTCATGGGAGGAAGGAAAGGAACAACCTATTTCTCCAGCGAAAGAGGAGTCCCCTGCTTGTATTTATCAACATGTAAAACATATCTCTAACTGTAATTTTCAGCATGCCAAATTAAATTCTTACCAATCCTTCACTTTGCTGCTGTTAGTGCTGTTAATAATGTAATTTATTAAATTTAAGGGCTCCAACAGAAATATATGAGAGGAGATATAAAAATTGTTTCCTGGAAAGATACATACAGTGAAAATTGGCTAATTATATAGGGGCTGATTCATGAAATTGCAGACACCAAAGGACAGCCTTGCTAAACTGGTGTCTGGGGTGAACCTTGTAGGATTTCTCCATGCAGTCTTGGCATTTTCTGGACTGAGCTGCTGATTTGGAGACACTGTTAAACAAATGGCTCAGAAGGTCCCCTGAGAGAGGGACACAGCACATGCTGATGAGTGACAGCTCTCCAGTTCTCTGCTCCAGGTACCCGTAATTGCCATCTTTCCTGCAGCCACGTGATTTTCTCCAGTTCTATCCCAGTGGATGAAGCCGTGCATGATCTGCAGGTTGAACGTCACAGTGGCACTGAAGAGCTTTGTATAATCCTGACTAATCCAAGAAGCTCAGGAAATTGCACTGGATTATTTGTACACAATAGGAAGGACCTCGGAAGGTTTAGAGCCAAATAGCTCTTTACACTTGAGGCAAAACTAGGCATCAACTCTTCCCATGCCTTCTTTTCTTGTGGCAAAGTTAAAAGACTCATTGCAGTGACAGGTTCATTTTGTACTTGAGGTCTCTTGACCATTTGGCCCTCAGCATATTTCCCAGTTATTTATCACTGCTGCTAATAGCTGCTCTTCTGCCCTTGTTGTTTATTTACAATGTGTTCTTCAGCCCCTGGAATAGCTCTGGTGGGGCTGCCTGCAGGGAGGCCTGTGAGCTATGTTGCAGCTCATAGGTTTTGTCTGAGCAATGAGGCAGCCAGAAAGTGAGAGTGAAATTTGCAGCTGTAAGGGTCTCTATACATGGACACTTACTGGAAGAAAATCAGCATTTTATGTGTCCTGTGGTTCATCTATCACTAGTAATTCGTTTTATAATGCATTAACTGACCTAAGTCTATTCCTATTGTGCAATAGACAATCCTTCTTTCTTGCCTTCACTTCCCTATAGTGTGTCAAGGACCTAAAGTTGTTCTTATTGGATTTTTATTTTCTCTTGTTTAGAAACCGAGTGTTTAAGGGCTAGTTTTCACAGCAGCAGAGCATATGCAGCAATAAACATCATCTCCAGTTGATTAAGCACCATAGCTGAGTTGTTCAGCTTCCACAGAAGCTGTTTATTGTAAGTATGCTCCAACTCTGAGGACATCATTTTAATTATATTGCATGAGAAGAAGCAAAAACAATAAACCAGAACATTAGAAAAAATTAAAAGATATAATTTTCCTTCCCTGAGAGGAAGATCTCAGTGAAGGTCAGAGTAGATTGGAGGTATTTTTGTAGCTGGGAAGTGTTCTTGAAAGCCCATTACCCAGTACTTATTTTTTTTACAGAGGCTGCAGAAGACATTAAGGATAGGACAGACCATTTCAACTGATCTTCTGAAGCCAGATTGTGAAACTGTTGTGAATCATGCTGGTGATTTCAGAGAAATGTATTGCACAAGCTCACTATTTGTCAGTGCAAATAATGCGTTTCCACTTGACCCCAGTGGAGAGTCTGGCCTTGACAGGGTGACGGTAATGGGAGCAGCTTGCTTAGGTTTACTTGCTATCTGTGCTGAAGGATGTGGGAACATTCATTTCTATTACTGCCATTCTGAACCTTTTCACTGGTTCCAGATATCAGTCTGGATATTTGTCTTTCCTACCATTTGTTTGAGGGAGACAGTGAATAACGGTGATGAAAAAAAAAGAAAAGCTGTAGCAGGACAGGCTCGGGAGGACAATGTCAAACTGAGACCTCTCAAGCACATCAGTCTCTTATTCCAGACCCATCCCTTACATTTTTGGGCTGCCAGGTAACCCCCAGCTCTGGGAACAGCTCTGGCTCTCATGATTGACTAAGGTGGTGGTTTGGACCAGCATCTTCATTTGACTGGCGCTGAGGGAACCAGCTGTGCTACCTCAGAGGGTAACCTTTCTCTTTTCTTGATTCTTATGATTATCTCATTTGTAAAACAGTTTAACTGCCAGTTAAATACTGCCTTAAGTTAAACACTGCTAGTCCAGTGCTGGCTAACCCTCTAATAAACTACAGCAGAGAAGGCAATGGCAGTTTCTGCCGTGGTGGTCTGACCTGAGGTTGTGCTTTTCAGGTTATTTGTGCAAGGCTTGTTGAAAGGTTTGTGAACTTTCCAGTAAACCTAGTTTTGAACTAATCTGGACTGTGTTGGCCAGGTAAAACACTGGCTTCACGCACCACAGTTCCTGCCTCTCTCTCCTTGCTGCCCAATGTCCTCTGCACCAAATAAACCCTTACAGTTTGGACAGGGATTTTGAAGGTTCCTGATGCTGTGGCCCTGCGGGGTTGACGAGGGACTGGTGTGAGGTGAAAAAAATGGATCCAGTTTGTCGTGATCTTCTTTTGAACAGGGATTTTTGCCTGGCTTTAGTAAGAGTGATTGTGAGGAAGACAAGACAGGCAGTGGGGCAGGATCTGTCAACAAGAAGTGTCAGACAGTGGTGCCTGCTCCCATAACCAGACTATGGGAAGCAGCTTCCTTGTCCTCCCTGCACATTCCCATTGCCTTTTAATTAATACCTTCCTACTTGCTTTTATACAAAAGCACTCCCTGCAAACACACTCCCACATACACCACTATTGTCTTTTCAGTGCCCTCTAAAGATCCCCTTTATTGCAAATGTTGTTCATTACAAAGCTGGTGGCGGCCTGTGAATTTACTCCTCCTGAGACAGAGTGTTACTAAAGTAAGAATCCAATATTTTGTGGAAGACTGTGATCATCTCTTCTGGTACAGGCCCCACAGAGAAAGAGCCTGCTCTGTGATCATAAACAATACAAATAAAAACAGCCTGCAGTCACAGTTACTTAATGCCAGCAATTTTTGCTACTTCTATAAATCTGTCTTCTACCAGCAGCTAAATGAGACTGATGTTGACAACACTGTTTACTCCTTGATGTTTGAAGAGTTGCTCTTTTTCCTAGCCACTGGTGCAAGCATTCTGAGAATGGAGGGCTAATGTGGAGACAAGCAGAAAATAAAAAGACCCCGTGCCTTTCCAAGTAACACACAGTCCAGCTGTGGTTTATTTCAAGGCTTATTCCTGCAGGACACAGCTTGGTGTTCAGATTCCAACCCCAAATACTGCAGTTTTTTTGTGGGAACTGCAGGAAGAATTCGAAGAGCTTCTAAACTTGTCACCAAATGCATTGAATAAAGTGATGTTGAATAAAACTGTCCCTAGCCCTGACACTTGTGAATGTTCTGCTCACCCTCCTCCATTGGAAATGCCCATCGTCTCTGAGTGCTCCTTTTGCAGCTGTGGCACCCAGTTGTCCCTCTGATTTGCTAGACCTGGTTCTCATTTTTTAATGTGTCTGCAGAATATCAGATATGCTGGGATAGTCTATGTGAGAAAACAACTTACAGTGAGAGAAAGTTTGTGGTCATTGAAGATTCCTTATTGTTTCTCCTCTAATGTAGAGAAAAGTAGCAAAACAGCAGCTGGTGTCTGCAGAGAAAGGCCAAAACAGAAAGCAGTAACGAGGAGGAAGCTGCAGTGCAGTGACTTTGAGATGTCACTATCTTCTTGGTGGTGTTTTGTGGCTCAGATGACTCTGCTCCTCCTAGAAAACAGGAAGGCAGCAAAACCTATAATGCAGAGAGTCTGGGAATCACATATTTCAAGGCTAGAAGGTGATGGTGAGTCATTTCATGTCAACTCTTTCATCTTGTCAGCTTACAGAGTGCAGGCTTGCACTCTATTACATCTGCACAACCTCTGTGTGATCATCCTGCCTTGGTTTAAAGACTTTGAGTGAAGGAGACCTCTGCAAAGCTGTAGACAAACTGTTTTAGTGGGTAATTGCTCTTGTAAAAAGCAAATCTGACATTTGTTGTATGCACTACTTTACCTTTTCATTCTAACTTTTATTTATAGCCATGGACAGTGATTCTCTTTCAAGTTATTGTTTGGCTCTTTTTATTATTAATTTTTTTATTTCCTTTGGAATACGTAAATGAGTCATGATAACGAATGTGTTAATTAAAAGCTTTTAGAACAAAGTTAGTGTTTTCTAGGTAAAAAAGCTTACTGTAACTACTTTTTTCTAACAAGATCTTCCTTCTCTTAATTTAAATAATCTCATGTGTACAAAGCTAGGGTAGATGTACCCTTCCCTAGTATTTCCTGATGACAACTCCTGACCACAAAACACTTGACTAAGCTGTGTTTGGCTTGACTCACATGGCCATTCTTTCTATGATAATGATATAATTTTAGATTTCCTCCCTCCCCTGGTAATTTTCTCTTCTTTAAAAAAAAAAATCTTTCAATATTTTCCTAGAGCCAGTGGTACTCTGAAGATGTGTAGGAACCACGAAATCCTCATCCTCAAGTGTTTGGATGCATCTTCAGGCTGAATGAATCTCTCTGATGGTCTCTCAACCGTCCTATTTTTGCCAATTTTAATGCAAAAGTTTTGATTTTTACATTCACACAGTGAAAGATCTTTTTGCTACCATTTATCACAATTTCATTGTGTGATCCAAAGACGCATATAAATGTTGTTGGAATCTGCTGAACTTGTGATCTTATTGTCTGCATTGCTTTCTTTTCCCTGTTTGCAGCAAACTCAGTGAAAATTTACTTGTGCTCCTCTTCTTATCACAACTACTCTGTGTTCTTGGTGTGTGCTACTGCCAAGAACAATGCTGTAGCACTTAATAACAGAATTTTGTCATAGTCTTTATCTCTGGAAACTGTTCCAGTTTATCATTTTAATAGCAAATGGCGTGTTTTAAACAGTTGCCTGATAAAAGTTCTCATAAGCATCTCTTTGGGGTTTTATTCTTTTTTTTTCTCTCTCTCTTTCTTCAGCCAGAGCTTTCAGGACCACTTACTCCCCCCACATCTTTTTAAGGCCAAGGTCAAACGTAGTGAAAGATGCTGTGGGACACCTCAAGTGTCAGATGTATGACACAGTGCTTTGAGACAAAGCAATAAAGCAGAGTACAAAGGGTCCAAAACAAACTAACAATGTCACAGCAATAAAGAAATAAAAGATGATGGGTTCTTGTGAAAAAAATCCACTGCCAGTGTGCATTGCAGTTCAGGCTCCAGCCAGCTGGAATGGAGAAGAGATGAAAGTTATTTCTGTCTTATTTTACTGTCCTTATTTCTATTTCATAGTGTGAAGAACTTAATCAGGTGTGATTTGTGTTTGTTCTTCAACCAGACAGGTTTCAAAAACCAAGGAAACCCTCTTATAAGTGAATACATAGAGAAGCAGACCAGCAGTTACTAGTAAAGACTTCACATTTAGAGTGCCCACCTGTCCTGCATTGTGGAGGATGTCCTTTAGCTGGTACTTCATGTCCCTTGTACAGTAACAAATGGCTAAATAGACTTCTGGTATGGTGCAAAATGTCCTTCCCTTCTGTAATAGGGGAACAACAATGTCAGGGTTTCAAGAGGACATGAGACATCATCAAATGAAACCCGGCAAATAAGTTTTGGGTTTGTGTTCCTCAGAAGGGAATTACTGAGATTGCTTCTGAAGCGGGGGTGGTGGCTGTGTTGGTGAGCATTAACCTGCCATGGGGGAGGTGAAATAGGAGATGATTGATGGGCTAAAGGGAAATGCAATTTTGTCTGAGAAAAGGTCTGCAGTGCGTATAGGGATTTATGGGTGGTGTAGTACCTCACTTGGAAAATTGTCTTGCCCATAGTTGATACGGTGTGGGTTTTTTTGGGCTGAAATCTTCTTTTGGTTTAGAACTTTCCCTCATTTCAAATTCAAGGTGAAGGAAATTCTTGGTAAGGTGGAAAAGGTCTAGAGATACTTGAACTATGCAAACTTGGACACTGACCTCCCTGGTGACTTAGTGAAGCTCTCAGGCCACAGACAGCCACAGCCTAAAGCTGCTGTCATTGACTTGCAGAGTGCAACTTGCTGAAAGCCATGTCCTAGAAATATGGCTCCAGCCTTGTCCTGGGAGCCTGAGCTTCCAAACGTGGGACACAGCTGAATGTCACAGGTGTTTCCTCCAGTCTGGCACATAATGAAAAAGAGAGGAAGAACCTGCTACCTTACCTTGCACAAAACACATTGAATATTAGTAATGAATGAATGGATGAAGTGGTTCCATCAATAAAATCTACCAAGATGAAAACATCGGCACTTATTTTTCAGATTTTGTGAAGGGTGTGTGTTCAGATGAGTCTGAAATGCTTCTAATTAATGTTATCAAAAGTGTGACATTTAATTTACTCAGCAACACGTTGAGCCTAATGATAACACATTTTGATTCACCACAGGCAGCAATGAGCTCTCCTGAGCAACTCCAAAAGTGGGAAGGGTTGGGGGAAGGAGGAGACCTGTATTGCACACAAATACACTTCTTGCTGCAGAAAGGCAAGAGAGCTGATTATGTTGTCAATCCCCATCTCACATTGGAGAGACATTTATGAGTTCCAAATATCTGTTATCAGATATTTATAACAAAAATCTATTTTCCCAGTCTTAATTATTGTAATGCTCATTTGCCACTGAAAGGAATAACAACGGGAGGCATTAGTTTCATATTCTTGAGTCAGATCTGGTCAATGAAACGATGCCTTTTTGACACTGAAACCTATTACAAACATTTTCCAAAACTGAATCAGCAAATGATTTTTTTTTTTTTAATTTGAAATGGAAATTTCTGCAGTATCATTCAGTTGATCAATAAGGTGTTATTCAGAAGAAGTAATACAAGTGGGAGGGGGAGAGAACCGCACATCTGCTGGGCAGTTACTGCTCGCTTTGCTAGCGTGTAACTGATTAGTCAGGTAGCAGCATGAAATTTTCTTCTCCACAACATTTATGCAAATTTAAATGCTTTTCAGAGACATCTTATTTAGTTTAAATAAATAAATAAATGGAACTAAGATGAATGGGGACTTTGTTTAAGTAGCCTGAAGATATTTGATCATGCCTCTGCATCTCAGAAATACAACGAAAATAGACCATTGGACCTTTTAACCCTTGTGGGACTGACTTTCACTGACTCTCCCAAACTGAGTTTATGATATGAGTTCTTAGGAACCCTAAGAAACAAGAAAAACAATTTGTTCTGCATACAACCTCCCCAAGTGGATGAGGTAAAGAAGCTCACAAGTTAAAGTAAAGTTTTCTGAAGGTGTTTTTGATGACTCACTCTTCGTTGCAGGAAAGCTACAGGCAGGAGTGAAGCTTGTGGTTTAAGTATATTCCAGACAGGAGATGGGACAGGAGAAGTGATCCAAGAGACCCAAGGACAGAGTGAGGAGAGGCAGCAGAGCAAAGAAAAGATCAGTAGAAGGAGTATGGCAAGCAACAAGTTCATAGTCATTGTGCCTATTAGGTGCGTTTTGTGGCACCTGATTAATCCGTGCCCTTGGAGATTCAAGTCTGCAATATTTCCCTGGCTAAAACACAGCCTCCATGGGTTTCTGTCAGGATCAGTTAGGAGTGGCTTCAGATTTGAGGTGGGACATTAGGCTGTCAATCAGGACAGTGCTGTTCCCATCTCACAAATGGCTACTGAGGGTTTGAGGGTGAATGGGGTGAGGAGGGTAAGGCCTCAGGAGCTGACCCCAAGCAGCTGTTCCAAGCCATGGGCTGTACCGTGCGAGCCAGATGATGACTTATTGCTCCTTCCAGGAATTTTATTTGCATAGTAACGGGCAGAGGAGGACTGCAGTGTCCCTGCAGCAAGACCATCGTTACAATGTACTGCTGGGGTTACATTTCCGTAGAATAAGAATGCATATTAAAAAAGGAGGGGGGTGCTGGGAAACGGGGACCGATGGACACACTCTGGCATCTGTGAAACGAGTCGAAGGACCACAAACAATGGAGCCAAGGTCCCTTCTCTGAAGATGTATGAGGGGGCGTTGGACGCCTGGAATCTCATTGTCACTGGGGGGGTTTTGTTCTTCTTTTTTTTCCCTTCTTTCCTTGCGTGCCAGAGAGGAAGGGGGCGGGGAGGGGAGGGCGGCAGTCGCTCCAATGCCGTGCTGGGTGCCAGGCTCGCTACTGCAGTATCGTACTCAATATTCTGATCACCTTGCGAGTCAAGGAGCCTTGTGGAGCCTGCAGTGGTGTCAGAGTGAAAAACGAGCCACACCATCATGCTTGGCCAGGCGGTGGCTGCCTGCCCGCAGCGAGTGCCGGTCTGCAGCGCCTTCCTTTGAGAGAAACCCACTTAGAACAGGGCGGTGGGCTGGTGTCCTGCTTCTTGTTTTGATATGTGTGTATGAGACTGTTTCCCATTGCGTTTAAATAAGAGGTTTCGCTGCAGTGGTTCACAACACCGGAGGCTTGAACTCCTTGTCTTAGGGTCTTGGATTCCTCCCGCGATTTGTCAGTCATTTGTGAAGATGTGGGAAGGAGTGGCCTCCGTTGAATGTGGTTGTGGATGTGTTTTCTTCTCCCTCTCTCGCTGTTTTGCTTGGTGAGTGAGCTGGAAGAGGCAGTTTCCCCGCAGTGAAAGGCAGAAGGGATGCACCAGTGTGTGTCTGTGTGTGTGTGTACCTGTGTCGAGCGAGGAGCAGGCGTTTCCTTAGGGAGATATTGCAGCGGTGAGTGTTATACAGACCCCTGGATGCTGCTAACCCAAACCTTTGTCTTTTATTTTATTTATTGTTCGTGGCAAAGGCATTGCCTAGGCAACCATGGTGCTTCTCCACTCTTGACTGGCGCATTCTGCGTCATCGGGGTGGGACACAGCAAAGCAGCAGAAGGAGCAGGACAAGTGCTGTTTGGCTCAAGACACTTAGAGGCTGATAGTGCTAGTTAAAGGCAATTGGACATCAGGGAAATGCTGCACAGTGCTTTTCCCCTGCTGCTCTGTCATGTCACTCAGAAGAGGTCTGCAACACCCCCTTGTTATCCCAGGGCTGGTCCTTCCACTCATGGCTCGCCTGGGCACTTCGGTTGCAGTCCGTTGTTCCCCCTGGCATTTTGGTCATGACATCTAATCTCTGCAGTGGTAATACAAATCATTCTTCGCTGGCAGCAGCCTCCAGCCTGCCAAGATGACTTTGTGCCATCTCCGGGGAGAGAGGCAGAGGGAGTGACTGGTTGCCTGTTAGGTTACATGTTCCATTCCCAACGCCTTTACTCTCAGTGCAGCTGCAGCCCAGATTTGTCAGAGTAAAAATCATTCCTTCCCTCATGGCTGGAGAACTGACTTGTTGTGAAGGCTTGTGATGGTGACTTCAGGGCTGACCCACAAACAAAATAATCCAATTACTCATCCAGCCCTGGAGAACAAGGAAATAACAACCTCTGGGAGCTGCATTAACACCAGCATGACCACCCTACATGGAGATTCTCCTTTATTGTCTGTACACTGAGTTTAGGATGAGGTTCCCGGTATGTTCGGTAGGAGGGAAGAAGCACTTGACAAAACTAATTTCCATTGTGACTAGATCAGTCAAGAATTTCTGTTTGCACAAGGCACAAACACAGTTATATACCGATAGTAGCTGTCTACCAACTTCTTTGATCTGCCATATTGTAAGAAAAATTAGGAAGGAATATCCCAGTCACCAGGGTGTATGTCTCTCTGTCTCTCTATTTATCTGTCATTTAGAGTGGGAAAGAAGAAAGAAGGAAGGAAGGAAGGACAGAAAGGAGGGAAACTTAGTATTATCTCTTTAGCTGCAAGTGCCTGGAAATCATTCTGCCTATTAGTTTATTACAACTGGCTTAGGCTAATGGAACTGTGATGATATAAAGTCACGAGGATGGGAATTATTTTATTACAAACGTTGGCAATGTAGCTAACAATTCAAGCTTGCTAGACATTCCTGTCTTGGGATAAAATGAAAGGTGGTGTAAAAGTTTTACTGCTCAGTGTGCAGGTTGCATACGAATCAGAATTCTGGCAAGAGAATATAAAATGTTCCACAGTGTGGAATTGCTCTCACAGGGACAGTCTGAAGGTCCCATTCAGATGCGTTTCTACTCAGAACATCCCCTTGGGACCAACTGTAGAACTGAAATGTTTTGAATTTTTAAAGCCCTTGCACAGCTTTTTCTGTGATTTGCCCCCCCTCCCCCAGCTATTTTTTTTTTTAATTTATTTTTTTAGTTGCATGTTCACTATTTTTCTACTAGCCTGTAGTGGTATCAGAAAGCCTCAGAAAGTTTTGCTGGTTTCTTCATCAGTGTTTCACACCTTTCCTTGTTCTTCAAACTGCTGTGCTAGCAACAAATTCATGCCTCTTTCAGTTAGTCATGGAATGGAAGAGGGAAGATAAAGCACTATCTAGCAAGGAGTGGTTAGGAGGGACAGATTTGTGATTTTGAGTGAGAAGAATCAAGGAGAATCTTATGCCAGTAAGTTAACAGAACTTTTTTTGGAGGTGACTGTGAAACCCCTTCATAATTGCTGAGTTTGGTTGACCTGAAACCTTTGATTCCACCCAAAACGAAAGGCTGTGCTTTAAGTGTTTTAATCAAAATGTAATTTTTATTTATACTTCCATCCTCTGGTTCCAAAACAAACACATATATATATATATATATATATAAATACATATATACACATACATTTTAATGTTGCGTTGAAATGTACTACACATTTCCAAACAATATCTTTTTGGGGATAAATAAGATAAATAATATATTACAACAGTGGAGAAATAAATCACTTCCCCCCCCCATTCATTGAAAATCATTCCCTGAGTTTGCCAGGAAACATCATAAATTATGCATTTCCCTCTCCAGGGGAGCTAGTCTTAGGAACAAGTTTTGTAGCAGTTGTCTTGTTTTGCCCCGTCTGCTTTCAGGAAAGGAGAGTTTGTGTTGCCATTTCCACGTTTAGCTGAAATGTTTATGCACCCAAGGAGGGTGGAGGGAGGCAGGTGAGCCCTGACCTGGAGCATCGCCGGATGAGCTGGCGCTGGGCACGCAGCACTCAGAGTGATCTTGTCACAACAGGCTGCTCAGAATTTGTCGTGATGAGAATTTTATGGCAGAGGCAGTAATCCCTCAGGGGGGAAAGGAGCAGGACTGGAAAAGCACCAGGTAGGTGCTGCTTTCTCAGGTGGATAGAAGCTTGTGCTCCACATGTGACTACCAACACTGAGCATTTGTCTGACATTAATTGAAGCCCTGATGCTGGGCTTAAGGCAGAAGGAACACCCTTAGCTGATATAAAATGTAATCCTTCTCTCTCCACCCTACAACTGGGAAGAGAATAGGTGATTCTTCCAGGAAGACGTACATGCAGAGGATGTCCCACTCCTGCTTGAGCTCTGGCCAGCATGAAGTAAAACTATATTCCTTTCTAGATTTATTTTTCTTCTGTTTTTTGGGGGGGTTGTTGTTTGGTGGTTTGGTTAGTTTTTTTTTTTGTTTGTTTTGTTTTTTTTTTAAATCCCCCCCCACAGCAAATGAGTGAAGTGAACTGGAGAGACAAGTCCAAATTAGTAACATGCTGGAAGCGTGCCCACAGGCAGGGAGCACCTGAGGGGATGGGGAGGGAGCGTCAGCCTGTGGATGGAGGAGCCGAGCTCCCAAGGTGAAGTTGCCCTTCCGAGTGTAGGCAGGTTGTATGTGAGATCAACACTTCCTCCTTGTTGGGAATCTTGTGCTTCAGCCTTGCTCTGGCCCTGCTTTTGACCTTTCTGCTTCACTAGGTTGTAGAGCTGATGGGGAGGGAAGTAAAGCTAATGAGGAATGTAAGTATCAGATACTTTGGGAAGAAGGCTCCTCCAGCACCTCCAAATATATGCAGTTTCCTCCAAACATGTACAGTTTCCTCAGTCTCTGTAGCACTGTGGATACTTGATCATTTCATTCTTCCTCTCTGGCAGGTACAGGGCCCTGCTGTAGAGACAAATGATTTACTGATTCATGTGACTTGTGTTTAATATGTAAATTCAAACTGTAGCCTCAGCTTGGTACCCTTGGGGCTGCTCCACTGATGCAAGAAGGAGAGAGAGCTGATTTAAAGAGTTAAATAGGTGTCTTCTTGTATAAAAGAGCAGAAAACTGGAAGGCAGTATTCAGGCCAGTCTGCAATCCAATAAATCAAACGTCAAAATCATAAAAAGTTGGTTGTGTGCAGCATAAATCACAACAGCCTGATAGCTGCTCTGTACAGCATTCCCAGGATGATGGGCAGAGAGATGGAGAGGGTGTAAGGATGACCCAAGTATCACTGTAGAACACCTTTCCTATTTGAGATGATTTAAAGAAGCATTATATTTACTTGTATCAGGAGATTCACCTCCAGTTGCCTCCCTGCTTCATCCCTTCTTACTCTTCAGAAGTAGGGAAGTTGGCAGCTCTGGTGCAGTGGTGATAATGGGGAAATTCTATGGAGTTGCAAAGTGAAGAGTGTCCTGTTCACTTCTGAACCATTCCTTGGAAGGACGTAGATCATAATATGAGGAAGGTGGCTCCTCAGGGCTTTTGGAAAGCTTGTATATGTGCCTTTAAAAAAAAAAAAAAAAAACAAACCACAAACTGAGAAAGGAGATGGAAAGTCTAGATGGAAAAAACCAGCACCAGCATTTGGTCATGTTGCTTTTAGGAGGCAGCAACGAGATCCGGGCATGGTTCATGCAGTTGCATTGTGAAACCTCATCTGAGCTGCGGTGTTGCTTTGTTCTGCTTTTCTCTTGGAAGACCAGTCAAATACCAGGCCGCCGTCAGACCCCGTGGGGTGGCGCGATCCGTCCCCCAGCACGTCCACGCGGCTGCTGCAGGGATGCTGCGCTCCCACAACACCGCCGCGGTGACCGACGGCAGCAGTGCAGCGTGGCTCGGAGCTGAGCAGGCTTCTGGGACAGACACTGCTCTGATTCGGGTGATTCATGCCTGAATAACGTCCTTTCACTTCCAGAGAGAGGGAGTGTGACAGGCGCGGGCTCGATGTGTTCTGACAGGGAACCTCTACATCAGCCGTGCGAGGGAATTTGAGCAGATCGGGGGCTCCGGTTCCATTCCAAATGCGACAGGGCTGTGTAAATAAATAATCCCAATCTACATAATTATCTCTTTTTCAGGAAGTCGTCACATAAATCAGGCTGGTACCAAGGGATGCTGAGCGTGGAAATCATGCACCCAGAGCTGGGTTCTTCTTGGCCTCACTGCCTGGGTGCTTTGAGAAGGGTGAGATTTTGTGCACTCTTGAACATCACAGATTTCCTTCTGAGGAAGATCAAATGCTCGTATCATTTTCACCAGAAAAAATGCCATCCACGGCAGACTTCCAGTGGTGATTGAAAGTGTGAATGCTCATGCAAAAGAATTCTTTTGCATACAGTCATCTGGGAACCGGGCCTTTGATTTTCATTTATTATTCTCCCTGGCAGCATGTTCAGTCAGTATGCAGAATTCCTTCTTCATTCAATTTTCAGTGGGCAGGAAGACTACAATTAGTCGTATTATCATCAGTGTGAATAAGAGGGAAACACTGAACTGTATCTTTATGAGCCTGCAGTTGCAGTAGGATGATGCAGATTCATTACACGAGTAGGATATGAAAAAAAGCTTTATCTCCTTGTGGAACTTCTTGTCTTTTGCTGTTATTCCAGACCTTCTCCCCAAGTCAGCCTAGACAGGGAAATCACTGGATGGGACAGAGTTTCATCTTGAAGAACTTACAAGGGCAAATAAACAGAGAGGAAAGCTGGCTGGAGAAGCAGCTGAGAGGCTTGCTGAGGAGAGACCACTGCAAACTGGGCTGAAGTGTGTTTTCAAAGGTGCCTCCCCTCTGAGCCCCACTGCTCTGGGACCTACATGCTAAAGCACACAGCTCAGAGGCTGGAGGCAGGAGATAAGCACAGCAGGCAAGGGGATACTCCTGTGTTTCACCAAGAGGATAAATATATTCATTTTACAAGTAGGATTTTTAGGGATGGGGTAAGGAACTATGTTTTCTTTTTTTTTCATGAACTTACTTTACAGGGTTTGGATTGAATTAATTGTGTTGAGAGGAGGATTCAGATTGGTGGAGTCTGTGCTCCTTTGCATGCTATCAAAGGTAATTTAGGTGTTACGCGTACTTGCTTTGCTCTGAAGCTGTTGGCATCTCTAGGGCACACATTCACATTCTGGAACTGATTTTGATGCCTAGTTGAGTTTGAAAAAAAATGTAGTTTCCCTGAATTATAAGAAGAATGGGAATTTGGGAGTTGACCATAGTGTTGTGCCATGCTTATATTTCCACGCTGTTTAATAAATCAGAGAGAAAAAGAAATTAAAGACAGACATTTTCTGTTGCCCTTATGCTGGATCATTATTAATTCACCAGCAAAAATTCATTTGGGAGAACCTGGTAATTTCTTCAACTTCATATGATGACACTTCCATGGCTTAGTAAGTCCTCTGGCAGCAGCTTGCTATGACTCCTCATATCGTTGAGGATCCTCAAGGTGCAGATTAGCTGAGTCTCTTATACCCTGCATGAGGCCATAGGGATGCAGCAGAACTTCACAGAAATCTTAGTAAAGAAATGCTGTTTTTCCAGAAGCAACCAAACACGGGAGTCAAACATCTTGTGTGGCTTCTCTGAAGTCTAACAAGGAATATCTGAGGGGCTGCACGCTCAGTAACAGCTGCTCCCAGCACATCCCTGTCTTCCTGGTTTTGTGAAATGTGTGGGATGCCCATGTCTTTGGGACTGTGGCACTGTTTAGTATCAGGCTGAAATGGGTAGAGCAGATGCACACATGGAGCATGACTGCAGAACTGTCAATCCCTTAGGAAACCAGGTGAGATGAGGGAGTTTACTTCCAGGAGGAAAATGCTGCAGAGGGCCGTGTGTGCTTTGACTTCTGGCTGTCCTCATTCTGCAGATTCTTCTCTTTCTTCTCATCAGGATGCTCTCCCAAACTCCCTTTCATTTTTCCTCTTCTTCTACATTTTGGCTGCTATTTCAGTTCCCTGGTGTGATGTTATACTAATGAATCCAGGGAGTCACATAGCTGGTGGCAGGTATTGACCCTCCTGTCATCGCACTGCTGCTGTCCCCCAACCTGACAAACCCAGCTGTTCTGCTGGCAGTCTGATGGTTTGCCTCAGTTTGACTTTGCAGTGATGAATTCTGTAAAATTTGGACTGCTATCTCATTAAAGCACAGTTTTTAATCACTAGTTTCCTCATCCCTCCCTTTTGCCTTAGCTGGTAATACTGTAAGTTATTTAAGTAGTGCAATCGCAGAGCTATTTTTTGAAACTCTAGGTGTTCCAATTAATTAATGTGAATAGAAATTATGCTAACTAATCTCGCCCCAGTGCTAGGGTATTTGACTGTATCAGAAGACCATTCATTGTTAGTTTTCTATTTTAATTTCACATTTGGATATGTAAGAGGTCCTGGATTGAGTCTGTGAAAATGGGTCCTAGAGAAACCTGCATGTCTGGGTGCATGTTACATTTAACCTGTTCTTCCCTCCCATTAAGGAATTGAATCTCTACTCCTCAGCTGGTGGGAGGAATCTGTATTTATTCTTGATGCTTATCCAGTTCTCCCCAAATTCAATCACTTGCACCTTCTGTTACTCTGACTCTGGGGTACAAATTCCCAAGAGTAAGTTTTGTGGACATTCAGTTGACAGTAAATAAGATGGGGTATTTTTTCCATCAGATTCCTTTGACCAAGCTGTGCCAAATCTCATGATGAAGTGTAAGCAATCCCTCCCTTCCACTACTGAGTTTGTCCAAGACAGAGCATGTCATCAGCGCTGATCCATGGCATCTGCACTGTCTCAGCTACACTTGCTATTTTCCATTTCTCCTGTGCTCAGGAGGTTCTTGTGGATGAGGAATATTTTGCTGGGAGAAGCGTTTTCCTCTCACAGTGCTGTGCGAACACTTACCAGTGATCAGATGTCTTGTGCAGATAAGTTCTAGTACTTTCTATTTTCAGAGACCAGAGTCACAAAGGGAACAGCAGACAGCTATTTACTGAGCCACTGTCTGAAGGAAACAACTCCACGATTCCGTGGCAATGAAAAGTTTAGACCCGTAGTCATACACGTGTACACCTTTTAATCTCATGGTCCCTGTCCTGGGCCTGCCTGCTCCCTCCTCCCCATCCTGTCTTCCACATCTCCATCTTCAATCCTTTCCCTCCTGCCAATCAGCTGTCCTTAAGTCCATCAGAGTTGTTGCAGCACGGCACCGTGTGCCAGGAAAGATTATTCTTGACTGGTTGCCAAGTCTCCTGCTCTTGCTCTGGCATGCAGATAAAATGTTAATAGGGCCGAATATGTTTGACACGAAGGGTGAAACTGCGTGTTCCAGGCACGGAGCCTCTTGCCATCCATTTAGCAGTGGCACAGGCTGGATCCTTCCAGTTCAGATTTGCTTGCTAAAGAGGAGCTGACCAGGGACTTTAAGGTTTGACAGAAGCCAGGCAGGGATTACACCTTCCTTTTGGCAAGAGGCTTAAGCAATGTCGCCTGCTTGCTGATGGGTACACAAAGAGAAAATTATTTTCTAAGGGCAAGTCTGGAATTCTTTTTGCTGGAGCGGCTGACGTGGGTGTAGGAAGATCTGAAGTAGGTTAAAACATGGTCTGTGTCCAACTCAGATCATTTTTGGAAGTGATCAGGCTTCCCAGCAGGCTGAGGTCAGCCCAAGTACAGAAGGAGATGTCAGTATTCACCATTCCTCACAGCACAGTTTGGGGCAGGAAGAAGCTGCTGCTCAGGTTCAGCCAGCCAAGTCTCTCCAGGTCTTGCCAAAGAGGAAGGTCATAATTTTTGCTACATTTGATGTGGCCAGAAAAGCCAAAGGAGAATGTTCTTAATTAAGGCTTGTGAGAGTATATCTGTGCATCTTGACTGATAGGATTTGTTGCTTTTATTGTTTTCTCTTAAGGGAAATTCCAGCCTGAAACACTTCTGGGTGAATATTGTTTTCTTTTAAAGCCTGTAATGCCAAACTTCCTCTGTAAATTCTGGAAGTGGATTATATTTTGTCTTTGGTAACTTCCTTTGTTCAGTCAGGAATGGTCTCACTCAAACCACAGAAGCAGATAACATATGGAGAGGGCAGAAAAACAAGGTGCTGCCACTTGAGCAAGGAAGGTCAGGGAGGGCTGAACTGACCTGATTATCCACCTTCACAGCCTCTAGCAGAAGCTGGATAATCTGTCTTCCCAGTGGTAACACAAGGTCATCATCCATGCAGATTATTGCCTTTCACTGGCATAAAGGAGGGAAGAATCAAACTCCCTAGAAATGGGAGTGACTGTTGCTGGAGAGAGCTTTGCTGTGGCATGTCTGCCTGCAGCCGTGTCCTACAGGCATGGTGATGCCAGATCTCCAAAGCTATGAGCAGGTGCAGAAATAAAAGCCCAGTAACTGTGTTTTTCTGCAAAGTAGCAAATAATTTTGCTCTTCAGAAGCACACAGTGGACCACTTTTCGTTAATAATTATTATGCACTTGAGGAAAAGGTTCTTTTAATGGGGAAGTGCATGTTTTTTTCAGTCAGTATGCAGTTTCTCCCTTCCTTCCCTCCTCCACTGTATACAATAAACTCATCATAAAATTTATTAATGAACTGTCATGGTGATTTCCTTGAGTACCTTATTTAGCTGAAAATTACTCTAGGGACTGGACCCTGTATATGCTGAAATCGGTGGAAAATTCCCATCTACTTCAACCAGCTGTAGGTAAGACCTGTGTGTAATTAGGGGAAGACAAGAGCTCAGATGGTACTGTGGGCTGGGAGACAAGCACTGTTCCAGCACAGGGTGGGGAGAAGCTTGCTTTATTTATGACTTGCATCGTGATCTCCCAGAGGATCCCCTGTCCTGGACCAGGCACAGTGCAATCACAAAACAGAAACTCTGAAGAGCTGTGGTCTTGGCCTAGAGCAGGCAGATATGTGATGGTTACAGCCTGACATATAATATCTTGAGTGAGATGGGAATACTGTAATTGGAATATTTCTCGTTTGGCTTCAGCAAGAAAGAGGCAATATTTAACATGTTAACCTATTAACATCAGCATAAGCGTTGTTAAGGGACAGTGCCAGAACTCTGAGCTTTTAAAATGCTGCCCAGGTTGCTTCAGAGCTTTCAGGACTGATCTGAAAAGGTTGGCAGAGGTGGACCTCTTACACTTGCTGCAATTAAAAAGGGTCATCTTTCTGGGATGCAGAGAGAATGGGAATGATGTATAGGGTCAGAAATGAGCTGCAGGAGGTGATGGGAAAGGTGAGCAGGAGCTGTGGGTGGCAGTAGTCTTTGTTTTAGAAAATCCTCTCCTCCCTTTTCCCCTCTGCTTTATTTAGCATGTTTGAAGGAATTACTTGCTGAGCATGTAGGAGCAGTATGATTTGGTTACTGGAATCCCAGGAGGACAATAAGCTGTGCCTTTCCAAGGGTGAGCATTTTGAGCTTTGCTGCGTTTGGGGATTCAGCTGCACTGTGGTGGTTTGATGCCTGGGGACACTCCCCGTGTGTTGGTGCCATCAGCACCCTGGGGAATGTGTCAGGCTCAGCCACATGGCACAAGCTCTTCTGGTTTTGGAGTGGTAAAGCTGCAGTCCTGAGGCTTGGCTGCTTCTGTAGCAGAGCTGCAATATGTGGTTTGGTGCTGGGTTGTCACTCTTGGTGCTACCACACACTGAACACTTGTCCCCTGCTCTCTGGAGCCACCACATCTCCTCTTTTTAGTCTTCAAAGCCTCCTGACTCCTCACTGTGGGTTTTGCCCTTTTGACATTAAATAAGTTTCTTGCCTTCAGAAGTCTTCAAGTATTGATCAGTAGAGGAGGATCTGCAGCCCACCAGTATTCTGGGAGGAAGGGCATGTTCCCTTCCTTACATTCCCACTTCTTGGGAGATCTCCAGATCTGTTTTGTAAAAAGTGGTGGGGAAAGGTGTTTATAGAGAAATCAATTCCCCCTAGAATGGATAAAGGACTATTGCTACTTTATCACCCAGAGTACCCAGGTGTCATGGTAATTACTTTGAAGTGTAATCACTGAGTAATCGGGAGGCAATATAATTAGTACCTGGATGCAGAATATGTAATTACTGTGTTGTGTAGTGACAGGGTATTTGCCAAGCCTATCTTTCTCAGTTACCAAGTAATTTAAGAGAATTTACATGGTATTTCTGCCTGAGAGACAGGAAAAAATCAGCCAGCTGAGATCTCTGCAGAGGACTATAAACTTTCTGCCAGCAGGATTTATAAGCTTTTCCAAGCAAGCAATGTTGGAAGAATTTGCTTTCTGCATTTCTTTTTCTTTCCAATACAAAAGTTCTCTGCCTGCACAGCATTACCAAAGCAAAGTTTTCTTTTATTTCCTGCCATGTGGAACGTGTGTGGCAGCCAGGAGAGAAATTCATTGAAAAAAGAGATAAATGAAGCGAGGAAGACTCGTTTAATGAGGGGAACCCAAAAAAAAAAAAAAAAAAAAAAAAAAAAAAAAAGAGTTTTCAGGCTTTGAGATGTCAGAGCAAACCGCTCCATCTCCATCGAAGCCTGAGCACTGAACATCTCAGCGGGGCTGAGCACTTGGGACCTCAGGCAGGAGAAGTGGAAGATGCAGCTCCAGGCCATGTGTCACCGAGTGCAGAGGTGTAAAGTGAGGCTTCACAGAGTCCCCAGTGCATGGTGAGAGTGCCTTTTGTCCAAAATGCCACGAGCTCAAAGGGCGGTTTCAGCAGGATTTCTGCAGCGGCAGCAGTAGGGAGCAACAAAATTTATGGCTGTACCTATGCTAATGACCTGCAGAGGCAAAGCAGCCATTTGTTTCACGTAGCCCCTGTTAAAGCACAGCAGCATCTTTTCCCTCTCTCTCCGTGGGAGACCGAATGGTGTTTACAAACTGTCCTTCTTTCTGCTTTTGGAAACACCCTGCTATGGTAAATCATGGGAGGCAGCCTGTTAGAGCTGTGTCCTCATTTACACAGGACTGGGGGGGCACGATCAGACAACATACATCACTGAGGTAGCTCTTTTCGTCACTGCACTTCGCCTTAATTACATTATATAGCCCTCTCAAGAGAAATCTCCGACACCTTGGGCTTTCATAAAGTAATATTTTATCTTCTTTTTCATTAAATAATAACTACTCATTAGGGCAATAAAACATGCTGCTTTTCCTTCACCTTCTAATGAGGTTGTGCACATCCTGAGTATAAATAGATCAACGGTTTGGTATTTTAGCTGTTGAGAATTTGATGGCTTCACCTAACAGAGAAATTAATCCCCAAAAAACAAATAGCATATGTGTTCTCTTTTGATATTTTTGGGTGGTGTTTTGCAGCACTTCCTTTTTTTTTTTTTTTTTTACTGATACCTTGCAGCCAGTGCTAAAAAGGTAAACCCCAGCCACCACATTTTCTGCAAAATGAACTTGGCTAATCCTTCGCATTCAAGCAGCCCTCACCTCTCTATCAATAAATACAGCTTATGCTCTAGTCCCAGGGAATGCAAATACTGTTTGCAGAAATAGTGCTATCCTGGCTACTTCTCATTATCATGTTTTTATTGCCAGGGATCCTGGAGCTTTATAGTAGCTACCAAATCAATAATGCTGTGACATTCATACATTTCTCAATGCCACTGTGCGTGGTGCCGCATGAAAGCCTGTGGTTCTCAGGGGCTATACCTGATACTGATACTTGTGTACTCATATAATCCTTTTTATCTATAGTTTACAGATCTTAATTAAGATTTACAATGCTATTGTCAAGTGTATCTTCGTGTCTGGGCAAACCAGGATGGCCAGTTGCTAAAGAGGAGGATTTCAGAAAGACTAGGGCTTTTTTTGTCAAAAGCATTCAGCTCCCAAAGCAAGGAACTCCTTGGCAGCCAAGCTGCTTTGCAGGGAAAAGCTGCCTTTCCCTGAAACCAGTGCTGGATCCAGGGACTGCAACCCTGGAGTCCTGACACACCTTTGGTGACATTCCCTGCTCTGCTTTTTCCATTTTTGTGACATTTTCTAAAAATATTTGATTTTTGAGGATCTGTTGCACCCAAGTCTTTAGCTTTCCTCCCCCTCTAAAATCTGTGGAGGTTTTCCTTGCAGACTTTAAAAATATCTAACTAAATAGTTATTTACTAAACAGCAAAAATAACTAAATAAATACAATCAATTCGATTCACTCTAGCTTCTGGAAACACTATTCTGGAGACAAGGAGGCTTCCAATTTCCTACATGAGTCATGATGTTCTTGGATTCAACCTATCAAACTATATCAGCAAATCATATTATATAATGTAATATAACAAGACACAACTGCCTGTGTTTAACCTAGAAAAGATTAAAAAACATGTCCTACCACGGTCATTGGGCTGTCCTGGTAAAATTGTCATTCTCTTTTCCGTCCAGCTGCCACCCCTGCTGTCCTCCCCAACCTGCTAAGCTGGAAGAAAAGTGTCATTTTTAGGAACAAAGATCTGAGCAAGTCCAGTAACAGGGAAGCAAGTCCTGCGTGTGCCAGTTCTCTGCTTTGGAGGCTGCATGTTCTAAGGTTATGTCCAGGGGTTTATGTCTTATGATCATACAGAACCAACATCCCCTGGTTGAAAACTGATGCACTGACTGCGGCATGGGGTGTGGGGGAAGACTTGAATCCCAGTCCTGCCTTGTTCTCAGTTTATGTGTGAAGTAGAAGGAAAAAGGGATGTGTAGACGTGATGAAAAGTCATTCCTTCTTCAACTGTGCAGAATGAAGGCAGCTGGAGTCTTTTTGCTGTGTTCCTGGGTCTTGCCTGGTGTAAGGCACAACCCAGGAGCAGGGAGAAGAATTGCTGGGAGGAGTTGAACTGCAGTCACTACAGCAATATGCTCCTTTCTGGCCTCTGGGGATGCAGGGGAGGCTCTGAGCCAGTAATACGGCCCTGCAGGGGTTAGGGAAAGCAAAAAGAGGTGTGTGAGTGTGAAAGAAGTCAGCATGGGGCCATGCAGCCATGTCTGGTCTGCCTTGAGACACATCCCAGCTGGCCTTCATCCTGAGGCAAGGAGGAGACAACTATTGGTGTTCATTATTTCCCACACAGACTGGTATTTGCTCCTCCCTACCCAAAACACCTCCTGCAGTCCAGCTATTTGCTGGCTGATGGCTGATGCAAGAGAGGAGCCTTCCAAAGTGGTTTTGAGAGAGGAAAACTCTCAGTGGGGCTCAGCTCCCTGTGCCCCAGCAGTTTCCTTTTGCTGCCACAAGCCTGGCTGCAAGGGAGTGTTAAGGCAAAGTCTGAGGATGTGGGAACGATGGAAGGAACAGGGTTCAGTCTCTGGGCTTTCTGATTTCCCATGGGGACTTCCCGCTTTTCTCTCCCAGGACCCATTGAGCAACAGCCCAGGAACACATTTATTTTCACGCCTACCAGATTTTTTTGTCTCAGGTGTTGTTGGCCTTGGCAGTAGAAAGCATCCTGTTTGTTTGAGGGGCAGACATCAGGCAGGAAAAATAGGAAACTTGATTCAAGGGCGATTGGGAAAATTGTGCCTTAGGAATCACAGTCCAAGGGACAAACGTTAGTGAGCAGCTGGGGCATTAGTGCAAAACATGATCTGGCAGGACTGGAGGAGAATCAGTAGAGGAGCCTGTCCAGGCTTCTTTTAGGCATTACAGTGATGCACCTCTCTGCAAAGCCATTATGGAGAAATGTCTCGGGGGAGGAGATTTAATGTGTTTCAGCATGAGGTAAATGATGCCGTGCTGACAGAGGCTGGCACCCTCTCCGTGCCAGCCTCCATCACGAGCAGCCAGTCCGCAGGCAAAGCCATGGCTAGTCTTTTATGAACTGCAGCATGGACAATGGCATTGATACTGCTTTTCTACCAGTTACACTTAAAAAAAAAAAAAAAAAAGAAATAATAATAATAAAAAAAAAGACAAAACTAGTGAACAAGCTCTGAGAACAACAGCAGCAGCAAAATCCTCAAGCTGTGCTGGAACAGAAAGTAATTAAGAAATATTTCATATCTCCAAGCGGCCCTGAAATTTTTATTCCTGTGCATGAAGCTCCGTAGGCTCCTCACAGGCGGCTGCTGCTGCTGCGTTTCAGTGCAATAAATCCTGTTGCCTTTGGAGCCTGACAGCCAGCCCAGGATGTGATCAGAAAACCAACAGGCACTCTCTGTAAGGTTTAGACCTTGCCTGCATCAAGTCTAATTATACCAACCAAGCCAGGGTGTGCTCCAGGTGCAAACCAGTAGGCAAAATGCTGACCTGTCTTTGGGAGGTAAAGGTCAGGGAAGCGGAAAGTGGTGTCAAGAGGAGGGATGGGGAGACTGGGAATTTGGACAAATAAGCTCCCATTTGCAATCTTTCCACCCCAAACCCAGGAGACTCACCCAGCTATAGTCCAGCCCCGCAAGTATTTATGGTCCTGTCAAGGCTGACAGGTCCAGAATTGAACTTATCTGGAAATAGATAATGGTGTGCTTTAATCTCGCTGCCAGTGAGCTGTCTCAGTGCATCCCAGCATGATGCAGCCTGGTGGGATTTGGCACAGGGCTGCTGGAGCTGGGGCTTGGTGTTGGTGTCCCTGGGTGTACCTGCCAGCAGGCTGTCACCCCACCTGGGTAAGCTTAGCCGAGACCAAACGTCCTGCTCTGTTGGCAGCTGCTCTGGGTGGGAGACAGGGAAGTGGGCAGTCAGTGTTTTATTCTCAGCCAGGAAAAAACCCTGTTTCTCAAACTGTGACCCAAACTGTTTCTAAAACCATAAACTGCAAGAGAACCTCTAGTTATACCTTTGAATTGAATTTGTTGTCTACAGGCTTAATATTCCCAGTCTCACCTATGAGGAACCCTATTCCTCACCTTCTTTCAATCAGTCTTATTCTCCACAAAATTCAGAGAACCACTGGGCTTGTGCTGCTCCATTTAAAGAAGCCCAGCAGAGCAATATATCCAGCAACTAGCTGTAGCAATAACAATTATTAGCTCCTAAACACACACAGGGCAGGGACAGGACTTCTCTGGTTCCTCACTCTGAGGTGATGGGATGTGATAGTCTTTGAGCCAGCTGGCCCTTCCAAGCCCTTGGTCATGAGTCAGTTTGCAGGCTGCGAGTTCCCCTTTCTTCCTTTCCCTCACATTTGCCATCAGGTGAGGCAGGATGGGTGGGATGTTTTGGTGTGGGGGTGACTTCGTCCACTTTTTTGTGTTTCATAAGAGAAATATTGCTTTTCATTATGAGAAAACAAAAACAGTGTTATTTTTAAACAAAGACTTCAGTTTTGACTGCAACTTAGTACGCCATCATTTTTTTCCTTTCAGCTTTCACTTTTGTAGCCCTGTGTAACTCATTTTTTTTTTATTTTATTAGGGAAACCTTGTCGAAACTGAAAGTTTTTCTTTCACTTTCCTGAGAGTCAAAATCTTGAACTGGAACAGGTACGTTCACCCTGTGGATGATTTTGTTCCTCTTCAAGTGTCCTTAGCATAAATGAAGCAAATTGTTGGACCTCGAAAGTTCTTTTGAGAAATCTAGAGGAAAGCCAAAGCCCCAAAACCTCGTGGGAGGTACCAATTGAAGGGTGATTTTCCTGTGAGTGCCAAAACTTCAGCCCCTTCCTGCTGTCCAGCTGCATTGCCTAAACTGCAGCAGCTGCCAGTGACTGGCAATGGTCAGAGCTCCCCAGGGAATGCAGGCAGCTGCCATCCTGAAAGCTTTCCCCCTTCTATCCCTCAGAGCACTGACTCAGGGAAACAAATTAAGTCCATGTCTTTACTGCTATTTTTATTTCCTTCTTCTGTCTTCTTCCTCCTTTTCCTCTTTGTTTTCTTTCCCGTCCTCCTTCCATGCATGAACTAATTGACGTCTGATCTATTCAGAGGTTTGGCCCTAAAAAGTAACCTTCACTTAACTGCTCACATAACTTGCCTGTCACTTCTGATAACAGTCAGGGCATCATTTTTGCAAGTGTTCAACGGTAAAATTACTGCTTTGCTCTTGTCAAGCAAATGAGCCCTGAGGCTTGTGTGAAAACCATTAATGATGATGCCACGGTGGGACTGGTGCACTGGGCAGTCCGCAGAAGCACCGCTTCTCAATTCACTGTGCCCTGCTGAGCAGTTTAGGTTTAATTAACCTGCATTAATGCCTGCTGGGATAGCATTTTCTGTGCCTCCTTTTTCAGGAGGTCAAGTGGAGCTGGAGACAGCTGCTGATGTCTCAGGTGCCCTGTGTACGTGGCTGGGATCCTGGAAATGTTTATGGCTGTGGTGTGGAAATAAACTCTGCTTATTACGCTCGTAAAACTGGTGGCTGTAGCCTTGGGCTTTGCCAGACTTGCTGAGCTGCTGGAGAGAATTATTGACATCGCATAAACCCGCTACAGCGCGTGGTGCTGAGGCAGAGGGCTGTGCCTTTGATGTGTATGGGAGGGGGATGAAGGGCTCCAATGCTGCTGGAGGGTTCTGCAGAGATCATGTGGGTATTTCCATTCTCCAGAAGTTGTTTTCCATCTGTATCTATGCAGTAAAGTAATGAAGTTTACTTCTAATGGCAAAGAACTCTAAGACAGGGATTTGTCTTGCTGAGCCTGCACCCAGCTGTTATCAGAAGAGTGAGCATCTACCACAACAACTGTAGTACTTGTGGTCATGAGGTTCACAGAATCACAGAATATTCTGAATTGGAAGGGAACCCCAAAGATCATTGAGTCCAAATCTAAAGTGAATGGCCTGTATGGGGATCAAACCTGTGATCTTGGCATTATTAGCACCATGCTCTAACCAGCTGAGCTAATCTGTGGCTATTATACTGATTAGTAACAGGCAGAGGCAGGGGACTAATCCACATCTGGCACTGCAGTTCAAAAGGGTCTTGAGATCTTGAAGGCAACTAGCAATATAAAACCTGTTTCTTTAAAAAACTAAGCTTCGGTGGGGCTCTGCAGAATCCAGTACCATTCCTCTTCTGCAGAAAAAAAATGCAGAGCTTAACTTTCTCCCTGTTTCTTTACTATTTATATGTCCCAGAAGGAATAGAAATCCAGGAATCAGAAACTGAGGCAGATCTCCCTGCATATGAAGTTCAGATGAGGCATGGGTTTTACAAGAAACAGTGCTTGCTTGTGTCTTCATGTAGCCTGATAAGCAAATGAAAGGAATTACTAGTGAAGTGGTCATTAGGACATATTTACATAGGTTAATTGCATGGGGTAACAAAAGATCAATTTGATGTTCAGTGGGGCTACTGATGGAGACATCTTCCTGACAGTGCTTCATGACCTCTTTCCTTGACAGTGAATTGTATTTTTTCAGGCCTCACCAGGCAGTATATAAAAATTTAGAAAGATCTCTGGGTTATGTCAGACCTTGCTTTTGTAGTTCTGGGGATTTGAATTTGATGTGCCACATATGTTTGGGTGCCTTTATTGAATTTACCCTTGTAGTCCGGTGAGGAGATTTCACATGCATCATTCACACACACAAGGAACTTTAGAATCATTGAATACTTTGGTTTGCAAGGGACCTTAAAGATCACCTTATTCCACCCCCCTGCCTATGTGCAGGAACATGTTTCACTAGACCAGGATGCTCCAAGCCCTGTCCAACGTGGCCTTGAACACTTCCAGGGGTGGCGCAGCCACAGCTTCTGTGGGCAGCCTGTGCCAGGGCCTCACTACCATTCTGGTTCCATGGTCAGTGACTCTTACAAACTTTCATCAACAAAGATGAAGAATTTTGCTCAGGGTATCTATGTAATATTGAAATCTATTTAAAGGGCATTATTTCCTTATCGCTACCAAAGGTCCATGGTCATCCCGTTGCCTGGGCTAAGTGTGGACAGCTGTAGTTCATCCTGGGCTCAGCACCACATTACTCTTGGTAAACCACTTCTGCTACCCAAACAAACTAGCTTAGAGCTGGTTCTGTCATGTCTACATTAGTCTGCCATCTGCCACCTACACCGAACCTCCCCTTGGCCACAGTCCAGGGCTCTTGCAGGCTCTGCAGATGCTCAAGCACCCCAGTGGCTGCAGGATGGGAGTTTAAATAAAACAGAGCACTGATGTGAAGATGAAATTAATTAATGGCCCTGCTATTAAATGACTGTCTCTAAGGGAAGACTTTTATTTTGCCTCTCAGATGACAGTGTTTCATTAGGGAGAAAAAAGAAGATTTGAGAGCTCAAGCTTTGAAACACTTTAACAGGTTTATTTGTAGGTAACAATTGCATCATTTATCTTGTTACTTTAGTAGAATACAGAGTTTGGACCTCTATTTTTTGATAAGAGAATTGCTGTGAAATACCTGTTCTTGTGAACTCCCAATTTGCAACAGAGTCCTACCCACTTTTCAAAGATCAGTCCCTGATGTCCTACACAAACCAGCAGCTGAACAACTCAGTGGGGCAACCATTCTTTTATCTATTCATTTATTTCCAGGGCAAAACTGCACACACCTTTCAGAGCATGTGGCAGCTGGTGATGAGTGACTCTAGCGGCAGCTGAAATGCTGTTTGTGGGGAGGAAAGGACCCTTCCCTGTGCTCTACCCTTATCCTGCTTCAGGTGAGAAGTAAATTACTTTAATTTTGTGACACTGGAGATTTGTAAATTCCTTATTTATGGACCTACTGAGCAGTGGAGCAAGTAAATGAGTAGTAAGGCAGTGTTTAGGAAAAAAACACTGGAATATGATTTGGAAACCTAAGGGAGAGTTGCAGCCAGAGAGAAATGGGTCTGCAGTTTTTGCTGTGTACCTGCTGCCCACTGACCATCCTGCTGACATTGGCAAACTTCTTTAGCTTGGCACTGCTGAACTAAATTGAAGAACAGCCTTTTGTAGGAATGGAAAGATTAGGGTAGAGGTGCTACAGTCAGGAAGTTTGTATAACAACTGCTCATATGACTCCTAAATGCAACCAGAGCTGCCATTTTCTCACTGTCAGAAGCATTAAATTCAAATAAATAAATAACCTCCCCTACCCTCATTGTAGACACATCTATTTTTATTATATAAACTAGAAGAAAAAATGCACCTGGAGGGTACACATAATTTATTCAGAAAAATAAGAATGGCGAATATCTGAAGAGAATGAAAAAAATTTCTCAGTCCTTGGGGTTATTTGATCTTCTAATTATCCATACTTCAGAACCCATTATTCACACTTTTCCGCTTTTCCTCCAAGAAATCTATTTGGCAGACATCTATATATGCTTTCATAGCTTTCTGTGAGATCAGCAGGAACAAAAGAGGAGAGAAACCCAAGTTGTAAACTATTAATAAAATGCAAACACACAGCAGGCATCTTTGTTTGATGTTTGCTGGTAAGCAGATCGAGACAGAGATTTCTGCTCTGTCGATATCTTGAATCACTGAAAAAAAACCCCAAGTTTTTCAGACTTGCCTTTGCCCAGTAAAACAGCCAAGGGCAAACTGCAGCTCCCTTTGGAAGCATGTTTGGCACACGTAGTGGTGGTGACTCATGTATATTAACAACAGCAGGGTTTTGGATCTCCTGCACCTTGCTACTACAATGCCAAGCTATTCATCAGCACAAACACCGTCCTGCACACTCTCCTCCAGAAAGGAGGCCTTGGGAGCTCTAATTTATGCCGGGTTTGATCCAAAGCTTGCTGGAAAGATTGCCTTTGACTGAAATGGGCTGTGGAACTACCTAAAATGGCCCAGTGCAGGTAGCAATCAGTCCCCAGACTGTGTATTGCATTTTACACCCTGAACATTTTGCAGCATCAGGGAGAAGGTCACCTCTGGGATGCTGGTGGAACAAGACAGTGCTACTTTCTGAGAGCTCATAGCCATGGAAGTGATTTACAAGGATGGAGGTTTGCTGGTTAGGAGAGAAGGGGTTTGTATATGTCCCAGTTTCTTTTCTTGCTGCATTGTTGGGCAGAGTTCTTTTCTACATTAATGAATTCATGTTGAGAGGGCTGCTTTGGTACCACAATGTGCCCACTCTGACTGTGCCTTCACTGCTTCTTATGGATGTGTTTGCTCTCAGTTTTCTTCTGGGTGCCTTCAGCCACATCATGGCTGGAGCTATATTCATGTAATCAAAATGAAGGAAAAGCCCTTGATATCCTCTAGAAAAGAGCATAATTCTGTCTCTGGTATTACTAGCTTATGCTGAAGATGGTAATGGAACTAAATGGTCAGATATGCAGGGGAAGGCTGAGAGAGTTTGATGTTTGAGGCACTTTCTCATCCTCCTGTATGTCTGTCTCTTGACCTACACACCTCTACACTTCTCCTCCTTCAGTGCTGTGGATCTGCAGACATCCCTGGATTCCTGTAGGAGCAGGAATTAGACAAGAAATGTGCAGATTTATTTTATTTGGTGCCCACTCAGGGAGTGCCTAGAGCTGGCTGTCACTCATCTTGCCCCGATTATGGTTGTGTTGTAGGGAACGTGTTAAAAATGCAACAGCTACTATTTGTTCTTGAAAAACACAGGATCTTCTGTCAGGATAAACATTTCCAAAAGTGCATGGCCTCTGTGACAGCTACAGGCCTGAGAAGGGACTTAAACGATACACATAGAGTTAGAATTGACCTTCACCAAACTGGATTTCGCTCTCTGAGCTAGAGAACAGTTTGCTAAAATGGGATTTCTGTTGCTTCTCTATACACTGGCAAATATATCTTTCGTGTTTGGATCTGTATTTTCTGAGTGCTTCATTTAAACTCTGAACTCTGGAGGCAGACAAGCACAGGGGTCTGGTGATAGTTGCAAAAAGTCCACCTCTACAAATACTGTTGTATTTTATGTCATGTCTGCTGCAGGACAGGAGACCAGTTAGACATGATTTTCATACGTACCAAGTGAGAACAAAGCAGAAACACATTTTGAGGGACATGGAGAAAAATGATCCAAAGCTAAAGGTGATGGTTTGAGGTTATCGACAGATGTGCATTAAAGGATTATGCTGAAATATCTTAGTTCAAGGAGGTGAACTCCAGATTGTGAAATTTTCTTTCTTTTTTTTTTTTTTCCTACACTTTATCTGAATGTTAGTGCTCTTTCAGGAACAGATCTATTTGATGGGGGCATGTGTATGTTTGGATGGGGTAGGTTTGTCAACCCCCAAGGCAGCAAATCTGACAACGTCGGGCTGTCAGGCCACCGAGCCTTATCCTTGTCAACCACATTTGAGATGGGTTGAATCTCATGAGGTGAGTTGTGTATTCCAGACATAAGATGCATGCAAGAAGCAGAGAGCCAGCCTAGAAAGAGGGAGGCATTTGAAAAATAAAGGTAGGGAAGTGCTTAGCTGAGTTGTCTAACGTTGAAAATGTGACTTTCCATGTCAGTGATCTGAGTGCGAGTCACTCAGGTTTGGTTATTTGAAGAACAGGGTAGATGGCTGAAACACAGCAGTGTCTCCCTGGGTTTCCCAAGCCTACCTGCAGTTCATGGAAGGTGAAACAGGGGACAGAAAAAATGTCCTGACTCTGGGTGATGACATTGTGTTGTTTATTTTAATGTAGGTCAGAAAGTCACATTAGAACTGTGGTAGGGAATAGCACTTTGCACGGGGTCACGATGTAAACCAGTGAACAACTGACCCAAACTGTGTGTCTCCATTCATGCCAGCTGGCCAGGGCATGTCAGCCTGCTGCAACTCAGCTCACACCCTCATAAAGCAGCGGATAAACTCCACCACTGAACTGACCTTTCTATAAACCTGCTGTGCTGTGTTATATCAGTTGAGCCTCTGGCCCAATCAATTTTAAATGCCACTGTTTGCCAACCTTGCATTGTTCCCGCAAACCAACTGAGTGTGTTAAGAGAGGATAATTAGGGAGAACACGGTAATTAATACTGCTGATAATAACC